>NC_089743.1:27858697-27871197 GCF_040412425.1 Macrobrachium rosenbergii | reverse complement strand
CAAACCATGGTTGATCCTGGTCTGAAAGAACATAGTACCCTTATGGACAGAGCGAGTTTTGACGTACATTCTACCTTATAGCGGTACACTTACGACTTTCTATTGTGATCGGTAGCATTCGCGCTGAACAAAGGAGAAGATCCTGGTTCGACTTCAGGACAAGGACGTGCTAATGTGCACGCTCCGTAAAAATCCATTGAGCCTTTGTTTTAAGATTCATTGAGCCTTTGTTGGCCTTAGCTAGTTGGACGAGTGGTGATCGCAGCGAGGGTTAACAACGCACGTTGCTAGCAACTTTGCTCCAGCTGGGGTTAGGGAGAGCGGAAGGCTAACATCTCTCTAAGAGGAAAATGCGTTTTGCTGCCTACTACCGTATCTCTGTTAACCTGTTAATGTCGCCTAATGTTAAACGATTGTTACTGCCAAGACTTTGTGGTCGAAAGATAAACGTTGGTAATTACTGACTAACGCAAATGACACATTCTTGCAAAAAAAAAAAAAAATCTTTCGTCTTCGGAGATTGTCGACATATTTGAATAAAGATGGCAGAAGATTTGTCATCATCGTTATGAGTAAACTACTCCACCTCCTCCCTTCGTCATCATCATCATCATCACAGCTCTCGAGTCACAATCTCATTTGCATGTCTTATTAGTTGGTCTCATTAGCGTATATGCGAGCGTTTTTGTTATTTTGTTTTCCGTGTTGATTCCGAAAGTGGCTAAATTATACACGAACTTTTGTTTTCTGTTGCATTGAGTGCTTTATCAGAATTTAATTAGGTTTGATATACCTTCCTTTCATACTAAATGCCTCTGTGCTACTTCAGTGTTATGTTATTTGCTTCTTTGTTGTGTAGTGTTTGAACAATTTCACTGTGTTGTTTATACTTCCTTTTTTACTGGTTCTTTGTCAGTTTTCACTGACACTTAATATTTCATTTTCAGTCCTTTGGAAAATACAGTCTTGTTTTTCGGTCTTCCTTTTTATATCTGGTGCTTTGGCAAGATGGCGTCTGTGCTATATATATATATATATATGTGTGTGTGTGTGTGTGTGTGTGTGTGTATACGTATACACACATATGCATATTCTTTCTTCGAAGCTGCGCATGCGTACATGCATGCCAAACGCCCCTGAATGTCTCGCGTCCCTGTTCAGTTTTGCCATGTCTTCCAGATACCTCCCTAATTCAAATACCACCCACTTCTTCATTACCGTCTTCGTCATTATCGGAATTTCCATCTTTCTTTTCAAGTTTTTCGATTTTTTTTTTTTTAGAAAGTACATTCACGATATCATTGAAATGAATTTTCCATTAAGAATCCACCGCTATTCTACCAATTAAGGTGAGAGCCCCGGTCTTCAAGCGGAGGATTTTAATGATCTAACGAGGGTTTATTAAACGATATCTTCTTGTCCTGAATCCGAGTTCATCGTCGAGTGGGGTAAGGATAAGGATTACGGAAGAGAGAGAGAGAGAGAGAGAGAGAGATGAATTTCAGTTGAATGAGAGAGAGAGAGGGAAATTATCTTTTCTCTCTCTCTCTCTCTCTCTCTAAATTCTCTCTCTCTCTCTCGGATGAATTATGGTGGTTCTGTTTCAAAATTCGCACACGTTTTTCTTTTTTGTTAATCTGACAAGTCCATTCTATCAAATAAATCGTATGAATAAAGTTAATTGCCGCAAGGGTGATTTTGAACTCTTTCACGTGTATTAAAAATGCACACCATGGAAAAGACAAAAGAATGTTATAGAGAGCGAATTTTTTGCATTTTTCGTTATATATAGTTTTATTGAATTGATAAATAAAGCGCAGAGTAATGTGGAATATTGGAAATGTTTGTAGAACACAATTTACGCTTCCTGTGAATCCCAGTCATTTATTTGATCTTTATTATTCATTGCTGATATCGTTGTGCTAAATTGATGGTTTTGAAATCCGCATGTCGAGCGCAAGAGTCAGAGTATGTAGTTCTAATAGGAGAATCATATGAATAGGCGTCGTAGCACCTTTGTTTAGCGCATTAGCTATTTTTACTCGAATTGAAAACACAGCAGCAGCTCCCTCTAGTTAATGGCTGTTGCTCTTGGGAGTTGATTCTGCTGATCAGAGAAGAGGAAGTTGTCTGCTGACAAAGGAATTTCGCAAGTTGTCTGATGACCAGTGACGGGCTTTTGGAAATTGCCGTCTTATCGAGGTATTGCATCATTGCCCTCAGTTCACCATTCTCTCGTTACATGAAAGCAGTGAATTGAGAATTGTGAGACGAAAATAAGTGTAAATGATTGTACTCAAGAATAAGTTATATTGGGATTAAATTAGAATTAAGGGCACAATACCCGATAATACGGTACGATTATGTAACAGGTGCACATGATATCAGTTTGCAAGATCAGGAAAACGTATGTAATATGAAGGTCGTTTTGGGCATCGGAAAAGTGTGTTTGATGTTGCTATGTGGCAAAATAAGATTGAAAGATGACTGTGATTTGTGTAAAACCACAAGATGTGTCTTGAGAGGGCAAAACTTGTCGACGAAGGTGATAGCGAGAATTTGGTAAAAATCTCACTGTCTAGTGATTTTACTTATAGATAAGGAAGGAAAAGTAAAAGAGTGTGTTAGCAAGGATAATAAGCCATAGTTATGTTCTGCCTCCGCTAGCAAGCTTTTTCATCTTACAGTGTTGGGAGGAAGAGGTTGCATCTATTCAGAGAAGCCAGTTTTAAAAAAGTCTGTGTTTACAACAGAAGGAGGTTGACGAAAAGAAGCCATAACCAGAAATTTTCGTTTTAGACTACGTAAGTCTTTAGCTCTTTACAGTGGAATGTAAATAATTACTCATGGTCAGTTCTTCTTGGATGATGATGATGATGATGATGATTATTATGATGGCATGAGTCACAAAAATGGTGAAGAAATCCACAATGGTGTAAATGTAAATAGATACAGAAATATATATGCATACGTTTGTATATATATTTCTAATATAAATTTACATGTACACCACCGTGGATTTCTTGACCATTATTATTATTATTATATTATTATTATTATTATTATTATTATTATTATTATTATTATTATTATTATTATTATTATTATTATTATTATTCCGATTCACATCTTAATTTTAAGCCAGCTGGGATGGTGTGGAATACGAAGTATATATCTCGATGCAGAAAATTAAATGAAAAGTTAATGAATAGCAGTTCTTATCGTTGAGGGGAAGTTCCCCATCTTTGTTATCATTAATTGTATTATGCTGAAGATTCGATTTTCATCACTTGAAATGATTAATAATTTTTTTTTTTTTCTTTTTGCGTATGGTAGCCATCTCAAAGAAGCTTTTCTTTCTCTCCCACCGGAACTTTAAGCCTTTCAGCTCCTTGTAAGAGTTGATATTTTGACAGTTACTCTAAAGCGCAGGATCAAAATAAAAGTTCTCTGGCTGAAGAAAGGAATTGAAAAATACCTGAAAATTAATAAAGGTTCTTGTCGGAACGACCCATAAAAAGCATGACGTTGACCTTCATTAAAGTCGATCGTTAATCAGGCGGAGACACCTTGAAGAAGTTTGACAGGTGTCGAAGATAGATTATGGAAACCGGCCTGGGATCTCTCTCTCTCTCTCTCTCTCTCTCTCTCTCTCTCTCTCTCTCTCTCTCTCTCTCTCGGGTGTGTGTATGTGGAGGGGGGCGGGAGGCGGGCGGTATAAGGGATGGAGTTTGACGTATAGTGAACATGAAACAAGCGAGCAAAAATAGTTTTGTAAAGGCCGATACAGGCTGCACCGTCTAATTGTGCTTGCCATAAATGTAATATTAGATTATTTTTGTTCATTTGTTTATACTTGTGAAATTAGACTTTTTTTATTTCATGTGTTAACTGGTATCTATTAAAGTTGTAAGCCATCTAAACATTTATTTGTGTGTATGTATTTTTTTGAGTAAATTACGAAAGGATTGATGAATTTACCTGAATATTTTTGGAACTGCCACTTTTGACAAGGTATATGTGTACGTTTTTATCTTTTCGTAAAAGGATCTGTGTATACGCTACTGATTAGAGGTGCCTCATCTTTAATGCTATCATTTGGCAACTTCCTGAAAAAGGTTTGTTGAGCCTGTGAATAGAGACAAAACATCTCGGTGAAATTGGTCTTTTAAAACCTCCATTGCTGAAGCTTACTAAAGAGTAATTGGATGGATGGTGGCACTTCCAGTCCTTTTCATTGATGGCATTATTAGGTTTCCAGTCCCATGTACTAGTTGGTTACTCATACAAAGGAAAAAGGCTGGGTTGTTCGTTTTATTGCTTTACTACGTTTTGCTTCCATATTCCTTGCTAGATGCCAAACTTGCTTGGCACTTGTGCCTTGCTTTCACTTGGTAAGAAAGGGAGATTGTCCGCTTCTCTGTAAATTTAAAGAAAAATCTGCTTTCCAGTAGTTGAATTCTTTTTTTTTTTTTTTTTATAACAATTGAATGGGGTAATCCAATAGAAAATGGACGGGTTGGTGGAAAATGGAGACGTGCCAATCGAACTAGAACGGAGTAAATAAAAAGTGAATTGAATCTGTCAAAAAAAGACCTTTTAGTAGTTGTATTAGATTTTTGTGGCTTCTTCCGATCTACTTCGAATTATTTCCTTTAAAAGATACGATGCATAATTTCTGTAATTCCATACGCAAGCACAGCTGTAATATGGCATTGAAATTGCATTTGGTATTCCTGTTCTGTGCCCTTATTAAGAAGGTTACCGGCAGTTTAACTTGAGTATATGGTATATGTACTCTAGTGGCTCACTTTGTCGTAGTTTTATTACATGTGATACTGCGTTGTAAGTTGATAAAGTTTATACTGGCCTAAATAATATGGAAGTTGTATTATCAGTGCAATATGATTAATGATGATACGTTGAAGAAACTAATGGAATAGATAAAGTTTAAATTAAGTTTTATTGCGTAAAAAAGATTTACAGATTGATTAGCTGTAGGTCGATGAAGAAACATTGAATAGAATTTACATTGGTAGGAATAAGAGAAATTTGGCTGTCAGATTCGTGAATAGTAATGTTACGACAATAAGTAAAAAAAATTGAAGCAAAATAAGATGGAGGGATAGATGGGGGTATAAATAATGAAAGAACGTATGTGTGGGCCATGTAGATAATTGAGAGAAAAAAGTGTTAAGCATGGCAGAAGAGCGAATAATGAGGCACGTCTTGAGAGAAAAGGAAAAGGGCGGCTGGGGTGTTCAGAAGTTTAACACAAAAGAAGCACCCCTTTCCATTCCTTGTACTGTACCTCCATTCATATTCTCTTTCTTCCATCATCCTTTCCACCCTCACCTACCAATTGATTCAGCTCTTCGTTGGGCGAGTCGGTAGAGCTGTGGACTAGCACTCGCTTGGCCCGAGTTCAAGTCTCCGGCCGGCTGATGAAGAGTTAGAGGAATTTATTTCTGGTGATAGAAATTCATTTCTCGCTATAATGTGGTTCGGGATCTACAATAAGCTGTAGGTCCCGTTACTAAGTAACCAATTGGCTCTTAGCCACGTAAAATAAGTCTAATCCATCGGGCCAGCCCTAGGAGAGCTGTTAATCAGCTCAGTGGTCTGGTAAAACTAAGGTATGCTTAACTTTACCAATTGATTCATAGTGCAACTGCGAGGTTTTCCTCCTGTTACACCTCTCAAACCTTTTTATTATCAATTTTCGTTTAAGCGTTGAATGACATCACAGGTTCCAGCGCTTCGCCTTGAGCCTAAGTCCTATATTCTGTCCAGGGTCTATACAGATATCTAAATAGTGTTCGGGAGGAAAATGAAGTAAGAACGGTCAATAGGTAACATAAAAGGGAGAGGAGCGCTGGATAGAGGAATAAACACAGATAAAGAACTTATTCTGAATTATTTTCATTTGCTTTTTTGAAAACAATGTGAAGACGCAACAAAAAGTTTGGAGAAAATGAAGGGCGGAATAGTGAACTGTCTGGTTTTCAGTAATGGAATTGCTTTGGTGATCTTTTAGGGAGCTGTTAACTGCGTTGCACAGGAATTAATAACCTATAGAGCTAAAGAATGTAGTAGTGATTTCGATTAACATGTGCATAGAAGTATCTCTCTCTCTCTCTCTCTCTCTCTCTCTCTCTCTCTCTCTCTCTCTCTCTCTCTCATGTCTCAAGATCCTAATCAAATTTAGTTGACTTTCATAACTCGCCCGCGTGGTGAGTGAGTCAATGTAAGCACAGTTACGTTGATATTAAAATAAAAATGTTTGGCAGGACATCTTGAGACAGATTTGATATGAGGATAATTAACTGTCCCTGTCTTCACGCTGATAACTAAACTGATACTTCTCGACAACCTTCGCATCACTTGATTACCTGTTTTTTCAAGGGGGCGAACTTCCTGCATTTGCTGAGATGTCGTTTAAAGCGAATGATTATCAAGTCTTAATGAGGACCCGTTTATAAATGAGGATCTCATTGAACTTTTGTTATTGGGGTCTGAAGTCTTGTCCTCTTTGCTTTCACGTTAGTGTTGGTCATTATCTGGGCGATGATGGTATTAACAATTATGACTTGCTTGGTAATACTGTCGAAGTGTTTCTGTTCCCAATGTAAAACTCTTAATTGAAAGCACTCAATACCAAAGGCTGTAGTGACATCCATATACGAGTATACAGTGTGTGTGTGTATATATATATATATATATATATATATATATATATATATATATATATCACACATTACCTGTGTATTGTGTGATAAATGAATCACATACAAAAGTGATAATAATCATATATATATATATATATATATATATATATATATATATATATATATATATATATATATATATAGTATATGGTAATATTTATATAGATAAATAGATATACATACATATATATATACATATGTATATATAATGTATCTATAATATATATATATATATATATATATATATATATATATATATATTATAGATACATTATATATACATATGTATATATATGTATGTATATCTGCATATCTGTATAAATATTACCCTATATATGTGTGTGTGTGTGCACCAGACATTACTTGAGTTTCTGGTATGTATCTTTATAGCTGTATAATGTATTATATAACTTTCTTCTGATAAGATTGACTGTAGAAGTTTGTGTATGCCGGTATTTCGTAAAAGGGATCACCGTAAACATATACAGAATTAAGTATTACACATTTTTTTTAGTGGTATGTTTATAAGTAGCATTTATAGTTACGTTAACTCGACACTTTAGACTTCATTGTTACCATTAAAAATAGAACAAAAATATTTGTGAACAACTAGAAATAATAAACAAATATGTACACTGACTTCAAAATAGGAATGTATGAATTCTAAAATCCAGAGGAGACTCCGGGAACATATTATATATATATATATATATATATATATATATATATATATATATATATATTATATATATATATATATAAAAAAGAGAGAAGAGAGAGAGAGAGAGACTTGGGGAACATTACATGTATATATATATATATATATATATATATATATATATACATATATATATATATATATATATATATATATATATATATATATATATATATATATAGAGAGAGAGAGAGAGAGAGAGAGAGAGAGAGAGAGAGAGAGAGAGAGTGTCAGTAGCCATTTGTAAGCCTATGTATTAATTGGGGTGTATATATACTGTATATATATATATACACTCTTTCACATATTTATTTATCAGTCTTTTCCATTTTGCATTTATGAATCACACATTTCCCTTACTTTTATTTACCCTTTCTCCAAGGTGATGAAAAAGCACTCACCCTTCTTTTCTTTTCCTTGTACAGCTAACTCGGAACCATCCGGATTTCCCTACTTCCGAACGGAGCCGAAAACTAAGGCCGTGGAGATCGACCATACTGCCCTCCTTGTGTGCGACGCCAGAGGCAACCCGGACCCCGAGATCACTTGGTATAAAGACAACCGACCGGTTGACCTCACTAATCCAAGATATTCGGTCCTCAGATCCGGTAAGTACTCTCTAAGTGTTTATTGGAATTTTTTCTTTACTTATATATGTATATATACATACATTTGCATATATAAATATATATATATATATATATATATATATATATATATATATATATATATATATATATATATATATATATATATATATATATATATATATATATATATATATATATATATATATATTTGACATTATATCTACATTATACCTTCGTGTAACTTAAATAAATGTGACAGCCACACACAAACATCAAATTTAAAAACACGCACACACATACACACACACGTGTTACCTATCAAGTTCACGTCAACGAAATACATTCGGTAAAATTCTTTTTCTTTGCAGAAAAAAATCATTATTAGAAAGAATGAGATTACTCATTAAACCAAAGGGTGAAAGCGCCTCTGATATGCTGCTGCTGTTGACAGATTATTTTTCATTTCGGAGAAGGGAAAGAACGGGTGCCTCTTTCGGTCGCCCTTAAAGTATAAAACCATCAATCTTGGATGGAGACACCGGGTCACTTCTTGTTATCTGAGGAGAGAGAGAGAGAGAGAGAGAGAGAGAGAGAGAGAGAGAGAGAGAGAGAGAGAGAGAGAGATCAAGTTCTTTTTAGCTGGGGAAGGGGGGATTCTGGGGAATGATTTGTAAGAGAGAGCGGGGAATTTCTAAATACTGAACATTACTCTATCGAAGTGAAATGGGGAACAACTCTACTGGATAGGCAGAAGTACGCACGTGCACAGTTACAATCACACACACACACACACACACACACACACACACACACACACACAAGTACAAACATAATGAAAAGTACGCCCTCTTGCCATTATATTCCTGTACCTAAAATTAGAATTTACCTCTTGCACATTCTTTTACGCATATAAGGCAATGGAAAGAGATTGCTGGTGAATATTGCAATTGGTTGTTTATTTCACTCCTTCCCATAGTGTGGAATTGCTTTAGATGGGTTTAAGAGTTTAAGGCTATTATGGGGATATCCTGGAAAGAGAGAGAGAGAGAGAGAGAGAGAGAGAGAGAGAGAGAGAGAGAGAGAGAAAGAGAGAGAGAGAGAGAGAGATTAATGCCGATATGATTTGTTTTTGGGGTAAGGCAATGTTTATATACGGTATATTTATATGTATAAATATATATATATATATCTATATATATATATATATATATATATATATATATATATATATATATATATATATATATATGTACATATGTGTGTGTGTGTGTGCATGTGTATGTAATGTCTGTGTATTTATTCATTCTTGAACTCCATCTGCTAGTGTTTCTATCGAAAGCATGTTCCTCTCCTAAACTTTCCCTCACTTTTTCTACGCCATGTAACCCTAACCCATTGCCTCCCTCTCGACCTTCTACCCCTAAGAGGTTTCACCCAAGCCCTCTTTACTCCCTTCGCCTCACTTTCCCTTACCACATCCCCAAACCATCTCATTCTTGACTCTTATGATATCGTCAATCTATCCCAACCAGGCACTTACAATTTCTGAATTTTCCGGTCCTCACGCAGTGAGAACCCCAAAATCCACCTCAGCATCCTGATTTCTGTTCAGTCCCGCTTCTATTCTTCCTTCCTTCTTGTTGCCTATGATTCTGAGTCATACATCATCGTTGGCCTTTATTTTCAGTTTATTTGGCATTCTATTGTCTCAAACTAACCATGCAGCCTCCTTCAAGCTGCTTTTTTCTTGCTTTCAACCTCGGCTTCACGCCCTCCCTCCTGGGTTAAAGTAGATCTCTAATAAATAACCTATCTGCTCCCTGGTTGATGGACACCATTATCCGCATTTACCTTCATACCATTCCATTCAAGGTATTCCTGCCTCTCCTTTACCCCTCTTTGTAGTTCTTCATTGTTTCCCTGACACCCGATCATCTGCATTTTACAATTCCCATAGATTTCCATTCTTATAATCCCTTAACTCATTACATCCATAACCAGTAGAAACAGAAATGGGCCAAGTGTCGATCTTTGTAGAGAAAACCAGCTCGAAATTCAAACATTTGTGTTTTGACACTTATTACTGCTTGGGTTAATTTATTCATCATTGCAATCGACCTAACCAACTTTTCTGGCTTTTCTCTCGTCCTTAAACACCAAAATACTGCCTTCCTTGGTATTCTGTCTAAAGCTTTCCAATTACCTTCTAGCCTCTATGTCTGTACCTGTCTCAGTATAAAGACCGCATCCATCTCTCATCTCTCTCTCTCTCTCTCTCTCTCTCTCTCTCTCTCTCTCTCTCTCTATATCTCTATATATATATATATATATATATATATATATATATATATATATATATATATTGTGTGTGTGTGTATGCAAACGCACTCAAATACTTCTTTTTCCCATTAAAGTGGGTGTTAGCCTTCTGGTTCCCATTGAAATACTACTTGGGATAAGGTTGCTAACCGTTCTGCTGTCTTGAAACCTGACTGCGATCATACAGTTTTAACGTATTGTGTTTATGCGCCTATTCTAACCCTGAATCTAACACGGATCCCCCCTAGGACTGTAAGGCTTATGCGCACACGCATATATATAAAAGTAAATAATGTGTGTTTATGTGTATATATGTATACGTTTGTAGTTTTTGTGTGTAAGGGATATCTTCATGAAAAGAATTGTAATTATGTAAGATACGGTTACGATATTTATCAACTAATATACATACATATATATATATATATATATATATATATATATATATATATATATATATATATATATATATATATATATATATATATATATATATATATATATATTCCAGGATAAAAGGCAGTAAAAGCAATTGCCCGCTTGGCTGCGACGGATGACGATGGATCTGTTCCAGCTCTAAGTTCCAGATCTAATAAATGCATCTGAATTCGACAGGTATATGTATGTATGTATGAGCGTCAACATATTATAATGTGTGTGCGTGAGGTTGCTGTGGTTGTCGTCTGAAAACTTAAGTGACAGTGTGGAATCAATGGTGTCACACGAAAGAGAGATAGAAGTGGACAAAAGTGAGTCGGTGTACATTTCTCGAAAGTGATGAAAAACGAGAGTGGTAATAATGGTGACAGTATCAAGTATGGAAGAAATTCCGGAAAAACTCGGGATTGTAACATGTCATAGAATTGTTGTAAAAGGTTTTTGTTTATTCAGGAAGGTAAAGAAGGTGCCTGCTGCATAGATGGATCAACACGGTACCTATGGGGTTTTTGTGTAACTTGATGAAGTAGCTTTGAGGCTGAGAAACAGTTTCACTCTGGGGTTCACATTTTAATTCGGCGGTTGGATGGTGAATATGCAGTGTAAGAGAGCTGCCTTTTGTTCACTGAAGCTTCATTCCCTCAAGGAAAACGATTTTTTACCCTTAAACTCTACGCATATGCCAAGTCTGCTATGCTTTTTATATTGCTTGAGTCCTGCTTATTTAACACATATAATGTGTGTGTATGCGTGTATACATACAGATACAGAAGTATCTAATATATATGGTTGCAATGTGTATATAGTGTTTTTATAGACCTTTTTATCCTCATAGTGTATCGTTGGATTACAGTAAAAGATTTATTTATATATATATTTATATTTATATATATTATATATATATATACACACATATATATATAACAATAATAGATATGTATATATATATATATATATATATACAGTAGAGAGAGAGAGAGAGAGAGACTTACATGCTTGCATGCATTCATACACAAGCACTGATTGTAATGTTGAAAAAGACCCGCAATGATGTCCCATGACATTAACCTGCAACTGTGGGTGTCGCTGTCTACAGGAATTAAATAGAACTAAATTGAAAGAGATATTAGTAGAAGAGGACCCTCATATCCACTAAGCGCAAAAATGCGTGCAAAGACGTTTGGCGCTTTGGAAGTTTACTGCTCATGGGTGTTATCCACAATTCAGTCGTAAAGTTGAACACTGATAGTGACCCTTGTATGGCTTTTTCTCTGCGCACATAGTTCCTCGTTGGTGGACAGGTCGATATCGAACTCGGCTAGCACTCTGCTGGGCCCGCGTTAGACTCTCCGGCCGGCCAAAGAAGAATTAGAGGAATTTATTTCTGGTGATAGAAATTCATTTCTCGCTATAATGTGGTTCGGATTCCACAATAAGCTGTAGGTCCCGTTGCTCGGTAACCAATTGGTTCTTAGCCACGTAAAATAAGTCTAATCCTTCGGGCCAGACCTAGGAGAGCTGTTAATCAGCTCAGTGGTCTGGTTAAACTAAGGTATACTTTTCTCTGCACTCATTCCATGTTAGGAGAAAAGGCATAATGTTGTCTCTCTCCCCTCCCTCCCTCCCTTACTTCATAGATTAGTTGGTAACTTGTCTAGCTCATGATTTGACGACTCCATGTTTGATTCTCGAACCTGAGGAGGAGGT
>NC_089743.1:27848697-27851197 GCF_040412425.1 Macrobrachium rosenbergii | reverse complement strand
GGGATGGAAGTTCCGTGCGCTCTTTTCGAGGGAGAGGGAACAGGTGCAGGGTGAGTAGAAAGGGGTTGGGGGCTTGGGGGTGGCCGGTAGGGGAAGGGAGGCTGGTGGCGCTGGAGCGAGGGGATGTAATGGACACGGGGGATTTTCGAATTGCTGCGGAGGAAGCAAAAAGGCCAGTTGAAAGGGTGAGAGGAAAATGGTGAGAGAAGAAAAGAGAGGAGAGTATTCTTAGATGGAATGTAGGTGAGAAAACATGGTGTATGCTCTAAAAGAAATGTCTTTGTGCTTGTCTGTGCCTTGGCTCAGTTTTTATCCTTTTTCCCACAAAGGGACATTGTCTTCTGTGGAAGTTTACCCAGTAGTTTTATAGGGTTTTTGGTTTACTGCCTGTGAATGTGCGCACATGCCATTAACGGTGGTGATATGTAAAATGAAAAAAATATAGTGAATGTAAGTTTGATAAAGGTTTGCGAGGCTCGTTGCCTGTACTTTTCTGTATTTACATGAACATCCATATTTTTTTTCCATTAAAGTACATGAAGTGAGTATATTATATTCGAGGAAAAGTAATTTTTGTCAGCAGCCTAAGAGGGATTGTTTTTTTTTTTTTTAAATTATAGTTTACGTTGATTAAATAGTCTATTATTCATGATATCAAATATGGAAGTGGGAAGGGAGTTAGTTTTAAAAAAAAGGCTTAATAGAATAAATAAGGAAAATTAGGTGACAACAGATACGGACGAAAGACAAATAGCTGATGCTTAAGACACAGAAATGTTTGGCCACAATTTCACTAAAACGTCCTCTATGTGTCTTAAGGGAGCTTCCTTACAGTACATAGGGACATTCAGTGCTGGCTCTCTCTCTCTCTCTCTCTCTCTCTCTCTCTCTCTCTCTCTCTCTCTCTCTCAAACTTGAAATATGCTTTGAACATATGGCATGGTTTGTTTAAAATGACAAATAACCCAAGTTTGCTCCCTAGATTATAGTTTTAGACTTTCTCTCTAGGAATGGTTGTTTATTCATTTCTGTAAATTTTTAGCGCTGGTAGTGATTATTAAGATTAGCAATTACCATTCATTCCTCCTTTTTTAACCTGACTACAGTTTCAGTATAATTTTGATCTCGGAACAGATTTTGTTGCAGAATTAATAAATCAAGAACATTTCGCGTGATATGTATGTTATGGCAAGACCAGTTTCTATGTTTCTCTGATGAAGATTGAAGCCTATCCTGTAAAAGCTAACTTATTCGTTTTACAAGTTGGCATTGACATCATGATGCAGAGAATCGTAGACCTATCCTGCTTGCTCCTTCGTACTATTATGCATTTAGAAATAGGCCCGGAAATCGTTGGGACACGAGAGAAATATTCACGGAATATACTTTGCAATAGGCCAAACGTATACTGAGGGAAGAGGGAAGAAGCTTCCGATGATTTTTCTTTTGTAAGGCGAGCCAGTCGTATCTCTTGTTTTGGAATGACACCCCGCACTTCTCCATTTTCCCAACCTTTCATTTCCTTCTCTATTTCCGTCACGCATGGATTGACCGTCTCGTTAGCTTTCGCTTAAAACGTCAGAAAACAAAGGGTTTGAATATAAAGGCATCAACAGAATCAACAGAAAGTGGTAATGAACTTCGAGCGGTATGATTAGTCGATTCACAATATTTGTGGCAGTTCATTCGGCGTGTTTATTTTAGGGATATTTCGAGTCACTGGGGATTGATGGGGCTGGCTGGAAATTGGGTTCATGGGTTTTTTTTTTATAAAAATTGGTGACTAGTTTGCCTTTAAACCCGTTTAAACAAAAGAATACTGGCAATAAATCGAGGTAAATTATTTTGTATGGTGTTAAGATTTTTAGCAAACCTATAGTTGTGGTTTTTACTGTAATTGCTTATTTCCCCTAAAAGTGAATCTAGTATGTCGCCGTGAGAAAAATGGAGTTCATGCTCTGCCTTCGGTTTTTATATCTGTACGTAATATATTTCGGTTTGTATTTTATGGTTTCTATTTTGTTCATGCATGCATTGAGGATTGAGCTTCCCTTTCTGTTTTTACACGGAATGAATTCAAGTTTTTATTTTATAGCTGCGGTATTCGTATGTATTGAGTTTTGATTTTATGGCTTTATATTTATTAGTACATTTTGGTTTGGTTAGAATGCATATCAGATACTTAGGCTACCTTTTTATAAGTTCACTTTATGCTCACTGTTGAAATACACACTAAAGCATGATTTTAATTATTTTGTTTTTGAGTATGTTGATGCTTAACTGTGCAGTGTGGACTCCATATTTATGTACCGTGTACACTGAAGCCACATATTGTGATTACTGTGTGAACTTTAACATTGATATTTTATTTTACGATTGTATGGTTCTTATTTTACTGAACCTCAAGTTTTGTTGTTTGTCACATTTTCACTTTAATTGAAGTTGGTTTCTAGAATCTTAGTTGTCATTTTGTCGAATTTAACTTTTCAGCTGTAGGGTC
>NC_089743.1:27838697-27843697 GCF_040412425.1 Macrobrachium rosenbergii | reverse complement strand
CCTCCCCCTCCATCCCTCCGCCTATTTGCTTATAGGGCATGTCTTCCATATCGATAATCTAGAAGAAGCCTGGCATATTGTTTTACTTTTCTCTCCTTTTTTTCATGAGGGAATGGTTTTTTTTTTTTAAGGATGGGTGGCTGTAGGGGAGAGGGGGAATGACCTCTTTTTTTTTTTTATGGGAAAAGTGGTTGGGGAGGTGGTGTTGACTTCGGCCAGAGAGCTGGTGAGTGGTTCACCGTCCCTTGTTGCACCCATCGTTTTATGGGTTTGTTTGGAGTCGTTGCGCGATTGCATTTCGGGCCAACTGTTGATTGCTTTTATCATCGGATCTTTTATGTCTTCTCAGTCACGTAACCCTCATCCAACTATATATCTACCACCGTCTCCTCTCTACCTCTCCCTCTCCCCAGCCCCGCTATTCTCTCCCTCCTCTCCCTTCCCTGGTAAACACCCTTATTCCTATCCTCCCGCTTCTGACGTCATCCATGTGTAGGCTGACCCCTCAATCTTCTGTGGATCTATTCTTTATTAATCTTTATTCTATATTTGCAGTGTTCGGAAGTGGACGGCATTATGGCTGAAATACTGGGTAGTTTGCTCTACATGTTTTTGTTTGAATACTTCTTCATATGTATGTGTGTGTATATATATATATATATATATATATATATAAACATGTATATGTATATATAATGTTACAGGGAATATGTGAAATCAGGGATTTCAAGAAATCCCCAGGGAATTTGTGAAATGACCAATTCGCTTAGGAACATTTGATCCCCGAAGGCTAGTACCAAACATGGCGAAACGTGATTCGTCTACACTGTTTCGCCGTGTTTAGTACTAGCCTCTGGGGGGGGAGGTGTCAAATGTGTTTCCCCGCGCTTAGTTGAAGATCAAATGCATTAAGGGACATTTGACTCCCCCCCCAGGGTTTAATACTAAACACGGCGAAATACATTTAACCCCCAGGGGCTAGTACTAAACACGGCGAAACAGTGTAGATGAATAATTGTTTCGGTGTGTTTAGAATTAGCCCTCGGGGATCAAATGTTCCTAAGCGAATTGCTCATTTCACAAAATCCCCAGAGATTTCGTGAAATCCCTGGTTTCACATATTCCCTGTAACATGTATATAATGTATATATATATACATATATATATATATATATATATATATATATATATATATATATATATATATATATATACATATATACATATATATATATATATATATATATATATATATATATATATATATATATATATATATATATATATATATACACACACACACACACATGACACACAAATATGGGTCTTGTATTTCATTTTAGACAGAAAATAAGAATACAGCTTCCATTTATTCCAAACATTGTCTCCCAAAGCGTGTAATGTTTGTTCATGTATATATGCATTAAAAGGCAGGGGGGCGGGGAGTTCATGCGTATACACCTGCATTCAAGAGTAAGCGCATGCACGCACACGCACATCACACACTCTCCTATAGATATATAAGTGACATGTAGTTTTATACGATGTTTATTATTCTGCATAATAGTTTTCCAGACTCTTAGTCTTAAAAACTGGAAAATATATGGGAGAGCATAGTTGATGATACATTATAAAATGAAAATGTTTGGATAAGGCAATATCTTTAATACATATATAAGTCTGAAGTGCTGTGAAATTGAGGATCGTTTGAAAGACGTAAATTGTAGATCGAATTTTTGGTTTCCTTAATGCCAAAAAAGGCTCCTCCAAGCCGGAAATTTTGCAGTCATAGGAACATGTAAAAAGTCTTTACTTGTACAGGTTTCTAGTTGGCTAACCGTTTTGATGTTATAATCTTTCTCATTCATATCTTGAGGGTGGAAAATTATTATTTTACGAAGAAAGGGCTGTATTTTTTAAAAGTTGTCTCTCAGCAAACGGTTAGCATAGTAGTAGTTGTCAAAATGCTGATCTTAAGTCGAAATTTTTTAGGATGAAAAGTCCCACTGTATTCCTTTCAAATTTTTGGCTCCGAATAACTTTAATTGAAATGATCAGTCAAGAAGGACTGGAGAAAGAAGTGTAAGAAGATGCACGCGACCGAAGATCAGAACGCTTCATACAGGCAAACCAAGGGAACAATGAAACCGGGAAATAGACGAATTGACGATTTCTGTGAAATCAGGAATACGTCCCTTTGGGAGTGGAGATTCAGAACTGCAACATGGGTTGATAATCTTATATGCTCTGCCAGAATAGTTGGCTTTGAGGATTTTCTTGTTGTGGATTATTGCTGTGTTAACGCTTGTGCGTTAGAGAGAGAGAGAGAGAGAGAGAGAGAGAGAGGATTTATTTGTATGTGCTTGCATTTTCTGTACTGTCTAAGTATGTATGTAATGCATATACTGTATTTTTATTCGGACCTGGAAAACCGAGTCACTTGAAGTCTCTTCGATCTTGAGCTAAAGAAAATGAAGAGAAATAAACTTCATACGGAACATCCTTTCTGCATGGCGATTTTCCACGAGAACATTAAGGAAAGTTGTGGGTGGGATAAATTGACAATCTTCTGAAATAAGATGGCAGATGATGATAATGAAAGCGACATAAATAAAAAATCATTCGAGTACTCAGTAACAGAGAGGAGTTGAAGATAGTTTGTAGTCGTATTAGTAGAGTATTAACATAGACTAATATAAGCACCGTATCAGTATACAGTAAGTGCATGAAGACGCGCACGCGACCGTATGCATAAATACATACACATCATACCTTGTGCTTAGATGACATACGAGAAACCAAGTCGTACATCCTTTTCCACCCTTCAAGTACATAGAAAACTCAACCACATATTTATGCTGTGGCAGATTGGAGAGTCTAACGAGTTTTACGTATGTGATGTTTTTCGTAGGCTTCTTGCTCTCATAGTGAGCGCTTTTACAGAAGATTAATTTGGGATCAGTTATACAAATTTCAAGACAGGGCAGTGAGATACAACGTGTGTTCTCTGCTGACATTAATTAATGGTTAGTGCGTTTTCTTCGCAGAAAGTAATGTAGACTTCTTTAGATTATTAATATATATATATATATATATATATATATATATATATATATATATGTGTGTGTGTGTGTGTGTGTGTGTGTATGTATGTTTCTGTTTATGTACAGAAAGAGGTGAAGTTCTTCGACATTTTTTTAGTGTTTATGTTATTCATTCAAATCCTTTTACTTGGTTTGTTTCATATGCGTATAATGTGGGTGCGTGGAAGTTTTGATAATTTTACTGGTTTTTAACTGGAGATAGTTGCTTTTCCCTTAGCATTATGGGATGTTATTGGGTAATTTTGTGTTATATAATTTGTAAATGATAATATGTTTATTTTCAAGTGTTTGTTTGTCAAACCATGTTAAGGCGTTTGTTGGACCTAAGTTTTAGCATTAATTAAAACGTTAAGACAGTTTTTTAAGATTTCAAATGTTTTCAGATTTTTTATTTTTGTTTCTGTAGAAACAAAAAACTTAAAATCTGAAAACACTTGAAATCTCAAAAAATCTTAAAAACTCTTATCATTCTCATGATATTTGATCATTTGTACCAATGGTCTCTGTGTATTCACTGAAATTATTCGTTTCACGTCGTCATATTATCGAAAATTTAAAATCAAACTCTTTTCAAGAGTTTAATTTACCAAAAAAGATAAATAAATAAAACGGAAAAACACAGCCATAAAATAGATTTCTGGCGGCTTTGAAGAATAATTGAATCTTGTGTTTTCCTCTTGCTTTGTGTACTTTTGACGTCAGTGATATAAGAACTGAAATAATTCTCGTATTATAACCCCATACGCTGTTATGGTCATATAGAAACTTCATTATGTTGTAAAATAATTCCCTGGAGGGTTTTTTTTTTGCCTCGTGTTTTTTGGATGTGTTCATCATGAAAGTCTAAATTACATAAAATTGTTTTTTTTTTTTTTACTTTAGTTATAGAAATGATTAAATGGATATTTTCCTAAACCCCCGATGAGGAAAGTAGATTACTTTGATATATTGATTTATTCCCACAATGGGCGGTACAGCATTGAAAATACAGTCGTTTCCGAAAAAATGTTTTGTTTCTGTGGGGATTTTGCGGGAAACTTATTATTTACGTTGATCCAGTGCAGTGGGCTTCACACACAGAAAAGTTATTCATTTTGACTTCAAAAAGGAGGGTACTGGGATTCAGTAACTGAATTGACTGCCGATGTTTGCTTTAGCCAGGTTTTTGAACGATAACAAAAGTGCCTGCATATTTCATATTTACTTATATATATATATATATATATATATATATATATATATATATATATATATATATATATATATGTATATACATATATATATATATATATATATATATATATATATATAATGTACATATATATGTGTATATACATGTATGTCTATATAATATATATACTGTGTATATATATTTATATTTATACATATATATATATATATATATATATATATATATATATATATATATATATATATATATATATGCATATATATATGTTTATGTATATATAATATATATTGTATATATATACAGTATATTTGTATTTATATGTATATATAATATATATACTGTATATACATAAATGGGTTTGTGTGCTTGTGTGAAAGTACTTTCATTTACTATATCTTATCCACTTCGTGGGAATACCTTCGGCCATTACCATTCCATTTATCATTTAGGATTTTGGGATGAAGTTGCTTGTCCCCTGTCTTTATCCCATCTGTTGGTGTAGGAACTAATGTGCTGCCTGGTCTATCTTCAACGGCGCCCGGTAAGCGGTGGCCGGAGCCAAAGTGACTTCCACTTCGCTAATCGGTACCATGCCTTTGATCTGTGTACACATTTGAGTGTGTTTTTGAAGTATCCACTTTTATTACTACGGAACAAGGAAGTAGACTGTATTTATTGAGCAGAGGGAAATCTCCCCTTTCCAT
>NC_089743.1:27811197-27833697 GCF_040412425.1 Macrobrachium rosenbergii | reverse complement strand
GATTAGACTTATTTTACGTGGCTAAGAACCAATTGGTTACTTAGCAACGGGACCTACATCTTATTGTGGGATCCGAACCATATTATAGCGAGAAATGAATTTCTATCACCAGAAATAAATTCCTCTAACTCTTCATCAGCCGGCCGGGGACTCGAACTCAGTCCTGGCGAGTGCCAGTCCACAGGGCGGTGTTCACTTCCTGTCTTGCTGCATTTCAGCCTTTCCTGGATGTTAAGGCCCTTTCTTTCCATTACCTTTTTCACACCATCTATCCAGCTCTATCTAGTCCCTCCCCTCTTCTGCCCATGACACTTCTGAATTAAAGATTTCATCTACCTAGGGTCTTTGGTTTTTTATCCACCTGACCTAAACTTCTCCAAACACTCTGATCCACCCGGTCACATAAATTAACCTTTTTACCAATTTCTCCCCCTTCTAGCTCCTCTTGTGTCAGATACTGTGCGGACTGTTGAACAGTTATTTTATCTCATAAATCCTTTCAGACATTTCTTCCTCAACATTCTTTCTACCTTCATCCATTATATATACTGGCAAATCAGCGGCTTCCTGTCCTCTACCATCCTTATTAATATTCACTGGGCCATCTATTGGCTCTCATTAACCCTCATAACCTACCTCTCGGTCACATCTGCCTTCAGTCATTTGCCTGTTAAAAACATTACAAAACTTTTCACTGGTTTCTGTTGCTAGTTTTTCTTTACCATCACCAATCAGCACTCCATCATCTGCAAACAGCAGCCAACTCCACATTCCTGTGATGGTTCATTTTCTTATATTACTGGTCTGCCAGTAATGTAATTTCTTTGAAATAACCTTTTGTATCATTACAGCATTAGAGACAACAGATATCAAATGTTCCACCAGACCAGTCAGTTACTTTATATTGTTATATTATATATATATATATATATATATATATATATATATATATATATATATATATATATATATATATATATATATATATATTTATGAATATAAATTGATATATATGAAAATGTTATTTCAAATAAACAAAACGTATAGGTATATACAATGAAAAATGTTATTTCAAATAAACAAAAGAGAGAGATACAATAAAAAAGAGAGAGAGAGAGAGAGAGAGAGAGAGAGAGAGAGAGAGAGAGAGAGAGAGAGCTTTTTTGCAGAACAGATAAAAGCTCTTCCCAGCTAGGTACGAATGGGTCGGGCCGTGGAAAAAATGCGAGTAAAAAGTAGAAACGTTTGATGGAATCGTCTTTCTGACAGTGATGAGAGAGAGAGAGAGAGAGAGAGAGAGAGAGAGAGAGAGAGAGAGAGAGAGAGAGAGAGAGAGAGAGAGAGAGAGAGAGAGAGATTCATTTTATGATATTCCCTTTCCTATCGTTATCATCACTGCATGTTTATTTTTTCGTTTATTTCCAGCGATGTTATTGTGCAAGTGCAACTCTGACTGAAACGTTGCTTGTAGGTGGCCACAGGCAGAAAGTAATAATTAAAATTTGTTAGCAACTAATTGCTTCACACGAAAAAAAGACTAAAATTGCGAGTCACTCGAAAATTGTAAAATTCGTTTTTGCCCTTTGCTTTTTATTTCTCCTTTTTAACCTTTTTCTTTTTGAATGGAAATAAATTGAGTTTTGCGTTTCCTGCAACAGTTGAAATAATGGAATTTGTCCTAGAGTAGTGCAAGACAACAGATAAATAAACTCTGTTTGGTTGGAATAACAAAGCAAGTTAATGGATCTCATGGATTTACAAGCTATGTTGTAATATATGTATATATATATATATATATATATATATATATATATATATATATATATATATATATATATATATATATATATATTGTGTGTGCATATATATATATTATTTATTTTATATATACATATGTGTATATATATAATTATATATATACACGTATGTATTTATAAATACATATCTGCATAAATTGAACGCGTAGATGTGTACAAACGCTTGCGCGTTGTTTTCACATATACACATATATACAAACACTCACGTGTATATAAGGTATAGTAAATTCCATGTTAAATTATATTTGTGTAAATAACAAAGGTGGTTTGTATAAGTGGCAAAGATTATACACACACACATACATACATATATATATATATATATATATATATATATATATATATATATATATATATATATATTATATATATATATATATATATATATATATTTATATATTATGTGTGTATGTATATGTAATGTGTTTGTGTGCGCGCATGTTTAATTGAATTTTAACCTTGCAATTTTTGCAGTGGTGGAGTAAAACAAAAGAAAAGAAACTTAAAAGCGTTATTTTGTGTTTACATCCACCACCGACGAATAGCTTGAAAGAGTACACAGTCGCTGTCTGTGTTGGAAACGCCAGATTAAAAAGACTAAGAGTGTTATGTCATACGAGGTCAAGCAGGCCGCTGTGATTACCCAAGGATGTGGAATATCATTATTCCCAAACAGGTTCTATGAAAGTCTGCACAGAACCAATCGTCAAACAAAATGTTACTCCACATTTTCTGCTTAATTAGCTGCTCCTAATTATCCCCATAATTAAATGTTCTCTGCGGTCTCCATCCCTCAGGCTGCTCGTATATTCCTATTCGTCTGACAAGAGGGACATTGTTTATCTATCAATATATCTATATCTCTATCCATTAGTCTGTCTGTCTGTTTGTAAAGATCAACAGAAGCACAATTTTTTTTGGACAAAGATGCCCATCCTCTTTTTCTTGCCCAGATTCGAATATGGTTACTCTTTCTTGGCAGCTGAGGATGCTACTCATCACACCATGAGCCCCACATGCATACTGTAATGTGTTTCACATGTGAAGGGATATATATATATATATATATATATATATATATATATATATATATATATATATATGTGTGTGTGTGTGTGTGTGTGTGTGTGTGTGTGTGTGTGCGCGCGCTTGTGTGAGTGTGTTTGTGTGTGTGTGTCTATATGTATGTACGTACGGAGAGAGAGAGAGAGAGAGAGAGAATGGTTATAAGTGCGTTGTATATTGTGTGGGTGCGTCTATCCATTTTCAAATTATAATGTTGTTGTTATTACTTAGGAGTATTATTTATACAAGCAGAATTTTTTTCAATCATATGCAGTTGTGGGAGATGGGGTTCATTAAGCTCCGGGAAAGTCCCGAGCAGAAAGAGTAATATCCAGTATGAATGTTCATTATTATCTAGTTTCCATGACCATTGTGACAGATTCTTGTTGCTGGCCTTCGTAATAAAAGCAACTTTATGGTGCTGACCTTTAGCATAACTCGTGCTTCCTTAAACAGTATATGTCAGTAATCCGTGTTCAAACCTTGGACGGCAATGTTGTTATAAAAAAAGGCAAAATTTTTACATAAGTTTCTTATGAAAAATGTGTTGCTTACTTTCCAAGGTATCATGTACAAGGCAGCATCTTTGGGCGTTTTTTGTGTCTGTTGACCGTAATGACATGAGATGTATTGGCTTTGGGTCAGCTAAAAGCTAAAGTATTGTCTCTGCCTAAGTAATACTAATCTTCTAGATACCATGCAGGTGTGGAGTGTTCATGTTATTATTTTGTGTTTCCCTCACTGCGGGTAAGATAGACAATACCCCGATCACGTGTTTGAAAAAGCGATTCAAATTATTCTTCCTGCCCCCTGAGGGAGACCAAAAAGAATAAACAAAAAAATAAAATAAAAATCCCCATAAGTAGATGACATCAAGAAGATTAAGAACACTTTAGGCAGATCTGCGTTCGTTACCGTCTACGGAGAAAAAAAATCCTAAGATATTGGAGTGTACTTGATGTCTTACAAGGTATCCAATTTGTGGCAAGGATCCTGAAAATAAGATAAGATTGACCAAGTAGTTATGGATCCTGTCCTAGGAAATATAAACATATCTGAATAGCGCCCCCGGTGAAGAAACTGCTCTTATAAATAAACTCCAAAAATAAATAAACTCCCATCAGTGTTTGAAATGGGATAGACACCCTACCAGAAGCACACAGGCCTCGCTTTCTCTTTCTCACTGTCTAGTGCGCGCGCGTACCCACGCAAGCGCACATTCTCACCATCCATCCCGGCCTAGCGTAATTTTTTTTTTCTGTCGCTATCTCCCGTGAATTTCTCACCCTTCTCATCCATTTTTTTGGTATTACTTTTCTGTCGGAGCCCTTTACTTTTGCTCGCTGATTATTCTGTTTGAAGTTTGACTCTGTAGGCAAGCCCGCCTGCGCGTGTTATCTGGGAATCCCTGCTCCCTTGACATTTTTGTACATAAAGATGATGTGCATTGTAACCGACTTTTATGTTCGTTTTCTAACTTTGGAATTTTTATTATATTCATTGTTAATGTTGTCGTTCTTTATTTTCATGCCTGTTCAGGTGTGAACATGACATATTCCCAGATAGATTAGCCTCTGCGTTGGTATTTTATACAAATCTAGTTTTCCTTGTTTAACTATATTTTTCTTTTACTTGTGGAGTTTTGTCAGAAAATAATATTAGAATGTATAACGTATAACTTTATTTTTATAATAAAAGAAATTATAAAGCTAGCTCTCTCTCTCTCTCTCTCTCTCTCTCTCTCTCTCTCTCTCTCTCTCTCTCTCTCTCTTTTGCCGTTAACCCTTTGTATCCCAACTTTCACCATGTTATTGGCGAACACCTTCTCTGAATTGCCCAAAAGATTATACGTTATGCTTGTGCGTTGTGTCCTTAATGGGACGCGGGTGCAGAAGTTCATGTTAACACCGAGATATTCTCTCTCTCTCTCTCTCTCTCTCTCTCTCTCTCTCTCTCTCTCTCTCTCTCTCTCTCTCTCTCGTCGTAAATTAGGTTTGAAATCTCAAGATAAAATTGTTTTCTTCCAAAGATTTGTAGTTTATAGTTTTTCTTGTTTGTGATGAAATGAACGAAACATAAAGGGAAAGAATATATTGAAATGGAAGAGGGGGCTGGGTAAGAGGAAGGGTGTAAAGATGCATGGTAGCAGATGAAGAAGTGGAGTTAGGATATATGGTAAGACATAATGGAAGAGGATAAGAGTATTGTGTGGCATTAATGGAAAAGGATAAGTTGGCATTATTTGGAGTTAAGGGAGAGTGGTTATGCGGTTACTGGAAAAAATGTGAGTTTTCCAAGGGATAGGACGCTACTAGATAAAGGGAGAAGAAATAAAGATGTTTTGGGTATAGGTGATGATTGGTTACTGCTCCTGAAGTGAAGGATTAAGGATCTGGTAGGGGATGAAAGGGCAAGGGTAGAGGATTACCCCAGGGAAGTAAGGACAAGTATAAGTAGCAAATATGTAGAGATCTCATATGCTATTCATTTATCTGCATCATGTTAGTTATACTACTCACTAGAGACAGAGGAACAGAAATAACGTTAAAATTGCTTGCATAGCGGCTTTTTTTTTTTTTTATTGAGAAAAAAAGACAAAGTTTGGATTGCTACATGGTGCATAAGTGTAATTTTGACTGCGAAATATACTTAATTACTGTAATTTTCTTTCACCAAATTTGTCATTTTTTTATTGAAGATAGGTTTTTAAAAAAACTAACGTATAAATTATTAAATGAATTGCATGAAAATTGTTTTGAATATGAAACTTTTTTTAATAGGCCTTTTGTACATCCTCATTATATAACATTTTTGAACAACCATGGCAAGAAGTGTTAAATAAAAAAGAAAATTAAATCGAGTAAAATAATGAATTTGTGAATAACAGAGGCCTTAAACTTACTCTCTAGGATTTACACTTGTAACAGAAGGGGGAATATAATCAAAGCAATATGTTATGAATTTTTTGTTAGTAGAATTAATAAATCAAACGTCGCAGGCCAAAAATGTCACAGGAAAAATCAGGGGAAATTTGACGAAAGAAGTTGCCACTTTGACGTTATGAAAAATCTGTTGAAGGCAAGTCAGGCTAAAACAAAAATTGAAAAACTAAAACAGCCATTATAGTATTGCATCAAACACCTCAAAAGCTCCGTAAGTCTGTTACACGCACTTATGGAAATTACACAAGAGAATAACAGTTCTGCGGTTGAGCTTACTCGCAAAGAAATGGTGCTCAAATTCAAGGTCCTAATAGGTCATTGTTAATATACCGAGCCATAAGAGAAATCAAAGAACAGATGCTATATTTGCAACTGTTCCCTGATGTTTGAAATGTAATCAGTTATATATATATATATATATATATATATATATATATATATATATATATATATATATATATATATATATATATATATATATATATATATATATAAATGAATGTTTGAATATTTGTTTGGATTCTATAGAAATCCGAACTGCTTGACAGGCCCAGAAAGGTTTATAACTCAAAATCCAACCCTTACCCGGTGACAGACATACAAACACAGACAAAACAAATGAAATTTTCGTTTTTAAGTCACCTTTTCCTTCAGCTTTTTGGGTTAAGTCTCATTTTTCACCTGACACTCCACCTTTTTTTCCAGATGATGTCAGACGTATGATTTCATTAAACTCCTCCCACTGCAAACCCTACAATCAGTTTAGTACAGCCAAAAATTTAAACAGATGTGTTTGACTGTATTAGAATTACTTTCATTCAGTCATACAGCCTTACAGTTCTCGCCACGGAAAAAAGTAGTGACAGACCAAATGTTTCTGTGACAGGCTTATCCCCTCATTAAAAACAACTCGCATCGAAATTACCACATTTTTTCCAGTGTTCATCTAAAGCCAAACGCATCTTAATCATACCTTGCCAATAAAACACAAATTGTTAAGTACCTTGTGGTATTACCATCCTCATGTCTAAGTACTTAATCCACAAGAAAAAAAATGGTAGTTATGGGCAAACTTTGGAGATGAAGGCCTAATTCATCACCATCTGCACATGCGCATGTACACCAAATGATTCTGTGACAGATCTACCCCCCCTCATTAAAGAACTACTCGACGAAATTACCACATTTTTTTCAGTGTTCATCTTGAGCCAAGTGTATCTTAAACACTGCCAATAAAATACAAATTCTTAAGGCCCTTGAGGTATTACTATCATCATATCCAGAATGAATCTCCTTCCATTTGTTGTGCAGATAAAAGGTTCGTTTACTGTTGAAAGGGAGACAGGACTCGCCCCCCCCCCCCCCACACACACACAAATACACAGACATACCCAAGCAGAGTCGTTGAAGTATAAGATCTTTGATTTATTGTTTCCCCCCTCATATCGACAATTTCTATATTAGCAGACTAAATAATTCTGTGACAAAACTACCCCCCTCATTGAAATATTACACACGACGAAATTACTACATTTTTTTCACTGTTCATCTTAAGCCTAACGTATCTTAATTATACCTTGCCAATAAAATACAACAAATTCTAAAGCACCTTGAGGTATTACTATCATCATATTTGAGTACTTAATCCACTAAAAATCATATATCGACAATTTCTATATTAGACCGTTCAGACTTCGGCCTACACTTTCCCTCAGAATTGCCAAAGGAAACTGAATTGCTTTCTTTTACACGCACAGGAAACCGAAAATAGGTGCAGCTCTTTTTACCGTGTCTAAAATTACCATCGTGATACAGACACTGTATCTTAATAACTTTCGATATTCTGAAGCTGTTTGCCAAGCTGACAACCTACCATCTAGGTTGTATCTTCCCCTCACCCTCCCCTCCCCCCACCTTCCGGTTCCACCTCCCCTTCCCTCTCCCTTCCCTTTCCCACCCCTGCCCCTATCCCTCCCTCCTCCCTTCCCTTACCCACCCATTCACCCTCCCATCCCCTCCCTCTCCTCCACCTCTCCCTTCCGCTTCACCAACATTTCCCCTCCGTATATATATATATATATATATATATATATATATATATATATATATATATATATATATATATATATATATATATATATATATCTCTCCTTGATTACTCCAAATATGCTTTATTATACATTTTTCCTTTTCCTTTTCCTCAATTACTCATCTGTCTCTAGTTTTTCTAGTTAATTAGTTCTTTCCTTATTCATTGTGCATCCATTTCACACTTCTTTCCAACCTCTTTCTCGTGTTTTTCAGTGTCGATTGCGAAACTTTCCGCTTTCTTATCTTCGTATTCATCTTTTTTATCGTCCCTTGCTCATTCCACTCTCATTCCTATGGAAACTTTTATTTTCTTTATCTTTTTCTGATCTTTTCTTTTCTTGATTCCTTTTCTGTCTTTCATTTACCTTTCTCTTATCCATTTCTCAGAAGTGGCACAGTCATTTCAGTCTTTTATTCCTCTTGTCTCTCCTTCGATACTTATCTTTTCAAAATTCTCATTTTTTGCTCGTCCTCTCTATCCCTCTTTCCTTTTCCATTCAAAAGCATTCTTAATTGACTTCCTCGCCTGCCGACAGGAAACTCGGTTTGTATTAAGAATAGTCAAGTATATTTGCTGGAGATGATCATTAGTGACTTCAGGGGGAAGCCCCCCCCCCTATTTTGGGGGTTTTGGATCGCTAGCATCGGTGAAGGAGCTGGAGGAGATATTGAGGGTTTAGCTGTAATGGGTGATTATACCGTGGCATTCCCACGTCGATTGTTGATTGAAAGGAGAAGTCCCAAGAATGTATTTTTATATCCATATGGAAGGTTGTTCTCTCTCTCTCTCTCTCTCTCTCTCTCTCTCTCTCTCTCTCTCTCTCTCTCTCTCTCTTCGTTGGGGAGCGGGTTCCATTCTCAGCTACCAATCTGTTGGCCTCGAGTTCGAATCTCCGACCGGCCAATGAAGAATAAGAGGAATTTATTTCTGGTGATAGAAATTCATTTCTCGCTATAATGTGGTTCGGATTCCACAATAAGCTGTAGGTCCCGTTGCTAGGTAACCAACTGGTTCGTAGCCACGCAAAGTAAGTCTAATCCTTCGGGCCAGCCCTAAGAGAGCTGTTGATCAGCTTAGTGGTCTGGTTAAACTTAAATATACTTAACTTTTTTTTCTCTCTCTTCATGTCTAACTTTCATTCGACCTTTCCCAAAATTAGGTCAGAAAGTAAGGGTTTTTATTTATCTTATTACGCTCTCTCTCTCTCTCTCTCTCTCTCTCTCTCTCTCTCTCTCTCTCTCTCTCTCTCTCTCTCTCTGCATATCTAACTTTCATTCGACCTTTTCCAAAATTAGGTCAAAAAGTAAGGTTTTTTATTTATCTTATTACAGTTTCTCTCTCTCTCTCTCTCTCTCTCTCTCTCTCTCTCTCTCTCTCTCTCTCTCTCTCTATATATATATATATATATATATATATATATATATATATATATATATATATATACACAGTACATATATATATATATGTGTGTGTGTGTGTTTGTGTGTGCACTTAAGTTACATCAAATTTACAGTGTTCCATCTTGCAAACCGGCGTGTTTCTTACTCCCCAGAAAGAGAGAAAATATTCCTTTGTTTAGGTAAAAGAAAATTACGCGAATTGTATGTCCTTGATACGTTTTCCTTTGTCGCTCATAAAATCGAACAAGAAAGGACATCGTATACGTGTCAGGTAAAATATGAGAATGTTTGAAATTGGGCTAACCCCATTATGAAAATTGAATACGTTTTGGACCAGATTAATATCGCTGGTAGTGTTGTAAGTTACCAGGTACCTAGCGTTTAGAATAATGGGTTTTGTCTTAGAGTGAGGTAATGCCATTATGAAAATTAAATATCGCTCATAAATTACCATCGGAACGATATTTTATTGATTGTTAAAAGCAAGTTCCTTTTGTAGCCTAGCTTTGTTAATCTCTCTCTCTCTCTCTCTCTCTCTCTCTCTCTCTCTCTCTCTCTCTCTCTCTCTCTCTCTCTCTTTCAAAGAATATTATTACTGAATTATTAAGAGCAGTGTCACCTTCTGCTGTTTTATTATTAATGTTTTTCTGTCTGGTTCGGGAAATGTTCGATGAAATGATATCTTGCCTGTTAATGTTTTATAAACTCACGGTTATCATTTCCAGAGAGCATACCTTAGTTTAACCAGACCACTGAACTGATTAACAGCTCTCCTAGGGCTGGCCCGAAGGATTAGATTTATTTTACGTGGCTAAGAACCAGTGGGTTACCTAGCAACGGGACCTACAGCTTATTGTGGAATCCGAACCACATTATAGCGAGAAATGAATTTCTGTCACCAAAAATAAAATTTCTAATTCTTCATTGGCCGGTCGGAGAATCGAACGCGGGACAAGCAAAGTGCTTGCCGAGAACGGTACCCACCCGTCCAATGAGAAACTATCATTTCCAGAATTTTATATATATATATATATACACACACACACACATACACACATACTTGTATATACGTAAATATATATTATATTGTAAATTAGATATAGTTTAATTCATAAATGAGGAACTATCATTTCCAGAATTTTATATATATACCGTATATATATATACACACACACCTGTATATACGTATATATATATATTTTAAATTATAGTTTAATACATACAATTATGCATCGATGTAAGTATTTTTATGACCTCTCTGTCAGAGCCAGTCTTTATTAGGAAATCTGTAAGACGGAATTGTGCAAAATTTTGTACGGGTTGTCTCCATTTTTCCTTCTCTTCTGATTTGTCTATGATATATTCCAAATATAACAATCTAATTCTCTCTCTCTCTCTCTCTCTCTCTCTCTCTCTTAGAGGCTTCTTTGCAAAAAGGCGAGTGGTATAAAACAATTTTCGTCTTTTCCTGTGTGGTGCGATCTGCATTTTTTGAGGTCGCTTTCATGATATTGTATTTTCCGTTTTATATTTCTCTCTCTCTCTCTCTCTCTCTCTCTCTCTCTCTCTCTCTCTCTCTCTCTCTCTCTCTCTCTCTCTCTCATCTTCCTTACTGACTGAGCAGTCTCACCGCCTCTTCCACCTTATACATGCAGCTCCTACACATTTTAATGAATCCAATGAGAGTAATTTAATTAATTTCCCCTTATATTTAAAGATTAAAAAATGGAGGACTCCTTCCTTAGTTTTCTTCCCATTTTTTCCCTTTTTCCTCGAGACGCGTTCAGTGGTTTAGGTTGTTAATTGACGATGTGACCAAATGATTTAATGACGGTCGCGGCCTTCGCCGCTGGTGGATTTTTGGAAATGTTTTCGTCTTGGGATGGATTTTTTTTTTTTATTTTTGCATTCTCTCTATTTTTAATCGTTGCATCCTAATCCCTGTTTTCATCACCATCTTTTGTTTTGCTGTTTACTCTTACCTTTCTTTATATTATATTTAAGTGTGTTATGGTATGTAAATGCGTTAATTACGTTTTCATGCACATTTTTCTATATATCTCCTCCTTTCTTTGTATTTTTCCTCCTTTTTACTTTATTGGCTTTTGTTTATTCTCATTAGTTTTTGTTACCTTCGGTTTTTATTGTAATTTATCTTTATATTAGTTATTTCATTTTCTTCCACTTCTCATTTATGTATTATTTTACCTTTATTAAACTGTATTTTACTTCCTTTTTGTTTTTTTTTATGTTTTCCTTCACATATTTATTTATTATTTGTGTATTGCTTCATTTTCATCATTATTAAGTTTCCTAATGTTTATTTTTGATGTTTTTATTTGTTTATCTCTAAGATCTAATTGTGTTTTGCAAAATGAATTATATCCATTACTGTAATTGGTAGATTTGTTTGATGAGCGAGGCGATTTTGTGGCCCCTATGAATTTTTCGTGAATTATAAATGTCATGCAATACTTGCATATTGTATTATGATGTTATCGAAGTTATAAAAACTCGTCCTTTAAATATAGTTATTTTACGACCCTTATATTTTTTCCTTTTACAATGTACTTGGTTCATTAACAAGGGTCCCTCTTCACTCGAATGTTAATTTTTCCTCAATTAATTTGATTTACCTGGATGTAATCATTAATAACGTATGGATTTTAACGTGGAAATATGTAGCCTGCTGCATTATTAATGAACTACATAGACAGTATGTGTATAGTATGTCCCAATATTTACATTTATTGAGATATTTTCGTCCTGTGACAAGAGTGACCTTTTGATAAGGGTAAATAAAGATGATTTTTCAACTCGTTTTCTGCGGATGAAATGGAATGTTTAATTGCGGAATGCTATTCATTAGTTATATGATGGATTTTAATTAGGACAGAGTCAATGCAGTTTCAACCCATGTTTGCCGGGTGGGTCGTTTATTTTGTATGAATTTTTACGTTCTTTTCTCTCTCATTTCTTGCTGAACTCACTCGACGTACGTGAAACATTTTAGGCTACTTGGATTAGCCATGGTTGGGATCTCTCTCTCTCTCTCTCTCTCTCTCTCTCTCTCTCTCTCTCTCTCTCTCTCTCTCTCTCTCTCTCCAGGTGATTTCGTCTTCTTTATTAATATTTATAAAGAGTGCTTGTACGTTGAACCCACACAAAGAGGCTGGCATTTCTCGGATTTTTTTTTTTTTTTTTTTTTTTTTTTTTTTTTTTTTTTGAAGGTGGGGCGGGATGGATGTCTTAAGGTTTTGGAGGCTTTCCCATTTTGGTGGTTTCTTTGAAGACTGAAGTTTTTAAAAATGCGTATATTTTCTTTAAAGTTTTTAATTTGCATTTTTCTATATCCTATATCTAGTATGAAATGAATTTTTTTTCGGTAGTTTTGCGCTGCACCCCATACTTGTTCCACTTTAATTTGCTTCCAGATAAAATTTCATTTATCTTTTGTTTCCAAATGAATTATTTTCAATTCTTAGGAGTAACTTCTTATTCATGCGTGTAGGGGAAAGTTCTTCCTTGCTGATTAGCTATTCCAAGGAAAAGTTTCCCATGCTGTTTTTTCTTGCTAGATAAAATTGTCTACTCCTATTTTTAGTCTCGAGAAAAAAGTTTACGTTTAACTTTTAATTCAAGAAAAGGTCCTAATAATTAAATTGTTTAAACGATATTATTTTATATTAGCTGGGAAATATTTCCTTCCTAAACACCTGCTTACAGGAAGTAATCGTCGTTATGTTTGGCAAGATAATTCTTACTATTTATTAACGAGGTCAAATTTGACTTTGCTAGATTCTACTTTCGAGAAAATTTTCTAAAGATATCTTTTCTGCCAAATTCTGCATTCGAGGAAAAATCTTTTCACTTATCTTTTCTAGGTAATACTGTCTGTGAAGTTCATTTTTTTTTTCAAGTAACATTGGCTGCGAGGTTAGATATGAAGACCAACCTAGGAATTCTTTGAAAGTAATTTTAAATAACTTGAGGTATTGGTCATATTACGGATGGGTTGTCGAGCACGTTTAATATTAACTTTAATGCGTATGTATAATTAAAACACACACACATGCTATTGAATCTTGTCTGAAAGAGGATGAATGTGCATGTGTTTATATCTATATATACATATATATTACGTACATACATACATATATATATATATATATATATATATATATATATATATATATATATATATATATATATATATATATATAATTTATATATATATATATATATATATATATATATATATATATATATATATATATATATATATATATATATATATATATATATATATATATATATATATATATATATATATATATATTATATATATATTTATGTACAAACATGGTATATGTTTACTTATATAACTGAGAATTGAGTATAATTTTTGTATAATTTATTTAATTTCACACGGAATTTTTTAAGGTCGTCTCCTTGCAGACTAAAAATTAAAAATCCAGTTGAATGAACTCCCATCATCGAACTTTTGGTTTCGTGAAATCGAAGGCCCGTGATCCAACAGTTGTTAAGTTAAGTATACCTTAGTTTTACCAGACCACTGAGCTGATTAACAGCTCTCCTAGGGCTGGCCCGAAGGATTAGACTTATTTTTACGTGGCTTAGAACCAACTGGTTACCTAGCAACGGGACCTACAGCTTATTGTGGAATCCGAACCACATGATAGCGAGAAATGAATTTCTATCACCAGAAATAAATTCCTCTAATTCCTCATCAACCGGCCGGAGAATCGAACTCGGGCCTAGCGAGTGCTAGCCGACAACTCTACCGACTCGCCAAACAAAGAAACTATCCAACAGTTGTGGGTAGCATCGAGGGTGGAGAGAGAGAGAGAGAGAGAGAGAGAGAGAGAGAGAAAGAGGGTGAGTATAGGTGAAATACTAGACATGGGTGTTATTTAAAAAAAAAAAAATGTATACCATCAGAACGGGAGGCCCTCGACGAGGTTATCTTCATCTCACCCATTCATAAGATATGCAAGAAATTCCCTGCTCTCTCTCTCTCTCTCTCTCTCTCTCTCTCTCTCTCTCTCTCTCTCTCTCTCTCTCTCATGCATAGATTGATTTGTTTTACATGAGTAATCAGATGTTATGGTGTTGTTTCCATTTTGCTCCCTAAGTTTCAACACTGATGAATGTGTTGATACTCACAAATCCCGCGTAGTTCAAGATTCATGAAGTTTTCGTTGGATGACTGATGCTAGACAAGATAGCTGTCAGGTGGACTGACTCTTTTGTCACTTTCAGTGCCAAGTTCGATCTCTCTCTCTCTCTCTCTCTCTCTCTCTCTCTCTCCACTGTGAATGAGTTATGAATTAAAGTGGCATATACTGGATGATTTATTTCCATTCGTTTCGGTGCCCTTACATCTTTTTAGTGTCAGAGGTTTTGCCTGGTATTTCAAGAAATTTTAGGGCAAAAATTGTTCCACAACCGAGAACGATCTTTACAGATCAGCTTATAATGCGCTCGCTTCCTGCAATATAAAGCAAAGATGAAATTTTACTAAGTCAAATATAAATTAATAAAATTTAATGTTGTAGTCTTAAAACATAAAATAAAATATTGAAAAAGAATATTCGCCGCATCTCTTCAGTTCGGTTTATTTACGCCTTCAGCTTGCACTTGGGACTTTTGTTCATTTCACAACAGCTGGTTTTATGGTTCCTTTGACTACATCGTGGTTTGTTTGTTTGTTCCTTTACTTCAACCTTGGCTGGGTGGAACCTTACTCTGCGCGATGGCTATTTGCCTGAGATTTGTTATTTCGTTTGGCTTTATATTATCCTATGGGCGTGATGAAATGAGTGAGTGTCAGGACTGCATTCAAGTCCTTTCCGTAATATTCGTTTATTACTTAGACCTTCTCGCCCAAATTTTCAGCGCTGAATTTGCCTACCACCTTTGGAGTTTTGTTCATTTTTCCTACCGCCCGGATGAAATACTTCGTTGCGCTCTCTCGCTTTTTTCTGGTTGGCTTCATTTTGCTTGCCGCTTCGGCTGGTTGCTTCGAATTTCCTCTCCGTGTTAGGTGGTTGCTTTGATTTTCCACTCCATGTTAGCTGGTTTTCTCGATTTTCTTCTCCATGTTTGGTGTTTGCTGTGTTTTTCCTCTCCTCCTCCTCTCCGTGTCAACAGACTTTCGTTTTTTCATGTTGTACTAGCTAGTTAAACATGCTTTTCTTTCAGGATAAGTAGCTGGGATGATTTTTCTCCCCATGTTTGCTGTTGCATCGGTTTTCCTTATGCCAAACGGCAGCCACGCTTTTCTTTTCCGTGTTAGCAGGTTATTCTGGTTTTCTAGTGTAGTATTAGTGGTTGCTCGGAATTTTCTCTTCATATTAAGGAGATGTTTTGATTTTCCTGTTAACGTTTTTCTCTCCGTTAACGTGGAGCGTCAGTGTTCCTCCTTTCAGGTGGGAGGTTTCATTTTCCTCCCCATATTAGCTAGTTGCTTCGATTTACCCACGAGGCATTTTCGTCAGTGAATTTTGATGTGCTTAGTCTTGGAATACCAAGCGTAATCTGCATAGCAATTGGATTAATTTCATCTTGCGTTGATATGATGCCTCGTTCATTGGCTTTATTATAGCCTGCTCTCGTTTTTTTTTTTTTTTTTTTTTTTTTTTTTGTATTTTGTATAGCGTGATTAGTTGTTTATTCAGTGGTCTCGTTTTTGGCTTTTTCGTTCTGTATAGTTTGATCGGTGTTGGTTGGCACGGTGTAAAATATTATGTTAGAAGTTAATTTTATTTTACGCCCTGATCTTATTTCTTACGTCGTTGTGTGTGATTTCATTATTTGGCTAATTAGATTTTGTTAGCTGTGTTTTAGCAGTTGTCTGGTTCAATATTTGCTCAGTGCACAGTCACTTTATTTCAGAGACGAGTAATTATGTGATTTGGTGTGATTTTGGCCATTGCACTAATTTGTTGGTTGCAATTTAGGCATTACCTTGTCACTTTCAAATACCTCATTTTCTGATCGATGGAATTCATGATTAAAGGCAACTCGTTCCGCATGGAAACTTTTTTTTTTTTTTTTTTTTTTTTTTTTTTTTTTTTTTGTCTGAATGCGGTTCTTACTCGAAACGCGTGTCTCGGTTCCCCCGAGGAGCTGGTATCTAGTCCCTGGTTTTTTATTCTCCATGGACCCCTGAATATAATTATAAGAATGATAACAGTAATAATAGTATTGGAAGCTGATGTTGAGAACTTCTGTTTTTGAAGCGTCAGTGTTTTTTGTGTGTAGTTTCTTGTTCCACATTCTTTTAATTATTATTATTCTAATTTCTTAGAATACTATTTATTTATAGTATTCTGTTTTATGAGAATACTGTTTATTTATAGTATTCTATTTTATGAGAATACTATTTATTTATAGCATTCTAGTTTATTAGTATTCTTATAAACTTAAAGCGTTCTGACAGTTCGCAGCCATCCCACCTTTTTCTTCTTCTCACCCCCACCCTCCCTCCCTCTCCGCCTTCCCTTTGAGGTCATTCCAGTGTCAAAGGTGATGACGTCAGTAGACGATCCGATGAAGGTCAGGTGTAAGGGACGATTCAAATTCATTCATCGGTCAAAGGTCACGAAATGTTTTGTCGCCCCAAATAGGCGGAGGTGGAGTCTGCCCTCGTTACAACATGGAGAGAGAGAGAGAGAGTCCTTTTCGAAGCTCCTTGTGTTCCAGGAGAAATTTGTCTTCAAATGTCTTGTCAAGAATAAAATTTAGAGTCGTTCATTTTATGGTACTCTCTCTCTCTCTCTCTCTCTCTCTCTCTCTCTCTCTCTCTCTCTCTCTCTCTCTCTCTCTCTCTCTCTCTCTAATTTTACCTTTTGGTGCTTAGTAATTATTTCAAGAAATTATACTCTTTTCAGATTCCTTACACACACACATACACATATATTGTGTATATTATATATATATATATATATATATATATATATATATATATATATATATATATAGAGAGAGAGAGAGAGAGAGAGAGAGAGAGAGAGAGAGAGAGAGAGAGAGAGAGAGAGAGAGAGAGAGAGAGAGAGAGAGAGAGAGAGACTGATTTTGTGCCCAACCATTTATAAACATCCGACTCTGTCTGTTGTATGTATAAAGTGCACGTTTTAGGCTATAATTGTGTGATATTGCGACATTCAGATTTGTGTAAGAAGTATATAAGTAAATTTGTCATCAAGAGAAATATGACAAGATAATGAGGAAAACTGAATAAGATAAATGGAAATTATGATAAGCCATGAATAAGGACAACCTAGGACTTGAGTTGGATAGTAAACGAAAATTACGAAAAATGGAAATAGAGGTAAAGAAGCCGTACCTGCGGACTGAATTATCACTGACGAGTTCACTTAAAGGAAAAATTTTGTTAATCCAGAGGCCGATGTTAGGGGTACGAAATGATAGTGGAAAGGTTGTAAGTGAAAAAAAGCGGGGCTTATCTTGTCCTCGCGAAAGATAGAAGTGTTTGATAGAGATATATAGCAAAACTTGATTGAAGGATAATACTGAAAAATATCTACCAGATAGCATTGCAGGACAGAACTAAATAGTAAACAAAACTCGAAAGAAAATAAAGCGAAATATCTGTGGAACAAAGAATCAGAAATGTTTGTAGTAATAATGGCCCCAAAATGACCCTGCGAGAGAAAGCTAAATGCCAAGAAAACTGAAGAATAAAGTAAACAAAAGATGTGAATACAATAGAAAGCTGAATTTCAAAAATACGGAAAATAAAGAAGTAAACAAAAGTATCCCCATAGAACAGTGAAAATAAGTTGGACGAGTCATATGTGACGGGGGAAGAGGAGGAGGAGGAGGAGGAGGAGGAGGGGAGGAGGAGGAGGAGGAGGAGGAGGAGGAGGACAAGGAGGAGGAGGAGGAGGAGGAGGAGGAGGAGGAGGAGGCAAGTGTAAAGGGCTTAAACAAAAGGACAGGCGAATCGGAAAGAGGGAACGGAAAAGAACAAAAGAGGCAACACGAGAACAGAAAGATTAAGAGTGCGTGGCGTTCACGTGATGTGACTTTTAGGGAAAAAAAGAACAGGTAAAATTGAAGAGGGAAAGGAAAGAAAAACACATCAAAAATGACGGTAGGGTATTTGCCTGCGAGGAGAATACCATTCTATAGCACTGGGAGAGAAGAGAGTGAGAGAACATTTAACAATGTATCACTGCATGTTTGAGAGAGGATTCATTCATCCAGTTTAAAAAAAAAAAGTAAAGAAAAAGAGCGTCAACAAAAATGTGTGTTGTCGAATCCGTGGGTTAGTTAAAAGCCTTAATTGATGGACATCATTGCACGACTCTTCTAATGAACTCGGAGCCCTCTGTGAAAAATATGCATTTCACTTCAAGTGCCGAAAGAATTACAAGAATCTCCTCCAAGCACAGCTTTAAGGTTCGCCTAATGTACCTGGGAATGACCGCATAACCATTACAGGTGTACCAAGTGAATTTGGACGTTCATCAGCTGCAGGTAGCGATTCACTAATTGTCGCCACTGATTCACTTCCATCTCTTGCTCTCAATTTGGTCGTTTAGATATTCACCAGTTTCAGGTAGATATTCTATGGTTATGGATGTATTAATTTGGTTCACAAAATGACTCAAGAGATTCACCGGCCGTGAGAGTTTGACTAAATACAGCATCACATTTTTGTGTTTGAAATTCCCCACGTGAAATATTACTTTTACTTTCTTGTCTGTTATCTGTTTCTCACCGAAAGAATCAAGGGCTCCCAGCTGCAAGATGTTCGGTGTAATTGACTTGTTGTTGCAGTACATCTGGAGTTAAAAGATTATATTCGTAAATAGTCTGGAAGTGGCACCGACGTCAAGAAAACCACCGATATTTTTACAATAAAACGCGTTTTTATACAAGTCTATTAATCATAAATAGCCTTTATTCTTTGCAGACGGAATCCAAGCGCATCAGTTTGAAAAATAAAACAAGGAATCACTTTGTACATGTACCAGCTAACTCCATCGAGCTGCAAGGCGACATTACTAATTTCTAATGTGCTCATCCGCCATCTGAAGAATGAAAGGGGAAGGGCAGTTAATGATTATGGGTTTGCATTGAAACGTGGTTTGTTTTAGAAATATCAGTTGCTATTATGAACCCATTAATCGTAACGTGAATTCATGTATAAAGTAATGATAACAATTAAATATTTGTTGTATGAACGTCCCAAGTATAATCAGCATCAGCTATCAAGTTTTGGAAATAAATCGATCAGAGAAGTTTTGTCATAAACTTCAAAATTTGAAATTAATCCAATTATAAACTTCTTGAAAAATTGTAATTTAATTGACAACATATAGAATAAACAATATAAGTCCTGGAAAAAAAATCCTTCGGGCCACCCCTGTGAGAGTTGGTAATCAGCTCAGTGATCTGGCAAACTATTTTAGTAATAATAATGATAGGTTCGATGATGAAGATGAGCCCCAGAAGTAACTGGAAGACCTGGCAGCAAGAAATATAATCCTAGGAGTTTAGTGATATGGTTGGCAAAAAATCATGTTGACACTGGGTACCACCATAAGTAATGGGTTTGCAGTGACAGGAGCTGAAAATAGTACTTTCATCAAGCATAGGAAACGTAAAGGCTGGTACTTCAGGAAACCTGTGCTCCAGTTGGTACCGGTGGATGAGGACTGAATCATTTGGGGGGGGGTGATTAAAAAAAATGATCCGGACCCCTTCCCCTAAAAGTACAAAGACCACTGTGATGATAGGACTCTGTAAATGCACAAAGGAAGATTTTGCAAAGTTGCTCTAATAACATTATTGCTTAGAGTATGGCAAATAGTTCTAAACTATACTTGATGGCCAAGGAGGATAGGAGTTAAAAACTCATATATACCATAATCATAGGTGAAACAAGGTATTCTTGAGACACACCAAAATAAACTTTACCTCTTTTAGGAAGTAAGAGATGGAATTCACAGACACCAGCTGATTCAGAAAGTAAGCTAAAAAAGAATGAGAGATGCCGCCTTGTTTTGTAATAACAATCGTTCACTATGGAACTTGTGACCAGCTCGGTATATTTTGCATTTACGAGGAGACTTGTTTTATCGAATTTGTGATATTTATGTGCAAGCGCTTTCGTTAATAACATTTTTTCCTTTCGTATAGGAAATATCTTATTTTCATTTTTTTAAACAGATCTAGTCTTGGAAGGTAAAGGATTTTTTGGCGCAAGAATTCATATAATTTTAATTTGCTGTGATTGAAGATTTTTCGTGTTTTCTTGGATCAAACTGTACATATGGACCGTTTTGTTAGACTACCCGTCCCCAATTTACAGAAATAAATAAATAAAAACCTGGCCGACAAGTTGCTTAGATTATTGAGGTTTTCGGTAAAGTGTAGTAATCTCGTTTTTTTTTTTTTTTTTTTTTTTTTACAAATATAAAGGGAAGAGAGTCGCTTGAAAATCTCAGCATCAGCTTGATTTTTCTCTTGTCATGAGATCATTTTTATCAGCGCAAGATTCATATTTTAAAACTGTAAATTATTTGGTAAATGATTTGAACAGCGAAAGCCTCCCAGTATGAAAGTTTAAATTCAGTATTTATTTTTGTAAATTCAAGATTTATTTTCTGTAACAAAACCTCTTGTGCGTGGAATTTCTTTTAACAAAAACTACAGAGAACAGAATTTTTCAGAAGCTAGTCAACAGTTTCTTTTAAATATTGGCTTGTAAAACGGAGTCCTCTGACAAACCTCTGCATTTGGTTTCCTCAGAATTTACGCAAATGAAACCCACATCTTTCTGGTAGACGCAGTGACAGGAAACAGGATACAGCTTCTGGTATTTCTGTTTTCAAATTCGTGAAGACGAACAGAATTCATTGATTAGCCAAGACTCAAACAGCATTTAAATTAAATGCAACTGTCTGCCTTCGTTTTCGAGTTTAAACCCAAAATCCCCTTGAGAAATATTTTGCGAAGTGTCACCACTTTCTTCACAGACTAATCAATTTGTGCCTGAAGACTGGACTTGAGATTGCTTGGATGAAATGCCACCTTAAATTTGTTAGGTTTTAACTCTGGTAAGAACAAAGCATCAAGTCAGCAGGAACAAATCTGCTCGATGAAGATTTGCTTCGACTACAATTCGTGCTGAATAGGATACTGATACATCTTTTCCATCTGTTGCAGACGTACCTTCAAACTGAATAATCATTATGAGACTAACCTTACGTAATCAGAATGCCAGTTTCTTTCATGTCTACATTACAAAACTAATTTTTTAAAGTATTGTTTTTCAAATATGACGTTGCTATTGTGAATTCCAATTTTTAATGCAGTGTTTATTTTTTCATACTTTTATTTTATCTTTGAGAAACTGTGTTTATTTTGCGCTGAAATACTTAACTTTCTGCAAAGAAATCTTATCACAGGCTCAATTTCTTGTTTCGAGAAATCCTTTTGACATAAGCCACATATGAGTCAGGATACCTTAGCGATGCATCCAGGATCTGGTCTGTTATCGCCCCAAAGGGAGAGCAGTAAAAGATACATCGGGACCATTTCCCTTCCTCTCGGGAATTTCAAGTCCTCAGCTTCTTTTGTCGGTTATCCGCTTCTGTAAGTGATGTTTTGCATACGGTCTTGTTGTAGTGTGAGTGCGTGTATGCAATCTGTACGTAATGTACGTATATTCAAAACCGTTCATGCATGCATGCTTATCGTGAGGAGCTTAAAAATCAAAGTTTGATATGTAAATCGAATAAGTGGATAAGAAAGCTTGTATTTAACGGACGTAACCCATAAAACTCACTATGGTTGTGTTTATTAGATTAAACTAAAAACGCAATAAAAATAATTAAAATCTTGCACTCACGCACACGTTAACAGAAGAGAATGGAGAAATAATTTCCACAAAACATGGAAACAAAATAGAGTAAAAAAGAATGCAAGGAAGAAAAAATCCGTGATCCCAGGCAAAGCATTGCAAGCAACCAAAAAATTCAATTGGGCTTCCTGGCAGCGCTGGTGACATTTCCTCTTTCCCAACTCCCCCCGAAAAATGTGGCTTTTACCAGACCCAAATTAAGATTAACTGGCACAGGGGAGAGGTACAATGGCTCCCTTCCTTAGCGACGCCAGTGTACTTA
>NC_089743.1:27783697-27803697 GCF_040412425.1 Macrobrachium rosenbergii | reverse complement strand
TCCTGCACCGATCCTCAAGGAAGTTTATTTCAGTTTCTTTCTATTCATGAAAGTCCTCGATCGATGTTCGTTACGAATTAAAGTGAATGTTGTATGAAAAAATCTCTTGATTATCATTGATATTTACATATATGTGAACAGGAGGTGAGCAAAGAATGCATAATGTATCTTTATGTAGTATTGTGCTTTATGTCCTTCAAAGATTACTCTTTCTTGTACTCTAAAGCTGCGTTCTTCATTGCTCGGGAATGCGGAGCGGCTACATTCTTCGTACGTTTCAGAATGAGTGTATATTTTCTATTTTTCTGTACGAATGATTGTAGATAAATTTAATCATCATATTCCGTTCACTCGCTTTGATGCGTTTGGATTTTTGTATAAATAAATAAAAATATTCAGTGAAACAAACGCTCGAATTAGGTTTATGTAATGATGTGAGCTGGAAAATAATTCACTGTAGATTTAAGCTCTCTGGCAGCAGATAAATATTTACTTTGGTCGTATTGTCCGACACCAAAATAAAGATTAGAGGGCTCTCTGCTTTTTGACGAAAGAGCGCTGGGTTTTATCCTGGGTCTCACTATGAAATATACAACGATGAAAGAAGAATGTGCTTCATGTGATGTGACTGTCAAAATGTCCAAAGGCTTATCGAGGCGTTTAGTTTTAAATAAACTAGGAATGGCTAATTGTCTTTTCTCTGAAACGATTAATATGTGTCACACTTTATTTGTCTGACAGAGCCAACTTTGTTTCATGTTTTTATTGTATACATAGCAAACATATATATATATATATATATATATATATATATATATATATATATATATATATATATATATATATATATATATATATATATATGTGTGTGTGTGTGTGAGAGAGAGACTCACTTCGGGTTGGAACCCCCAGTCTCTCAAATGAAAGGCCAGGGCATTATCAGTTGACCCACAGGGGTCACAAAAGAAGTTGGAACCAAGGTACCTCTGTACCTGAGGAGTTTTCATAGGCAGGCTGCCACGTAACATATCAAGGAATGTCACACAACTTCCCGACCCATCAGTGAGTCAGTAGGTAGCATTTCATTCGAATTGTCCATTTGCGTGAGTATGACAGAACTCGTGAATAATTGAGCACGTGCTTCACAGAAATAAGTTTCTGACTCACTTCGGGATCGAACCCCAGTCTCCCAAATGAAAGGCCAGGGTGATACTAATTGACCCACGTAAGTCATAAAAGAAGTGATGTCATGTGTTGCATTGATGGTAAGGAAAGCTTCCTAGTTTCTAGTCTGTCAGTAGATGCTGATCCATACATGGTTTGTGGGTGCGAAGTAGTCAGACAAAGATTTCATTTATTTTCTAAAAGAAAATTAATAAGTAAAATCATTACCTCTATATACGTGGTTACGAAACATTTGCTCGTTTCGATGTTTGTGACGGGGAAGAGTGTGTATCATGCGTTTTCTATGGACTCGTGAAAAAGACGTTGTTGTTGAATTTTTATAAAGTTAATCAGCTGTTTGCTTGATGGTATTTTGCTGGAAAAAAAGGTCGAGATTTTTCATCAGCTTATGTTCGTAAACAGACGGCGGTAATTCAGCCTAGTTTATTCAGTGTTTCTGGCTGTGATACTCTAGTTCGTTCGACAGTGTGTGAAGTGGATGTGTTTAATGGCCATGTGGTTGAAAAATTTTGTTTATTGGTCTTTATTATTGAAATGCCTAATTTTGTTTCATGGTTTGCGGTGATCGATACTGCAAGGGGATATTTCGTATTTTTCTCCTGTGTAAAAGTCACTTAATCTTTTGTGTCAGTATTTTAAAACATTTTTTTAATACTTTTCCGACCGTGGGAATAATCATTATTTGACCAGGCTTCTCTCTTCGGCAGCGAGGTGGAGTTCTGGGGGCTAAAAAAAATGGTTGGGGGTGGGGGCCGCTGGGGATGGGATATGGAAGAAAAGAGAATCTATGGAAACTCTCCATCTTTAAGTTCTGAGGATCCTGAGGCTTCCTTTATTCCCCTCTCCTTTTTCTTCATCCTCTCTCTTCCCCCACCTTACCCGTATTCTCCTTCCCCCACCTTATCCTTATTCTCCTTCCCTTTTGTACCCAATTTCCCCCATCAGCCTCTTGGCATTATTTCATCTCCTCACTCCCCGCCACTTTCTTAATTATTATTGTATTTTCCTCATAGGTGTTTTCCATCATTCCTTGTATTCCTACGACCCCTTTTACCGCTTTCGTCTTTTTCTCTCTCTTCAAGCGATAATTTGGCAGAAGAAAATGCGCCTAGCGCGCGTGCGCACAAGGCTTGCATATGCATGTTCGTTCGAAGCCACTGCCGGAAGAGATTAGCGTGATGAATGTTGATAATTATTATTAAGGTTATGATTTGCATTCACTATTTTCACTTTGGATTATTAAAGACTTAAATCGTTGTCAAATTCGCGTGGATGTGGAGTTTGAATGTCTGACAGGGAATTATGCTAATGAGATTATCTCTATTAGATGTTTTCAGTCAATCTTTCTCCTTTCTCTTCTCCCGTTTATTTATTCTTTCCTGAAGGAGTGAATATAGTGCATTTTTGTGGCATTCATTGCCATTTTTTCAGATATTCCTTTGTGTAAATATATGGGTGTTTGTATTGAGATTTTGCTCTTTAGTCTTTTCCCTACGAAAATCTGGTTTTATGCCCGATCAGTGAACAGATGGTATTGAAGCAAAAAAGCCCTCTGTTTGATTTTGAAGTGACCTCAACAAAGCAGCAAGGCCCCTGACGACTGAGCTTTTAATTGTTAGTTTGGTCGGAAGGTCTCGCCAGATAGTGTGTATTTTTTTTAAGCATTGCATTTTAATTAAACGCATCTACTAATGACATAAATATATATGTATATATGTAATCTGTATATAATTTACATATATATACTTTATATATATATATTTATATATATATATATATATATATATATATATATATATATATATATATATATATATATATATATATATATATATATATATATATATATATATATATATATATATATATATACATACATATATAAATTTCTGACTCACATCGGGATCTGACTCACATCGGGATCAAACCCATCTCTCAAATGAAAGGCCAGGGGGCTACCAATTGACCTGTTTGGATCATTTGTTAGCGCCCTAGCCTTTCATTTGAAGAGACGAGTTCGATCTCGATATGAGTCAGAAATTTATTCTGTGAAACACGTGTTCATGTGTCGAATATATATATATATATAACAAAAGCCAGAATATTGTCAAACAACACACACACACACATATACAATATTTTGGCTTTTGTAATTGTTGACTCCCTACAGTCTGATCACCATTCTGATAATCCACAGTAAATAAGAAATAACCTTTCTACAAGTTACATTTCATTGTTTTAATGTCCACTGCATTATTGACTTTTTAATTTAGTTTGTATTTTGCCTTAGGGAAACATGCTGAATGCTTTCCCCTTGCTGGCGTTATTCTTGAAAATAAGGAAAAGACTGCAAGCGGTACTTTGTAGCTTGTGAAATACAGTTATCTAATATCATTCAGGAGATGAAACCTATTCATATGGAACAAGTCCACAGGGGCCGTTGACTCGAAATTCAAGCTTTCAAAGAATATGGTGTTCATTAGGAAGAAATAAGAGGAAGTAAAGGGAAATACAGAAAGAAGAGATCTCATTTATTAAAAAAGAAAAAAAGATGTTAATAAATATATAAATGGATAAAATATATTAAAATGTATTAGGGTAGTATTTATTTCTTTGCCTTGGAGCCGTTGATGAAGTATAATTGATTTTATGGTAATTAAAGGGGTTGGTTGTATTATTATTCTATTACTAATAACAGTTACAAGACAATAATAGGAATAATTCGCACTTTTTTGCGTAAAAGTGTAATCACATCTGGACCAGAAGTTGAACGTTGAATTTTAAAATAGCAGAGAAAAATAAAAGATACATCTCAACAAACCACTTATTCCTATTCATATGCTTGGTTTTTAGAGAGAGAGAGAGAGAGAGAGAGAGAGAGAGAGAATGATTGATGCCGAATTACCCAAAGCAAATATTGTTGTGGCTATTGCCAGTGGTAGCCCCTGTTTGGATTGTATAATGGACCACTGAGAGGGTGGTTTTAGGCTGGTTGTTCCCACCAGCTCTCTCTCTCTCTCTCTCTCTCTCTCTCTCTCTCTCTCTCTCTCTCTCTCTCTCTCTCTCTCTCTCTCTTCTTGCTGTTCTGATAAGTGGGCGTGATTGTGCTTTGGGTCATGAGTTGACTTGATTATTAAGCAGGTGGCCTCTGCTCTGCTGGGTACGGAACCCGATTTTGTTTGTTTGGAAAATGCAATTGCCAACGTTGACCTGAATAAATGTATTGTTTCTGTTTATGTTTATTTATCATTGGGTGACTGTAGATGGGTTAGTCAGATAGGCTGTCCTTTGAATTGAATGTTTTTATCTTTATCCATACAAAAATAGCCTGTGCTTTGTTTTGTACTTGAATTTGCTTTTTTGTTTATTTCTTAATCTATTTACTTCTAAAGTTTAGGGCTTAGAGTTATTATTGTATTATGTTATCTTAATGCTATTTCAGTAGATTTATGGGTTACTGTTAATCCTTGTCACATAATGCGGTCCCTAATTTCCCTGGAACGTAATTTTCCTGAAGAAATGACCAGCGCTTACATTAGTTGCCTTTTCTTGGAAATCTGTATATTTCATGAACCTGTCCTTTGTTGTGATAACAATGTGTCACGGAGATTGGAATGGACTTTAATGAGGACCCTCCCTAAAGTATGCCATTGAATTTTGGCTTCCAATTTATGGGCGTCAAAAGAAGACGACATTTACGTATTGAGATATCATGTGAATCCAAACGGAAATAAAAAAATAGGTACCTTTTCCATTAGAGACCAGCATGTAAACCTAGAATTTTGATTGGATATTACCTGTTTAAATCACCTCTTAGAAAAGGGTCCACCTTTGGTCATTCCCTTGCAGTCATGCATCGTATCACAGCCATCCTTATGACACTAGTAAATCTCATGCTGCATTTGTTAAGAAGTGCTTGAAGGTGAAGCTGACAGGCGGACGTCAATTCCGTACCAAAACACGACACACGCCCTTTGTGTTTTAAAATGAGTGTGAATAAAATGCCACATGGCAAGTGTGCCTGGCTTTTGAACAGTCTGTGAGATTTCTTGAGGGACAAGAGGACTTAATATCCAATATCGCTTTTCCTCCAATTTCCGGTGTTGATTAAATACTTGTAGAATGAGGCCAGCAGCGATTGCAGTTTTGTTCCGCCTTAAAACGGCGCTATCTTTTATGTGGAGTTTAAAATTTGGTCCTTGCTTAACTGAATATTTTTTCTAGCGTTTTGATGAATTGGATACTGATTTGAATTGTTGTTTATTGACGGGTTTACCCTAATGGGTGACCTGGTCAGCTTAATTCAACACGTTAATGGAAACGTGTTTGTAAACTGATATTTCTGGAATGTAACTTTATTAACGCCACGTTTATGATATTAAACTTTAGAGACATTTTTTCTTATTTCTATTTGCCTTTATTACGGAGGCTGAATTTTTGTTTATATGCATGCTTTGTTTATTTGCAAGTTTATATTTTAGCAAAAACAACAGCAGCAAAACATTAGCAAGATAAAATGAGTAAGTCAAGACATCACAAAATGATGTTCTTTGAAATTCTCCTGAGCCGTAGGAGGATGTTATGTCTACCTGTGTGTTTAGTCATAACAGAGATTCTGGTAGCAAGTCGGTATGTCTGATGTGTGGTTAGATTAAAGGGAGAGCTTATGTGCAAACCTAAAAATCGCTGAATAACGGTTTACGTTAACGAGCCGATTCCTGAGATCTGAATTAGCTCTTGGCAGTATGCGATAAATGTTATGAATGACTTGCAGAAAATTCCTTTTTGGTGTTCGATGCTATTTTTGAAGTTTTATTAGGCTATATGTTCGTTCTTTGAACATTTGTATTGTGCCCCAGCTGGTATTTTCTATTAAAACTTGGTCTGGTTCATGGTTTTATGTTTATTAAAAATTATGTTGTTAATAGATAGTCTTTTGAAATGGTTTACTTCATGTCCATTCTTTGTAGTTATTATACTATCATAATGAAGTGGACGAAAGTGTTTTTTATTTTTTTTTTCTTGTAACGTCCCCTATAAAATATTTCATCTCGGTTATTTTCTGTTACCGTAAACATCGTTCTTAAGATCGAGGGTTATTTTCTGTTACCGTAAACATCGTTCTTAAGATCGCTTCCTCTCTCTCTCTCTCTCTCTCTCTCTCTCTCTCTCTCTCTCTCTCTCTCTCACACACACACACACACACACACACACACAGCTGAGGTAATCCTTTGCGGGAAAAAGACCAGCCGGGCTCTGAAGTCTCTTCTCTCTTAGGCAGGCCCTTCACACACACACACACACACACACACACACACACACACACGTAGACACGCGCCACTGGTAACGGGATTATCATGCTGGAAAGTAAAGTACCTTACCTCAGGACATGTACCGTATTAAAAAATTGGGTCTCCGGGTCGAGGCAGGAGCCCTTCGTTGATGACACGCTGCTTATTTGTTTGTTTTTTGCAAAACTGCATGTGCGTACTACAATACCAGGGTAGCTCTCTCTCTCTCTCTCTCTCTCTCTCTCTCTCTCTCTCTCTCTCTCTCTCTCTCTCTCACGGACAGTACACTTATGTACAGGATATATGTTTAATTATGGTAATTATTGTTTCCTTATGCCGTCATAAATGTGATGAATTACTTTGAACGTACGAAGCATATGTACATATTTTAATATGTTTATGTCATTGTGTTCTGTAATATTTTGGTATGCGTTTAATTATGCTGATTACTTATATATTTTTCCACATATCGATTTGTGTATTTCGGAAAATGTTCGAAGGATCACATCTCATTGATAGTAGAGTATACAGTAGGTTTTAGGGAAGATTTGGTTTTTATCATGCGAGATTAACGGTGATTAACTTTTAGATTCTAGGTAATACTGTAACGGAGTTTTGATTCGTTGCTGAATTTAGTCGACAAAACTTTATGTATTGACTATTTCAGAATAACGTTTAGGTGCTGTTGTTCAGCTTTTCAGATTTTCTCCATAAATACCTGAGACTTTGAAGTACAGAACGAGATATTTATCATCGAGATTTTAAAGCCATGCTCTTATTTATTTTGTTACTAGAAGTTACGATAATCCTGTCCGCACACTGTCTTATGGAATTAGGGCAAATGTCAGCTTTATTGACTAGCTGGCTTTTAAAGAATAATGCAGATATAGCAGTATAAGTAATAAAGCAGTAAAGAAAACAAGATTCGAATTAAAAACTTAACAACCAAGTTCATGAAGATAAGTCATTTGCATTAAAAATAAATATTGCTAAAAATAAAGTTCAGCAAAATGACAAAGAAACAAAAAGTTGTGTTAATCCTCAAACAACAGAATCGGCAGTGTGGAAGGGCCTTAACTCAGCTTAAAATTCGAGAATTTAGATTACAGTCATCCAGCGTCAGACAACTTTGTCAAGATGCCTTTCAGAATGACCTAACTGCTACAAATAGCGGTAGGAAATTTGAAGAAGAGGACCTCGAACTCATCAGCCAGCCAGAAAAGTACTTTAAGGAAAGGTCTTAAAGAATTTATATATAATGATTTAATCTGATTAACAATGACAGAAGTGTCTTGCATATATTTTTCGTGGGTGTAAGTATGAACGTACACCATTTACAATATATATATGTATATATATTATATACAGTATATATATATACATACACACAGTATATATATGCATATATATACAGTATATATATGTACATATATATTTATATATATACTATATTTACAATATGTATAAATATACATCTCACACGTCTCGAACTCTCGCCATACCCGCGCAATAACTTCTCGCTGCTGGGAAGAAAAGGCGTTGGGTCGGGTATGATACATGAAACATACGTACCGGGGTCTAAGCGATGTCAGGCAGGGCAGCCGATCGAGACCACAGGTCTACCCCAAAGCCAAATCAAAAAGTCCTTCAAAAGAAGGCATCATGCTTACCCCATACAGAAATGGGAATAAAAGCACGTTAAAAGAAGAAGAAGAAGATATGCATATATAAATTGTATATATACTATATATATAATTATATATATATATATATACTGTATATATATATATATGTTTATATATATATATAAATATATATATATATATATGTATGTATTATATATATAATATATATATTATATATATATTTATATATATACATGTACCGTATAAATAAATAAATATAATACTGTGTGTGTGTGTCAGTCGCTAATTTATCACTCAGAATTTTTATTTTCATGATGAAAACTGTGTAGCTTTTGGGTAAATGTCTGTAGCGTGCCATTTAGAATGTCAGAAAGTTGCGTACACTGTAGAAGGTTTGTATCCCGGACAAGTATAAATTGCCTGGAATTTGGTGTAGATCCTCGGGCTGGAAATTGCAGCCTGGCGGCGTGATCTCTTTTAGTTCCAGCTTCGGTGTTGCAAAATTTGTTTATGGGCCATTTTTCCTTTGCTTCTTTCTTACTTTGATCGTTTGTTTTCTGGAAATATTCTGGGAAATACGTAGTCTTTCTTGATTTTACCTGCAGAGGTTTTTTTTTTAGCTTTTACGTCTTGTATATATTTGTTATGTGTTATGTGTTTGCAAATTTTATTTTATAAACGTTGTAAGTGCTTGAGTGTATTATATTTTGAATGTGTGTGCCTCACCTTGGGCTTTTGGACATCACGTGAACTCTTTAAGCCAGTGGTTTTTAGCCAGGGGTGCGAAGCCGGTTCCTTAGGGGTGCGAGAATGCCTATGAATAATTGAAGCAAAATATATATTTTTAATACGCACTTAATTTTTTCAGCAAAAAGATGAAAATAAAGTAAAATAAAATTGTAATCTTTGTGAATAAAGATTAAAAAAGTACACATGACATCAACTTTGTATTTTAGCTACTTTTTTTATTTCAGCACTTCAGGGGGCGCGAGAACTGACTGCTGATTTGAAAGGGGTGCATACATTGAAAAGGGTTAAGAACCACCGCTTTAAGCAATATCTTAAAGCTGAGTCTTTCGTTATTATTATCTTTAAAGGATATTAAAATTTAATGAAACAATGATCTGAATTCTTCGTTGAATTGACAATAATCTGCAAACGTTACTTGAAGCTATTTTCATGAGAACGTAATTTTCAACACAATATGGATTCCATTTAACATTACTATTAAGTTTTACAGCTTTACAACACTATTTTCAAGCTATCTTTTTTTTTAAGCTCTCTTGTCGACTTGAGCATTTGTCGTGTATTAGATAACATCACTTTCATTTGATTTTTTAGATGTAGTTACTAGTTTTTTTATATCAGTTTATAAACAATATATAATTTACTCTGAATTTTTAGTGCGTTACAATTTGCCTAAAGAAGTAAGCAGTAGTCCTTCGCCCGGCTGCTCAGAAACTAAAGATAGCGGACAGTTCTGAGCGTATTGGAAAAAGTGAACGTCATTCATGATGTAGGTAATGGAAAAGCTAGGTATTCAGGACGTTATGAAATAAGAATATTTTAGTCTCTCTCTCTCTCTCTACATATATATATACTGTGTATGTATATGTATATATATATATATATATATATATATATATATATATATATATATATATACTGTATATATGTATATATATATATATATGTATATATATATATATATATATATATATATATATATATATATATATATATATATATATATATATATATATATATATATATATATATATATTAGCAGTTTCAGGAAATTTTTCTGTTAGGTAAGATTGACGTTTTCCTAACATAAGTCTTATAATTTATGGCTTAAGGTATCCTGCTCTTATAACTTTCAAATGGAGCCTTCAATAAGCAACTTGTGGAAGTAGAATATATACGTTTTATTGATTTTACAAGGCATGGGCATCTGCGATCTTTTTAGGTGCCACTGTGTCACTGTGCCCAGCTTGACAAGTCTTTCATTCCTCTTACAGGTAAACCGGATGTGATGCCTTTTTATTTTTTTTTTTTCACAAGATGGGCTTTAGTATTTCTTAAGAACACTTCATTCTACTTCCTTAGCTTTCTGACATATTGCTATTTCTTTTTTTATGTTTAATACTTTAACTCATTATAATTGTCTTCGCTTTTTTCGGATTAGTGGTCGTTCGAAGAATTATATATATATATATATATATATATATATATATATATAGATATATATATATATATATATATATATATAGTAGATATATATATATATATATATATATATATATATATATATATATATATATATATATATATATATATATATATATATATTGTTCCTTAACACGCGTGACTGTGTGACTGTAATTCACAAATATTAAGCAACAAATATCGTTTGATATCCATTTCAGTTTACCTCGGGAATTCCCCTTGGATGTAGGTTATACCCGAAGCATAGTAAATTGGATATTAAACAATATTTTTTGGTTTTGTATATATACACAGTATACATACATATATATGTGTATATATATATTTTTTGGTGCATTTGCTAAGTCGTTCTGTGGTGGATGCGTCTCACCAATCCACCCAGCTGGTAATGGATACCAGTGTTTGCTGTGTCATGAAAAAAGGGCGTGTGGCTAGCTACTGCATCCAAGAAAACTTAAGAAATCGAAGACTGTACCGTCTTGAAGGAAGGATGTACTCTAAAAAAAACCAGATATTTATTCATATATATATATATATATGTAAATTTATTTATTTTTATACGCATAAACGCGCGCGCCCGCGCGCACACATGCTCACACTATATATATATATATATATATATATATATATATATATATATATATATATATATATATATATATATATATATATATATACATACACATATACACGCATGTTTGAATGATTATGTATTGAACAAGTACTACAGTCGGGGTTCTTGGAATGAAATTCGGATAATTATGGCAGTGGGCCGCAAGCTTACGATTTAGATTAGGTTCATTAATCAGGGGGTATCGGGGTTGGGGGGTGTGGACCCCCGTGATATTTTAAGCTAACTTAATCTTATCCTTGAGTCGGAGTAATTAATTGAGGCAGTAATTGTATGCGCAGTCGTATATTTTTTTTCTTATTTTCTTTGACCGGTTCCTAATGAGAAGAAGAAAATGCTTAATAAATGAAAAGGAAAAAGGGTAATGATGAGGTTTCATTCTATTTTAGTTTATTTATTTCCTTGAGGGCTGCTTCTTCCATTGAGCGAAGTGATTAGCGAATCGAGATTCTCATTGGTGTTTCTGTTCTCCTGCAGTGTTGTGTAATGAATCTTTCGCGGTAGGTTTGCTTTTCAAGGGTATAATTGATGTTACTTGCGAATTGCTGTGCATTGTATTTAATAAATCGTTCTGATTATCAACAGTAAGCGTTATTTTCGCTCATGGTGTATGCATTTGCGATTAATATCTCTCTCTCTCTCTCTCTCTCTCTCTCTCTCTCTCTCTCTCTCTCTCTCTCTCTCTCTCTCTCTCGTTGTAACCAAAAGGATTAAGTCGTCATGGATTTAAGGGAAAGACTTCGAGGGTTAAGTTCGCTTGAAGCTTCTTGAATAGGAAAATGTTGTTAGTGCATTTAATTGCTTTCCCGGGTCAGGATTCAATTCAGAGATGGCCTGGAGACGTACGGAAGAAGAGGTATAATTCTCGGATATATTATGAGTTTGCAGGAGTGGAAATTCACCGTCACACACACACACACACACACACACACACACACACACACACACACACACACCCAGACACACGGTAATACACACACATACATTCAGGAATAAATGCATACACACGCATTATTATATATATATATATATACACACATACATATATATATATATATATATATATATATATATATATATATATATATATATATACATATTTATATGTGTGTGTGCTTATGTATGCATGCATATTACATGCACTTCACCCATGAAGGGTGTGGCTTCCAAGGGTTCTCAGCACTCACACACACCCACGCAAACTTACACACACACACACACACACACACACATATATATATATATATATATATATATATATATATATATATATATATATATATATATATATATACTGTAAATAGATAGATAGACAGATAGATAGATAGATAGATATATACATATTTATAATGTAGAAGTGTTTGTTTTGCGGGAAACTTTATGCATAACATCAAAACCCTTGTGGCAAATGCATAAATAGGTTCGCTTGTATGTGCCCATGGAACATATTCTTTTGTGTTCGTCTTACATCTTGTCATAAAAACACACGAGTCACTGCGATCAAAATGTCTTTTATTGCTTATGCATTCAGTAGTTTATTTCAGTTTTTCCCCTCCCCTTATTGTAATTCATAGTAGGTACTATTTCGTTACATTTATCTCGATTTTCGGGGATTTTATGCCACGAGAGTTTTTTCTGAAGAATGTATATGCGTTTCCTACGCTTGCAATATTTCTGCAGTGTAGCGTCTGGCGGTGTATTTTATGCAGGCTCGGATATTAAAGTGTCAGGTGAGTTTTTGGTATTCCTTTCGTGTTCCTTGAGCAATATTTAGGTAATCAGATGCTTATATTTATTGAGATAAAGGAATAGCGAGTTCCCGCCCTGGAAGGTGAACCCCGAAATGCTAGCTGCTCTGTATGCTGGTTTAATTCTTTGTTCCAAAAGTATGAACTTTTAAAGGAAAGCATCGCCTGATGAACATTCTCCATCCACTCGCATCCTCTCTCTCATTCTCTTCATGTATAAGTAGTTTTACAGGGCTCTCGTCTAGAACGATCATTAATACAATGGCCTCATAAGTGTGTGAGTGACCTGGTTAGCATTTTGCTTCGCAGTGCAAGGCAGTCATAAGCAGATTTTTTCAAAGCATACATACTTTAACTTTCGTTAATACTGTGATTTATGCGGATTCATACGTGTTTATCTACTGTGTGTGTATAACTTTCGTTAATACTGTGATTTATGCGGATTCATACGTGTTTATCTACTGTGTGTGTATATATAAATATATATATATATATATATATATATATATATATATATATATATATATATATATATATATATATATATACACTTATCTGCGCATACATGCACATATTTATAATGTATACACATATATATATATATATATATATATATATATATATATATATATATATATATGTATATGTATATATATATATATATATATATATATATATATATATTATGTATATATTACAGAATGTATGCGTGCGTTAGCTTTATGATTAATTTTCGCGTGGCTGTTACACTCTCAGGTATTAAACCATAAATACCTCGTAATATCGAGTTCACTATGTACCTGCAGGGTTCGAACCGTTTCCTGGATTAGAAACGATAGGCAGTGACTTGGACCACTGTCTGTATGTATGTGTATGTGTGTGTGTGTGTATGTTTAATATCCACAACTTGAACGCAGTACGTGCTAGAATATGTGTTTAATACTGTTGCATTTGATAACGCGAGTTGTTTATTTAATTATGTCATTATTCGGAATCTTTATTGTGCTGAATATGCAAAAATGAACACTATTCAAATGCAGCCTCAGCTACTTCGAAATAACAATAATAATGATAATATAAACAAAGATTCGTGACTTTTTTTTTTTTCAAAATGCAGTTGTTTGGTTATCAGGGAGAGCAGATGTGTGAAGTTCACCTCCCAGGCAGGGGCATTTCCGGGATTTAATCGCACCCGCCACTCCTGTGGATCCCAGTACTGTATGGAGTCAAAAAGCATCTCCCTTTCTTTCACGGATAGCACACATGGTGGATTTTTAAATTTTTTCTGTCGTCGTTGTTGACGATGTAGTGCTCTGTGATTATGATTTATTCTGAACTGTGATACCCCAAGAAGTTTATTTTCCTAATATCTGTTATCATACAGGAGGGAACTCACAAGTGGAAAATATATCACAATTACTTGGTGTTGAAGAATATATTCAGCTATGATACTTCATGGTGATAAGACGAAGTCATATAAGTGAAAACAGTGTATTCTTTTTCTCTAGTGTAGCTGCTACACAAGAGGATCGTGTCGAAAGCAGCCAGTTAGCATTGTCGATAAGGACAGTGAGAAGTGACCCTTAATCCCAAGGTGTGTCTAATCCCATCCTCCCATCCCTAAACCAGTGACCTCTGGCACGCAGGTTAAACTTTACCTGGATGTATTAACCTCGCCCTTCGCCATCCTCTCCCCCATATCCTTTTTTTCCTCCCTACCCTCCCCCTTCCCTCCCCCTACCTGCCAGATCTCTCATACCTTCCACCCCTTCACTCTCTCTTGAATCTGACAGACGACCTCACGTGAAGGATCACGTGCTGCCCTTTCCAACCATGGGAGAGCCCTCCAAAGGTATGTCAGAACAATCGAACCCGTTTCATGAAATTTCGGACGAAAGTACGGATGACCAGGAGATCGGAAATGATAATAATTTTGAAGACTATGAATCCAAGACACAGAGGAAGAAAATGAGAAGGCAGAAGAAAACATTGCTGAGAAAATTAACGAGATTAGAAATGGTGAAATAGTAACAAATGTCTGTATTAAAGGGAATAGTGAAAATGAAAATGATTCAATTAATAGTTCAAATAGCGATTCAGTAGCAAATGTGGACAACTTAACATCACTGGACTCAACTCCACTCTACTTCCCACGAGGTTACACTGGAAATAAAAAATATAAAGAAAAGTGGATATCTGAAGTGTATAATAAGGGACACTCAGTTAAAGATTGCCCAGGAAAAAAGGGCAGAGAATAGAGAAGGTAGCCCAGTACAAGTATATGGGTGTCATACTCAGTAACATGTGTCATAAATTATATGAAGTGAAGAGAATAGCACAGGTATCAGCAGCAAGGTTACGCCTTCTTTGGAAAGTAGCATGTGACGCTGTGGGTGCAAGTGTACCTATGGTAAAACGACTTTATACATCTATGATAAGATCAGTAATTGACTACAGTAGTAGCATATTGCTGCCTTTGAGGAAGAGCTATATTGGTATTCTAGAAATTATCCAGAACAAGGAGCAAGAAGCGTAATGGGGGCACCTAAAAGTGTCAGGCAAGAAATATTGCGGAATGAGGCAGGTCTGCATCCAATGCATCACAGAATAACAAGAACAGCAATCAACCAGTTGTATAGGTCCATCATGACTGGTGACGATGGATTAACAAGAGATACTGTAATTCACAGCTATCTTAAAAGATTAAAGAATGGTTGGGTTACTGCAGCAAGACAATTAATAGAGGATTTTAGCATGAAAGAATACCTAGACACAATCAGGATAGATGTAAAAGGTATTCCTCCATGGAGCATACCAGAGATTGAGATATCACTATCAACATTAAAGGGGAAAATTAATGTGATATAAAGTAAAAAATTGCACATTAATTACTGTAAATTATACCACATGCTACTCCGTAACAATTGTGTTCCTTGACAGAAACCAGATAAAATGTATATCTTTTATAGCAGCAATTCAAATTATTTTCTTAATGTCCAGTATATATAACAGTTGCATACTTTGTAATGTTTAAGATAAATTCTGCAGTGCAATCTTTTAATGAGTAATTCCCACTTAATATGTTATAATTCCCCTATATAGTTATCTGTAAGCATTTATATTTTGCAATACTACCTGAGTATCATATCAGCCTTGATGAATGACATTTGTCCAGTAATCAATAGGGTGGAAAAGATATGTATAACACCACAGCCAATGCCATTCATTCGAGAGGGCTTTCCCCTATACGCATACCGCGTCCGGGTTGCCTGTTGTGCTGTACTTTGTAAGTTTTTTTTTTTTGCACAATAAATTGTTTATATTTCAAAATGCAGCATCTACGTTTCACAGTTTTTCTGCTCGTTCTGCCTTTTAAAATGTGGCACTTGACAGTTCAGTCTGCGAAATTTCACTCCATAACATTTGTTTAGATTTGTTCGGCCTAGTTTTGAATAAGGAGAGAGAGAGAGAGAGAGAGAGAGAGAGAGAGAGAGAGAGAGAGAGAGCCAAACATCTTTCCATATGTCGTCTCTTATTTTCTCGTAATTCGTCAACTTCAAAAGAACTCTCGTCATGTTTCGACATTTCCTACAACGCCCACGGATCTCTCGGTACATGCAAAAGGTTAGTTCATTGTTCCTCGCCGGTCTTTTGTCTCGGACTTTAATGATGATGGTGGCGGAAATAGTAATTCTGAAATCTTGACAAATTGAAATTTTTAGTTTTCTTTTGATTTTTCTTTTCGTACAAGTTTATTACCTTTTGTAAGCCGATTAGGTTTTTGGTTCACTTTTTTTCTTTTTTCGTCTATCCGTTTTTCTGTTAGCTGGATTCCCAAAAGTTTAGTCTCAGTTTTACAGAATCTCTCTCTCTCTCTCTCTCTCTCTCTCTCTCTCTCTCTCTCTCTCTCTCTCTCTCTCTCTCTGACGACGATTATTACGACCTAAAGTCTCTCAGTATATCAAAGACTGACAAAATCTTTCTGGATACCGCTTATGTTTCAATTAGGTTAGGTGGAAGGTTACAGTTTCCAACATTTCTTTCATCATTTACTCTTGCTTACATAAAGCGTAAAAGACGTGCATTTATATATATATATATATATATATATATATATATATATATATATATATATATATATACATACATATACATATATATGTGTATGTTTATATATATATATATATATATATATATATATATATATATATATATATATACATGCACACACACACCTTGGTAGGTCCGTCGCTACCCCCTTAGACTGTCGCTCAGGAGACCAAGGTTCGTTCCCGGTATGAGTCAGAAATTTATTTCTGACTCATACCACGTGTTCTTATTTCCATCATATACAGTATATATATATATATATATATATATATATATATATATATATATATATATATATATATATATATATATATATATATATATATATATATATATATATATATATATATATATATATATATATATATATTATATTTATATATAATGCGTGACGGCTTCGCTTGGACTGAAATCAAGCTGTTACATTCAAAAACTTGCAAGAGCTGAGAGCCTTACTTTTCGAAATGTCAAACGGCTCGACGCGGCAATTAGCAAATGATGTTTTGATAGACTTGCGAGATCAGTTGTCCAGTAAGAAAAAGTTTGTTTTCTTTATCTGGCATGCTTCCTACGCAACAGAGTTCGATGATTGTAAATTCCTTCAGGTGGTCTTTTTTTGGGATGGTTAACTAGCTTACTTATAACCTTGTATATGATATCATCTGGTGACATGCTTGGCTGGTATGAAATATTTATTTTTTATATATATATATATATATATATATATATATATATATATATATATATATATATATATATATATATATATATATATATATATATATAGAGAGAGAGAGAAAGTACCTAGTCGTGTAGAGTGTAGCCAAACTTTGTAACACTTTAGATTTTTAAAACTTTGCATCAGTTGTATAGAATTTGTTTATGGAAAGCGAAGGCTTTTGAATTCGACGTTCCTTGCATTTCCGTAAATTTAGCTTAGTTTCCGTTGACTTTGGAGATGCATGGGAGGTACTCTGTGCGCAAAGGACTTTGACTCCAATAAAGATAAGTCCTCGCCATTTATCCTCGTAAACGAGGGGCTTTCTCCGTACCAGGGGTTGGTCTTCAAGCTGGGCTCCCTTTTGGCAGGAGGCGTACAGGACAGTGTGTTCTCAGAATGGATGTTCGTGTCACCCATATTTAATCTTTCCAGCGGATGTTACATTTTTATAATATTCTTCTGCCGGAAGCCTTTTTCGTGAATCGTTCACGAATATTTAAACTATATTTCTGTCTTAGTCATTGTACATGAGATGGATGTTTGCGTGTGCATTTTTTGTGTATATGTACTTTCGTGTTCTTGGGTCTTCTATGTGAATCCTTTCACATTTGTGCTTTGCCATAACGTCATGTGTAAAGGTGTATAAGTTGGCCTTCTGTGTACTGGTTTGCATTTTTGTTCATTCCAAATCAACACCTGGTTTTGCGTGAACGCAAACACGAAATTACGGTGTTTATCCGCATGGAGTATAAAAAAAAAATGAAAAATGTATATTGAATATCTACAGGTGGCTGTGGAAGTGCTTCAACAAGTGGCATTGAGAGAGAGAGAGAGAGAGAGCAATTTTTGGGTGAGGCTTGCAATATTTGGAAGACCCAATAACGCTCCTTTAAATGAGACAGCTTCCAACACGAAACTCCCCCCCACACTCTTTGTCTCCTTATCTCCCCCACCCCCTTCTCGCTCGTCCTTTCAAACTGCTATTTCTTGTTCTTTTCGTCTTCCCCACCCATTCCGTCCCTACATTCTCCCTTCTTCTCTCCCTCCCTCCTAATTCTCTACCTTTCCAACCAATATCCTGGCATGTTGGAATGTGTCAATAACCTCTCTCTCTCTCTCTCTCTCTCTCTCTCTCTCTCTCTCTCTCTCTCTCTCTCTCTCTCTCTCTCTCTCTCTCTGTTTGTGTGTATATGTGTGTGCTTTTCATCCTTTAAATTATGTAACGATAATGTATAGTATATTTTAATATTTTAGATTGTTGTTTTTTATAACAGTTATTCCGGAGAAGATTTGTACCATAATTTTAACCTTTTTTGCACATTTTATATGACACTGTATGAGTTACTATTAAGTAGAATTTATATATCTTTGTGTTTGTGTTTGCATGCACACGTTGGTCCGGAGTTCAAATCCCGCTTGGTCTGTGAAAGTCTTATCAGACTTTCGCTAACATACAACTTAACCGTAACCTAGAGATGAGACTGTAGGCATCCGAGCCCAGTGGTACAGCTCTTGGCACACGGTTGCTAGGTCCTTGTTTTTCTCCTGGCTTACTGCCTGTTAGTTCACCCAAATGTAAATGGATACCAGTTTCTGCCTGGTTTAAGAAAAGTGGCGCAGGGCTAGTGACCACGCTCAGTAACCGGAAGGTTCTACCGTGTTAAATCCACTTCTTACTGAAGGGGGGAAAGACATGACACCCACAGACACACACATACATTTATATATATGCACATAAATACATACATACATATACATGTGTATAATGCGTGTATGTGTGTTTATGTGTGTGTGTGTGTACAAACTCTGGCGCACATGCATGCGTTGGGGAAGGGGAGGGTTCGGGTGGCTCTATACCCTACATTTTAGATATGTTTGATAACTTTTTGTTCTTCCTATTTAAACAGCAGAATAAATACGATGTAAATGTTCTTTTAAATTGTGTGCTTGAAACGTACTAATTCCATTTCCTATATAATGATGGTAGCTTTGATAGTGCATTTCTCTTTCTGACTTATTACGTTAATTATTAATGGCATTAATGACTGGTGCAGTCATTATCTTAGTGTGATAATTTTCTTTGTCATCATTACACTGACACCGTATCCCAGTCTTGCAGACCCCTCCCTGCCTCCTTACCCGAGTGGAAGAATGAAGAGATGAAATGAAAAGTGGAAATACTTCATATACGAAGAGTATGTCATTAGTGAAATTTTTCAGTAAGATTTATTCACTTTCTGCCGATCCCATTAATTTGACAGGTTTTGGATGCTTAGGGAAGAACAGTTAAGGCGTTGTAATAAAGGTCTTTGTCCCAAATGGACCGTTAAGATCTAGTGTCAATCTGTTCCACGTCGAAGAAGAAACGGTGGAGGTGTCGCAGGAAAAACGCTTGATGTGACATTTTAGAACTTGAGGTCCTTTTGTGAGGGACGAGCT
>NC_089743.1:27776197-27778697 GCF_040412425.1 Macrobrachium rosenbergii | reverse complement strand
AAACAGTTGCAGATACAGTGATTAGCTAGTATAAGTTTTTCGAAAAGCTTGATATGTTGTTTGAAGGGTTACTTTCGAGAAGGTATCGTTAAAAACATCGTATAAATAGGAAACCGTGAGATTCAAGAGGATATATAAGGTGGCAAAGGTGTTGAAGGGATCTAATATCCAGATGCGTGCGGGAGAGAGAAATAATATGTTATGTATATAAAAGGCGTTGAAATACTGCCGGTAAGAATTCTGCGAAGGCTTGTGATGCGGCTGTGAGGCTGTGCAGCTTGTGTGTGCATGAGTTCACTCTTCAAGAGAGAAGTTTGGTACAGCAGTCTCATTTCTTTTCCTTTAAAACCAGTTCCTATCAGATTTTTTTTTAATCTTCAAAAGCGTTGAGTACGAGATTGTGTCATCCTGTATTTGTCTGTGTGTTTGTCCATTGTAAAGTCATAAGAAGATTATATACTCCACGTCGAGAATATGCGTTAGACTTCAGACTTAGGAAGAGTGGATTGACAGGACTGTGACGTGGAGCACCTTTCGGACGTGATGAGTTGACGCTCTTTGTGAATTCTTCGTGTACAGTTGAAGATGGAAATGGAGGCAAAAGATGCCTAGTGGATATATAGAAAAAAAAAAAAGGAGGGGGAAGGGAAAAAGATGGATCCTGAGTTTATTTTCACTTACAGTTTAGAGACATCGCTTGTCTTCCTCATTGTGGAAAAATACTGATACGGTCTCGTAATGTTATTTAAAAAGAAGCGTAGTTTACATAAAAGTACACAGACAAAAAGTACCGATATTCAAATAATTGTGAAAAGTATAATAACATTACTGAAAGCATTAAGTCGTAGTTAGTCAATGTTGCAATTGCCAGCAATAAAACAATCTGGGTACAAATACTTAAGAATAAATGACATAAGCTAAAACTGGGTTATTGCTCTTGGAGGCAATGAGTTAATAGCAGTAGTCCGTAGGGCTTTGTTAACTTTGAAATGACCTCCTGACAAGTTTCAGTTGGATAACTAGCGATTATGGGTGAATCCCCTGCTCTCGTTTTGGGGCAGTCATTTGAAGCAAATACATTTTTGGCATTATGCAAATCAACAGTATGTTCATTTTCAATTTTATGATTGAGGAGGGTGTTTGATAGATTACACTTTCTGTTCATTTATTCTTATTAACAGCGATTTTCCAGTTTTTCCCTACCAAGCTTCATTACAGTCATTACTTGTGGTACCACTTGTGCTTACCTCCCACTGAGTAATTTACCTGTTGAAGTTGAGCAGCAAAAACTATCCTATAATAGTGCTTCATGATGATTCTGGGAGATGCTCCCGTCTGTTAGCATAAGGGTTACGTGAAGTCTCGTCATCATGATTATAATGTGTTAAATTTCAGTCGTCAAAATATGTCCTAAGCAGTTTCCTAAAGACGTTTTCATGACAACATTCATCAGACATCAAGTATAAAAAGGTTCTCTGGTATTAAGATCTCATCATCCGTAAGTGTAGTCTTGCGCAACCTGTAAGTAATTATAGGTGGAAAAGTATTGGTGGCATTCTGCATTTCAAGGTGAACGGCGTCATTCTGAAGTGACTGAGAATGAGGAAGAATGACTTGAATTTCTTAGAAACATCGAAGATATGGCTGACATTTGAACATTTTTATGATAAGTATTGTGAATGTTTGCGTAAGAAGTCGTAGGTATCTTATAAACAGAAAACAGAGGTGTCCAGTTAGTATGAACCAACACATTCAAGAACGGCAATTTTGCATCATTTTCCCACTCATACTTCAACTTAATTGTGTGGTACAAACCGTTCAGATTATTAAAAAAATATATTTACTTCATGAGATTTGAGATTTTTAATGTTGACTTGAAGGAAAATTTTTCAATATTCATTTCCGGAGGGAGAGAGAAAGTTTCGGTCGTACTTATTTCGCTGAAATCTGTAGTTCAGAACAGCCTTCATTTAATATAATGCTTATCATTATATCAGGATGGCATTAGTGGCAGATAATGTTCTTATCTCGTTATGTCAACAACTCTTACAATGAAGCTTCCACCTCAGTAGTTTGCATCACTACAAGAGATCTCGCATTCCATAACATTGTTAGTTATTTTTTGTTTCTGTTATTTTTTGTTTCTAAGCTTTTTTTTTTTTCAAGAAGGATGACTTAGTTATGATGGCAAATACTAGTTTTAAACACGTGTAGAGTAACAGTATTGCTCAAAGAGAGCTTGCTGTTGTAGTTGAGACTTCATTTTCATTCCTTTATCAATTGTTTGCTTATTTCACTCAATTACTCCTCAATAATTGTGTCTTTTGTTGAATGTAATGTATTAATTTTTTCCTTGCTTATTGCTCAAGGGTAAATCTGCCGTCGCCCTCTTGAGGATCTCTTCTTAACAGTAAGATAAGACTCTCAGTGGCTATATTAAAAAAAAAAAAATGAAAATGGAGACTTCCAAGACGTTTCCCAAGAAGCCAAGAAGTGTCCA
>NC_089743.1:27756197-27771197 GCF_040412425.1 Macrobrachium rosenbergii | reverse complement strand
TGAGTTTCCCAAGTTGCTTTCACTTCCGAATGATCTTCATGATGTCAACAAGGAAATCAAATTCATGACGGGCGTAATAATTTCATTTAACCAAGCATATCGATCTTGACTTTCCTTAACGGTATTATTTGTTAATAGAAGGAACGAACGAGATGATTTCCTGATATTTTTCTGTCGAACATAATTTTTTTTTCACGGAGAAATGGATTGGTTTTAAGAGAGAAACGATTCAGTTTTGGTGACAATTTTTAGTCAAACGTCTTTGAAATACAAAATTTCTTGGAGTATGAGAGGTGAACATATCAGCTTGTTTTTCTTGTGGTGTTTAGTTAGGTTGTTGAATCTTATACAAGACAACAAGATTACACACATACACGTATATATATGTGTGCGTGCGTGAGTGTGGGTGTTTGTATAGCTGTGGGTGTAGGTGTGTGCATACCTATTTCTGATAGCCACAATAACCGCTTGTCTTCCCCGGCTTCCTCACACTTTCTGGATACGCTTATCACTACAAGCATTGAAACCAAATTGGCAGTAAATATTTAATAAAAAGCCGTTTTCCTATCAAGATGAGGTTCGAAAGAACACCTGGTGGTAAAAATGAGGTACCAATTATCCTGTTGTGCATGGGTTCGAATCCCGTCACGGGAAGATAGAGCTTCCTCACCTATTTTGGCTACTAGAATTACATGTATACTTACATACATACACATGAGTATGTTTATTTACATATATATATAAATGTACATACATGTACATTTATATATACATTACAAGCCTTGAATCTATGAGAAAAATAGACGCGGAAGCTCTATCCTCCCGTGACGGGATTCGAACCCATGCACAACAGGATCAGTGGTATATATATATATATATATATATATATATATATATATATATATATATATATATATATATACTGTATATATGTATATATATGTATGTATACATATACATATATATATGTATATATAATCCTTGGGTGTTTATTTTCTGTTTAAACGAACTATCACTAGAAATGTACTTTGTTACCGGATTTGCACTTTATGGGACCCGAATGCAGATGTTAACGCGCCCAGTCAGTTTCATTATTTAATATTATAATCTAATAAACTAACAGCTTTATTTGTAGATTTCGTAGAATTTAATTTGAAAGCATTGCACTGGTGTTGTTGTTGAGTGAATCGTATTAATTACATCTATAGATTTGCAATAGACGCCGAAGTGCGTGTATAACAGAAAAGAGAGAGAGAGAGAGAGAGAGAGAGAGAGAGAGAGAGAGAGAGAGAGAGAGAGAGAGAGAGAGAATCACTGCATTACGATTTATATGAATTCCACATGGATATGTGCATACGTAAATGACACGAGAGATTATTATCCTTACATTTTCATATTCAGATATGGGAGTAAACATTTTTCATGGGCTTGAGTGCATGCACAAATGAGAGAGAGAGAGAGAGAGAGAGAGAGAGAGAGAGAGAGAGAGAGAGAGAGAGAGAGAAAGCAGTTTGGGCTTTGGCTTTGTATTTATTTTCACCATCGTTTCATGAGTTATTTTATTGGTAGAATATTTGAAATTGTGCTTCGGAAGTTGATGTTTTCCCGAAATCCCAGCCGGTGCAGTCGTACAATTGATATCAGATTCTTGCATAATATTTATTTTATTTTCGTCCTCTATAACGTTTGAGGTAAATCTAAATTGTGACAGTGGTAAAACAGTTTCACTTTAATTTACTGGTAATATAACCTGAATATTCCTCTTGTAATTTACTATGTTTGTGTAGGTTTGTTTATTAATCGTACCACCGTGTGTGGTTGTTGAGTAGTACTAATGTTTTCAAGAAAATGATTATAAAGAATTACATTTCTCCTCAAGTTTAAGTGTATTGGTATTTTGTTAAGCAAACACTATATATATATATATATATATATATATATATATATATATATATATATATATATATATATATATATATGTGTGTGTGTGTGTGTGTGTGTGTGTGTGTATTATATATATACATAAATATGTATATATATATATATATTTATTTATATATTTATATACACATATCAGATGAAATTAATACGGCTGCCTCCCTAATATAAAAAGATTTAGATTCGGAATCGTGTAAATCCAATATGCGAAGGTTTCCTTGAGCGCAACAGGTGCTGAAGGAGGCGGTGCCCTCGGGGCTGGGTCTACCTCTGGTTAGCTTGCCAGGAGCTCTTAGCTATTGCAGATGGCTTTCCAGGTCGGTGGAAGGGCACCGGGGATGAAGTAGGCAAAGAAGAGTCCGTCAGGAATGGCAGCAGAAGTATTAATATGGACCCTGCTGCCTGAAGGAATTGGAAAGCCTCATATGTTAATAAGGAATTATACGGCTTTTGTCTGTTACATTTTTGGCTTTTGTGTTTGTTATTTGTTTAATGCAGTTACAGTACACTTTTTAGGAATTTCTGTTTTGTATAAAAAAAATTATCTGTTCCATTGGCAGTCTTCCTGCAATTATTTCCTGTTCATGCAACAGGAAATAGAAAATCAGGAAACATGATTCATGTATCATTAATTTATGTTACCGTTTCTCGTGAAACTAACAAAGGCTTTTGACACATACATAATATAATTATATATATATGTGTATATATATATATATATATATATATATATATATATATATATATATATATATATATATATATATATATATATATATTCTGAAGTTAAAAAGGCCCATAAAACACTATTTGAACGTTGCAACGTTCAAATAGTGTTTTTATGGGCCTTTTTTTTTCTTCATATTATACTGTAGTATTTCAGTAAAAGACATTCATATATATTCTCTTTGTAAGTTCGCATTGGATTTCAAGGGAAGTTAGTCTCTCTCTTTGCTTTTAGCTCCCATCAAGTTTGTAGTGTCTGTATTATTGCGAATCAACACATTTATTGCTAAGCGGTATTGTTGATTTTGTAGATAAGCCAGAGAGAGAGAGAGAGTATCTTGATTGAATAGTGTCGATGATTTATATCTAGTACAATTGATAGGAAATTGTGAATTTTATACGAATTGCATAACCATAGAATAAAGTTGTGCTCACGAGCCCTGGGGTCAACAGTAGCTGGTAGCAATTCGGCAGTTTCTGCGTGGTAAGAGAAAATGGACTTCCAATGACAGTAGTCGTTACAGTCTGATGTCTCCCTCTTCTCCCAAAGCCCATTGACATCAACTTTCTCGACTTCCATTGTGCCAAGTTTGAGGTCCCTGAGAGACAGGCTTGTGAGTGTACGGAGAGAGGTGAAATCAAAGGCGTAGATATCGATTATGAAGAACTAAGAAGAAAAGTTTTTTCTGTTTGTTTGTTTTGTGTTACTTAATGAAGAAAGTCTATTCAGAAGACAAATCATATTAGTTGGTCTTTTAGTCACTTGTGATCCGGGTAATTGAGAATGAAATCTTCAGAGGATGTTAACCGATGTAAACGGAGAAATATAAATCACCTTTTGGTGTGGTTTACTTCTGCCTTTGTTGTGTTTAAGAATTTTTTTTTATCTTATTTGGAGACCAGTCTTCGCAAAAAAACACTTGATGATTTTAAAAGAATTTTTCGATGTATGCATAGTTTGGCAATAACATTTGAATCACTTGAAAATATTTATTTCATGTCGTATGTTATTGTATATGGCAGCTTAAAAGCACAAATATATATGTATATATATATATATATATATATATATATATATATATATATATATATATATATATATATATATATATATATATATATGTATGTATGTACACACACACACACACACACACGCACGCACGCACGCTCGTATGACGCTGTATTTGCTTTGGCAGTAGTGACACAAATGGTGCCCTGATTCCAGCTTATGGTAATTATTTTGGGATGAGGTTCCCCCTCCACATTTTTTGCGACTCTGTGGTCGCCGTTGTCGAAGAACTATCGGGTATATTATAATTCACTCCCTTCGTCAAGAGAGGATAAACTGAGCGTGACCAAGTCTCCCGATGATCGAATCTCGGCCCCTCATTGGTGAGGCTTGTTTTCTTGTTAGTGTCTTGTTTATGTGAGTTGCTAGTAAGAACCCTAACGTGGTATCAGATGCATGCCGACGATTGATAGGAAGCCAGACAGTCAAGTTCTGCAGTTGCTGCCATGAGGTGGGATGCTTTTTCTCGCCCTAATTTGTGCAGCTTATTTATTGCTCATCCGTTATCACTGTAGTGTTTCCCGGTACTTCTTTTTCGATGTGTATTTATTTACTCGTCTTATTTCCATGTTGCGTATGAGTTCCTTTATTTGCTCAGCTACCAGGATTATTAGTGTCTGTTCAGCTTGTTCCATAGAAATATGTGAAAATTATTAAGATTAATGATGATATTGAGGTTCGAGGAATTCTTAAAACAAATATATCTTTTAGTTTGTGATTTTATGATGCCGACTTCACGAATACAAACAAAATGAGTAATTCCGAGATTGTATAATTTTACATTTTTGTCGTGTAGATGCTAATACTGAGATCCTTTATTTGCGTATTATAGATGTACATCTTGAACTGACTTGGAAGGGCAGACCCAAAGCATGAAATTGCTGCACATGAATGTTTGACAAACAAACTGTTGCTGTGACATTTGAACGTTTTGAGTGTAGGCGTAACTTTGACTGACAGGCTGTAATTGTAAATATAAAGTGATAAATTGCAGGTGAAAAATTTTTAGACGGACAGACTAAAGGTGTAAAATTTTCAGGGCCAATTTTAAGTGTGTGGATATATATATATATATATATATATATATATATATATATATATATATATATATATATATATATAGAGATAGATAGATATATATATTACACACACACACACACATATATATATATATATATATATATATATATATATATATATATATATATATATATATATATATATATATATATATATATATATGTGTGTGTGTGTGTTATGTGTGTGTGTGTGTTTATGTATGTGTGTGTGTGCGCGCGCGTATCTGTAAATTATTTATTAATTTGTGATGACAGATATAAAATAATTTATTTTAAAAATACTCCATAAAATTTGACATACGTAGCGATAGTTGTCAGGAGGACTGCTTTACAAAGCTGTTCTCCAACATAGGTTGGTTAAAGGGTCCCTTGTCTAACGCAAGTATGACATTACACACTGACTTTCTTCTGTGTGCACAGTAGCAGCTCAGTTCTATGTGATAGTGAGCATGAGAAATTGTAAAAGTTTTCATTTTTCGGTTAGGCCCCTCTCTCTCTCTCTCTCTCTCTCTCTCTCTCTCTCTCTCTCTCTCTCTCTCTCTCTGGTGTGAATAACGAAAATTTAATTTCTTGTTTTGCTATTTACTCGTTATTCCTCCCTTACTTCCCTCGTGCTTTTTGAAACAATAAATTTTCATTTCTCCCTCAACTTTCACGTTAGTTCTAGTTTTTTATCGTTTTACAGAATAATTTTGTAGGAGAAGGAAAATCTTTCCCATTTAAGCACCATTGCATTTCTCGCGATGCCTTCCACTAACTATATACTTTTTATTATTGCCCTTCATGTTGTTCATTTTTTTCATTCTCTTAGGTGCATTGTTCATTCCTGCTTTTTGTTTGCGCCTGTTTAATTTATTGACGTAGAGTATTTAATTTTTATGGTGTTAATTTTCATTTTTCCTTCACAATGAATGCCGCAGTTCAGTGTTCGGGATTTCAGTTTCAGCCTGTCCCACCGCCTCTCTGACTTCCCAACCACAACCACCACCAAACTCCCTCCCCCCAACCCCCTCTCCGATTATCAACACCCCCTTTGAACACAAGATACGTTTTCACATCGAGGAATGGTCGCCCGTATGGAGTCATTCCTAATATTTCATGTGAGGTGCATGTTCATTAAATGTTCAGAAAGTTCACAACAGCGTTGTTGATGCTACTGCTGCGTAGGCCGTCGGGGAGAGAGAGAGAGAGAGAGAGAGAGAGAGAGAGAGAGAGAGAGAGGAGAACATTAGCCTTTTTCAGCCACGCATGCGAAAGGATTTAAACTTTTGGTCTTACAGAACAGAGTTTTGCTGCAGAGAGAAATGTGGATACAGTATATCAACAAGAAAATATTATATACTGTGGTAACGATTCTCTCTCTCTCTCTCTCTCTTCTCTCTCTCTCTCTCTCTCTCTCTCTCTCTCTCTCTCTCTCCACTTTACATGTATGTTTTTAAGTGAGAAGAAAGGTTTTGTTTTAGTTTGACCAAAAGATATAACAGATTAGGACTATTTATTTGGAAACGCAGTAAATAATAATGCTTCAGCGGCACTGTCCCCTCGTCTACCTCGAAGCTTTAAAAGTGAATCTCCGCGGAAACCAAGAGGTCTAAGAAGCAAGATATGACATCCCAGTGGACAATACCTGCGCAGCAGCAAGAGCGGCAGAAACGACAAGGTTCTTCTGAACTTTCTGAACATTTAATGAACATGCACCTCGCATGAAACATTTGCGACGACTGCCATCATTTATGGATCCGAATTCCCTATCCTCCTGGGAAAGTGTGAGTTGCTCAGTAGAAGACGGATGAAGAGTCTATACACCAGGGACCATTACGTATGTAGAAGATAGGTTGAAGAACAGAAAATGGAGCTCCGACATGTAGGAAAATAAATATTCTTCCCAAAAATACTTGGCAGGGCTGGACGGCGTTTCATATATTTTATATAGGAACGTTTTCCCATTCTTTTCCAAACACTAGCGCCAGGTTTCATTTTCAATTATTAGGTTATTATTATTTCAGTGCGGGTACATCAATTTCTTTCGGTTACACAAGCGTGCGTATGAGTGTTCATATACATATACTTTATATATATATATATATATATATATATATATATATATATATATATATATATATATATATATATATATATATAGGTAGATAGATAGATAGATAAGGCTAGCATTTGCAGGGTCCATGGTTCGATCCAGGCCTTTTCCCATCTTTCTACCTAGCTGTGAACGGGTACCAGCGACACTGGGCTCGCAGCATGATTTTCAAACACTGTTTAGAATTGAAAGTGCGCGTGTGTGTATATATATATGTATCACGAAGGAAGCTCCGGCCCTTATATGTATATATATGTGTGTGTGTATGTATGTATACACTTATATGGATTCATTAATAGTTGCTGTTAAAGGTTACCCGTATAAATACATGAATGAATGAAGTAAACAGTACCGTGGAATTTTCATGTTATCAATAACATGTCTCTAGAGTAAGCATTGAAGAATTTTGAAAGGGACAGTGCTAGGTCAACAGTCACCTAATCTCGACCCAGTGGCCTACTTTCTAGAAGAATCTTCAACTTTATGGACCTGCATATATATATATATATATATATATATATATATATATATATATATATATATATATATATATATATATATATATATATATATATACTATATATATATATATATATATATATAAAAAATATACATACACATACCCTCACAGAGACATATATATGTATCTCTCTCTCTCTCTCTCTCTCTCTCTCTCTCTCTCTCTCTCTCTCTCTCTCTCTCTATATATATATATATATATATATATATATATATATATATATATATATATATATATATATATATTTATTTGTGCATATGTATTTATAACCTCTGTAACTGAAAATCCATTACTTGTTGTAGGAGAAAGCAGCTGCTTCCGAAATTTAACACTAATATATAACTGATGTCAAGTTTTAAGGGTAACCTTTACTGACACATGGTAGATGTGCATATGACCGTGTGTGAGTTTCCCTTGTGTTTTTACTATCTATTTTTTTTATTACCGTTATTTTTAAATTGAGTTTTGACTTTGTACAATGTATCACTACTGCAGTATATGTCGTTGATTTTGAAATGAATCCAGACTGATCCAGACAAATGGGTCTTGCCCACGCTTTAAGTTTGAATCCTTTTGTGGTATTAACCGAGACCATGTACGCTGGTTTACTAATAGAAAGAAACAGTTACTCAGAAGTAGGGAATCGGTGGCCAGGCAGAAAGGTTTCTCATCCTTGAGGTCACTCACGCACTGACACTTTTATATATATAATATGTGTGTGAGTGTGTATGTGTTTGTGTTGATGCTATATCTTATATATAAATAAATATCTGCTTATATTTGTGTATACACACACATATATATATATGTATGTCTCTCTCTCTCTCTCTCTCTCTCTCTCTCTCTCTCTCTCTCTCTCTCTCTCTCTCTCTCTCTCTCTCTATATATATATATATATATATATATATATATATATATATATATATATATGTGTGTGTGTGTGTGTGTGTGTGTGTGTGTGTGTGTGTATGTGTTTGTGTTTTTGCTATATCTTATATATAAATAAATATCTGCTTATATTTATGTATACACATATATAAGATATATATACATATATATATATATATATATATATATATATATATATATATATATATATATATATATATATTCATCAAGGCGAAGGAAAAGGTGGTAGGGGAACAGGCCGACAGACCTCACTTGGTGCGGACAGGAATCTTTCAAAACGGTTCCACGTACACTTAAAAGAGCTTGGACTGATTTTTGAAAAGTAGCCACAATGTCTGTCCTAACATAGTCCTTTGTCCCTTGTGTAGGTTAGAACATGTGATGCGACTCATGTCAAATATGAATAATTATAGTTTATGACTAAACGTTCGGTAGATTTTTTTCGTATTTTAGGGCGTAGCAGTACGATGTTGGCGACAAGAGGTTGATAATGGAGGAGTAAGGATGACAGTTAAAATTAGGAGGATGACTTCACAGACACAGGAAGTTTATTACAGTGTGCCATGTGCATGTCACTGTAGGCATTATTGGAAGGTCTCTTTCGAGTCACTTTGGTCAGAGGCCGTTGGGTTCCATCCTTGATTTTCATGTTCAGATTCCTGAACCTTGCGTTGCTCCAGTCTACAACAGCAGCAATAAAAACAACAATAATAATAATAATAATTAAAATAATAGAATGTGAATATGAATTGTGGTTAATAACTTGGAATTTCTTCCGAAGACAGTTGACACTAAAGGGTTAGATTATCATCTGGGAAGGAATTCTACTATTTTCCTCAATTATTTTTTCCTCCCACAATTTCACCCCTGGCCACGCTCCCTTTCTAACATTTCCTTAACTTTCTAAATTTTGCTCTAAATGTCGTCATTATAACGCCGTTTTATTTATTTCGTAAATCAGTCGTGACATTTTAGCAGAGCAGTATTTGTACCCAAGCCATTTTTTTCTTATAATTTCTGTATCAAAGTTTCGAGTATTTAGTTAAAATGTTGAAGAAACCCTTCGTGCGCAGTTTCAGAATACCCTGCATACATAAAAATGTCACTGTACACGTTGTGTTTGCAGTTGCGGCAAGTTTATATGAACGAGAAAATGGAATTTGTCTGTTTCATGTTATTGTGTGTATTTTGCGTAACGGCGAAAACACTGCATTGTACATATTCCTTTGCAAGTTATACTGTATTAATGAAGACTAGTCTGCGCTTAGTCACGAATCATGGTGTTTACCAGCAGCAGGTGACTGGCGAGGTTGATGGTCCTAAGTCCGATCATTTAGAAGTTACGAAGTATGGGTCTGATTGAGTGAATTGGAATTTATTTCCGTAAGCTTTTGGGTGTAATAAAGACTGATCATGAGAGCTTGCAACCTCAAATCAGTAGTAACTTGGAAATTTTCCACTTCTAATTCTGGTAATGCTTGTGATTAAGTAAAGGTAACCATTATTTTGTTTGGTTACTATAAGTAGGAAGAGTAATGGTTTTTCGCCTGGGCAGTTATCATTTTTAAAGGCGGTTGCTTGCGCCAGAATGTTACATCTCTATAATTAATACTAGCTGACCAGCCCGGCACTGCCTGGAAAAAATCTTAACATACTAAGGTAGGCCCGTTAAAACTCTGGATAACAGTTTAAGGGCGGTGGGAGGGTAGAGGGTAAGGGAAGGGGGAGAGGGGACAGGGGAAAGAAACGAGAAGATAGAGGAGGAGGGGAATGGGAAGGGAAGGGGAGGGGAATGTAGGGGAAGGTGGAGGGGAGGGGAGGGGAATGGATAGGGATGGGGAGGGAAGCGGGGAGGAAAAAGAAGGGAAGGGGGAGGGGAGGGAAAGATAAAGGGGGAAAGGATGTTACGTTTCCCATAAGCGACATCACTGAACAAAGACAGTAAATCAAAGATCTTATACTTCACGAATGTGCTCGGGTGTGTCTGTGTATTTGTGTGTGTGTGTCTTCCATCCAACAGTAGACGGACCTTTTATCAATTACGTGAAATTCATTGCACAACAAATCGAAGGAGATTCGTTCTAGATATGATAATGGTAATATCTCAAGGTACTTAAGAAACTGTATTTTATTGGCAGTGTTTAATTAAGATACGTAAGGCTTAAGATGAACACCGAAAAAATGTAGCAATTTCGTCTTGAGTAATTTTTAATGAGCGGGTAGATCTGTCACAGAATCATTTGGTGTACTAATACACATGCGCGGATGGTGATGAATTAGTTCTGATCTCCAGAGTTATGCCAGTAACCACCAATTTTGTTTTTCATGAATTAAGTACTTAGATATGATGATGGTAATGCCACAAGGTACTTAAGAGTTTGTATTTTATTGGCAGGGTATGACTAAGATACGTCTGGCTTTAGATAAACACTGAAAAAGTGTGGTAATTTCGATGCGAGTAGTTTTTTGAGGGGGTGAGCCTGTCTCAGAAACATTTGATCTGTTACTACTTTTTCCGTGTACTACTTTTTTCCGTGGCGAAAATTGTAAGGTCTGACTGGCGTGGTGGTAGAAGTTATATTTTGAATTACATTGCTTTATGATTGATATGGCAGTAATTCTAATACAGTCAAACACATCTGTTTAATTTTTTGGATGTACTAAACTGATTATAGGGTTTACAGTGGGAGGAGCTCAATGAAATAATACGTCTGACAGCACCTAGAAAAAACGGTGTAGCGTCAGATGAAAAATGATAATTAACCCAGAAAGCACTGAAGGAAAAGGCGGCGTAAAAATGAAAATTTCATTTGTTTTGTCTGTGTTTGTATGTCTGTCACGGGTAGGGGTTTGATTTGAGTTATAAACCTTTTTGGAGTGACATAGAGGACGTGTGCAAAATTTTGTCTGGGTCTGTCAAGAGGTTCAGATTTCTCTAGGGTCCAAACTAATATACAGACATTCTCTTTTATATATTTAGATGCAGTTATAGAGTAAGACTCCTACCTCTTTTGTAGTGAGGATTTGAGTGAAAACTTTCGAGTTGCCAGTATATACGGGATGTGGCAATAAATCAAGGAATTCAGATCTGGTTGAACTTTGTTAGCGTAATTCATGTTAAATATTTAAGCCCTTGAGGAATTCGTATGTGAAATTCTGAGTAAGAGAGCTCAAGAGCCTCCTTGAGTATATGCTCCATCTTTTAGAAGTTGACTTTATGGAAGCCGTATTGAAACCGTGAGTGAGATAACTCAGCTCCGCGTCAATGGAAGAGGATAATTCAATTTGACTGTGATGGAAGTTAGGTATTGAATATGAGAACCTTGATACTGATTCGGGAATTTCGATTGAATTTCCGGAATTTCACTACTGGAATTGGGTGATGCGGGGACATATATATATAGTGTGTGTGTGTGAGTATGTTAATATGTGTATACAGTATATATATATATATATATATATATATATATATATATATATATATATATATATATATATATATGTATGTATGTATATATATATATATGTATGTATGTATATATATATGTATGTATGTATATATATATATATATTTATGTATGTATCTATATATATATATGTATATATATATGTGTGTGTGTATGTATGTATATATATTTGTGTATATATATATATATATATATATTATATATATGTGTGTGTGTGGTTTTTGTGCGCGCGCGCCGTTTATATTTGTTATACAATAACTCAGTAAGCAGAGTTCATTGGCACGACTAACAGTAAGATTAGTCGTCCTCAGTTTTATATAAATTTGAAACTTGCTGACCCCTTGAAACAATAACACAAAAGGTTAGTAGTCATTAAAGTAGTTCAGTGAACGGTGCTAAACTATATCCGTTTAAATAAAGGGGATTATGATCTTTGAAGCTCAGCTTATGCCAATGTTACAGCTAATGACCTTTGAAGCGGCTTTACAAAAGTGCGCATGTTCGAGGAAGCAGTAGCGTCATTTGTATTTTATTGTGCAGTGCAAGAATTAGGATACGATGTACTTGACTCGCACAAACTTTTTGTGCGCACCCGGGGATATATCATGGCTGCATTTATACTTCAAACAAATTTATTGAGATTTGTACGTGTTTGTAAAGACAGGTTTAGTGAATACAGGATTGAACGTACCAAAATGAGACTGAAATGAATGTTTGAAGTTTATTTCGATAATTTTTTCTTCTCTCTTATCACCTTCATTCTTCACTTTCATTGTTCCGTTATTTCTTTGTTAATATCCCCCTATGCTTTTGCACTACTATTCTTACTCCCTGAAGTGAGGCCAAGTGGTCATATCGACAGCCTGACCTGGCCTCGCCCAGATCGACACTGCTGTTAATTGAGGCAGAGATGTCCGTCGCTTCCGAGGTCGCTTCGGCGATCAAATATTGAAGTGAGGATGAAAGACTGATTGGAAAGGGGGTCTGGGATTCCGCCCCTCATAACAGATTCTCTCTCTCTCTCTCTCTCTCTCTCTCTCTCTCTCTCTCTCTCTCTCTCTCCCTCTCTCTCTCTCCTCTTGTAACCGGAGTCGATTGTTATAATGTTCTGCTCCTTTGCCTTCCATATGATCTGATATGTTTGGGAAATGTAAACGTAAGGTTGGCGTACGATGATAAATATTCTCTCTCTCTCTCTCTCTCTCTCTCTCTCTCTCTCTCTCTCTCTCTCTCTCTCTCTCGCATTTCTGATGTTTATAGCGGTTTGTTCTAAAGAAAAAAGAAGTTCTCCCATAGCTAACATAATGATTGCCCTTATCAGTCAAGATCGGACCAATCACAAGGAATAATTGGCTCGCGGCACGCACTTGGCGCCTTGTGATTGGCCAATTACTGACCTATAGCCCCACCCGCAGGGTTTGACGATGATGGGTGTAACGGCTCCGTGGATTAAGACAGACCTCTAATTAGTAAATTGCATCTATAAATTCTCATTATAGAACTGGACCTAGTCTCAGAATGGTGATCTAGTTTTATATCTTGATATTTAGTTAGGCATCTCTCTCTCCCTCTACTACTACTACTACTACTACTCTCTCTCTCTCTCTCTCTGCAAGTTAGCATGGTCTTGGGAAGGAGATCCAATTTTACAATATTGTGCTTTCTCTCTCTCTCTCTCTCTCTCTCTCTCTCTCTCTCTCTCTCTCTCTCTCTCTCTCTCTCTCTCTCTCATCAGGAATGTCACTTTCCTCATGAACTTTGGGGACAGTTAAATTAGCGATATATCACGATGTCCCTTTATGGTCAGAACAAGAGCCCAAAAACACTTGCTCAGCATCCTGTAATGAAGATCGTAATTCAAGCAGTTAGCAGCCCGTCTTTATTCCCCACAAGTCCTGCCGTAAATAAATTCTCTTAGGAGGGATTATGTTTAAATCGCCTCCCTGTATATCATTAGTTGTCTGCTCAGATTTTTACGCAGCTTAGAATTGAAACGTTCCGACTGCCTTCTTAATTCTGTTATATGGGCTAATTATCTTGTTTGTTTATAAGTGAATAATTGGAACTGATTTCTCCATTTTGTCATGTTTTTTTTTTTCGTGAAAGCTGGTACCGAAGTTCTTTTCTCCTTTCCTTCTTTCCTATTTAAGCGTGTTGAACTTTCACCACTTCCTCTCACTTGGCATTTTGTTTACTTGCATTTCAGATTCATAGTGTGCTCCGAATAATTGGCCTTTGTGTTTGTCAGGGTATGTATGAGATGTGTGCAATTTATGCACATACATATGCTTGCCTTCATCTAGTATGGATGAGGGAGCCTCGTCTTCACTGGTACAACGTGTGGGAGTGTGGTTTTGTAAGAACTTGGTTATCAATTGGTTTACGATGGAACTTATGCCGTTGTTTATTCATAATCCTTATTAATCGTTTTAATTCTCTGGTGGTAACGTTTCATGGTTTACGTGTTAGACATTCGAGTATTATGCAGTCATTTTACAGAGAATCTCTTCCTCTTCGTTTCAAAATATCTAAGATAAAAAAGGTTCAAGAATGCCACAATAATGTTGGTTTCGAGAACCTCATATAAATGCTTTACGTTAGACATTTTATGGGGTAATTTTAAGATTATTTTCGTTTTCGTATTTTGTTTTATTCGTAATCGGTTATTTCATCTTTTTTCGTAACCGTAAAGGAAATCGACATTCTAATAGTATGTTGTCTGCTTTTCTGACTGCAGCCACGTCGGTTGATACAGGATCGCAGAATGTCATACGATTACGAAATTAATTCCAGTTATTAGCGTTCAGTTCTTCGAATGGACCTGTCATCGAAGAGCATGTGGCACACACACACAGATTGGTAATAAAGTTTCAAGTACGATTGTTACGATCGCCAATTCCATTGTTGTAATACATCGCACTAATTCAAGACTTTGGTATAAACGTGAAACAGATTGATTGAGATATTGTTTTTAAGCTTAATCAGCGCCTTTCGGAATTGCTCTGATGGAGATGATTTGTGATCTTAAGGAAAAGTTGTGTAATAATTATAAAGTATAAAGTTTATTACATTATGGTACTGGGCCTTAGCTTTACAACTGTACATACTGATTTTTTGCTTCCAAGTCTGTGTGCGTGCGTTCGACGATATTCAAAAGTCAGCGAAGTTTAGCAATGTTGGATCTGGTCAGTATTTGG
>NC_089743.1:27661197-27751197 GCF_040412425.1 Macrobrachium rosenbergii | reverse complement strand
AGCTTCTTAATTCAGTTCTTTTAAGCTGGATGGAAGGCCTTTTCTCTTCAGCATGCATTTGGAAAAGCCGAGATCCTGTTATTAAAGCAAGATACTTCGATTAGAGACTTGTTGATGAGTTGGGATTGTTCAAAACATCCACGGTTCTGTTCTCAGCGGAGAATGAACATTTTGAATTGGTTGAAAAGGTTATATTTTCCGTTTGCTTTAATTTAGCTGGTGGTTTATACGCTTTGGAGATCACACCGCCTATTGAGTAGCTCTGTATGGCGGCATCAACACCTTTGGTTATATGATGAAGAGAGGGCTGCCCCGACTAGTTAGCCTCCTTTGTCATGTACAGCATATGAATATGCTTGTGTTTTGTGTCCTCGCGTAATTGATGAATATCAAGGTCCATTCGATTAAATACTTCATGCGGATTGTTTCTGCTTTGTGTTTTGGTTTTATGCGTAAAAGTTCTCGACGGTGATAAGGAGAGTTACTCTTTAATAGGTACAACATTAGCCCCTTTAGTAAACACACACACACACACACACACACACACACACACACACACACACACACACGACCTCCATCCGTTCCAGTTAGGTGTCACCTGGGTTTTCGTGTCGTTAATTAGTCTAATGAGACTTTTTATGTTATGTAATGATCCTCTTCTCTGTCTGCGGAGTTCCTTCAAATCGATACGTCCTCCCCACTCCAACCCATCCCTACAAAAAGAAAAAAATTAGGAAAAATCTGGCGAGGCTGAGATCTGTGTTGGAGAGGGGACATGTTCCGTTGAATAGAAATATAAAAGGAGTTGAGGCTGATAAAGAGTTTCTGGGAGGGACAAAGGACAGATATTTAAAAGTGCATGTTTTAAATCAATTATTTACCGTTTTCACTGGTGTTTTTCACATTTGTTTGTGTTTCCGTGAGTGTAATAATTGATATAAATACGTACATACAGGCAGTATGTGTATGCGTGTGTGTGTGTGTGTGTGTATCACGAGAGATGAAAAGCAAACTCATCAGTATATTTCTATTTCATTACGGACCTCCCTTGGGTTTTTAAATGAACAAAAAAAGTCGCGACAACTTTTTTGTTGCGAAAAGGGACAAGTTAGTTTAAATAAATTCATGTTGAACTTTATAAATGCATGACGCTTTTAGGGCGGTGAATAATGAACGAATCCGAAGTATTTCGCGTGTTTGCACTTTTGACGGCAGATTTCGCTCGCGCATTAAACTTGTCCGTGTAAAGCATCCGAAATGAGGATTGAAATGCCTTGGGGAGTCGTTAGCATAACCGCTCCGGGGGATTTTCCCGTCTAATTATGTTATCCCGAGGGATTTCTCCTAATGGTCCTTATATCAGCCGACTGAAAAGAAATAGATATGATGCACATAATTACCCAAAGGATCGTAATGTTGATTTTGCCTAGCCCAGTAATTATACGTCCGGATTCGTGTTCCTCTTTTTCTTTCGTTTTAAGGATTTTGCTTTTCGCTGAGGTTACGTTTCTTTTCTGTAATATGGCTTTTTACTGTTTTCATGTGTTGTTCAGCTTTTAATTTATTTTCATGGTTTTCGTAATTTTCCTTTATTCTTTTGTATGTTTTACTTTGGCTTCTCTTTTTCATTAGTTGTTGTAAGCATTAATTCCAATGTCCATTTCGTTTTTATTTTTTTTTAATTTGATTCTATATAATAATCATTGAAGTTTATATTCGCTATTATTTCGTTTCATATCCATAATACTCCATAAAACCTCGATTTTGACACGTAAGAAATGTTGTTGAAAGCTTGTGCCTTTATTTATTTTTAATTTAATTTCGGTACTTAAATTAACATTTAATGTTATGTCTGTAATTTGTTTTTCGTACATAATTTCAGAAATATTGTCCATTTTGTGTTTTGTTTCTTTTGGAATTTGCAACTGCAGGCCTTGAATTTTTCATATGGTAGCGAAAAATATTTTGACGCAGTATGCACAGTACTGTATCCAGATTAAGAGTGCTAGATTTTATTACTTGAATTTCATGACCCGAAGTCTTGAAAACGATAAAGGATAGATACGCTAGTCGATAAACATTACTGATAAGCCATAGATTTGATGATATATTCATGCATAACAACCCGGAACTGTCATCGATGCAGCCTGTCTCTTAGTGTAATGAGTATTGATGGATCTGGGATTGTTAATCGTAATTGGATGAGGAGCCTTCATTGGGTTTGTGTATTTGTTTCATTTATTTTGTTCATTGTTGCGTTCGTTGTTGTATATTTGTGTGTGTGTGTGTGTGTGCGTGCTTGTGTGTGTTGGTTTTTGTGTAGTAAAATCTGTAAGCCTTTCCCCTTACAGTGACTAGCTATAGACACACAAGATTATTCTCATTACCATGTTTACCCATTAACTGGTGAGTCAAAGATAAACCATCTTTATATTTGACAACTTCAGTCATTCCCTATATCAACACAAAAGGCTCGTCAGCAGCACTTGAAACCCCCCCCCCTCCCCCAACACAAACCCAGTCACCCACTTCTTTCTTGAAAGTACTTTCACACTTCTGTGATAACACCACCTGAACCCTACCCAACCAACACTTTTTCGATACCCTTCTTCCACCTTCGCAAAGGCAGCTGAATTATCCACGTTTCTCAGAAAGCTAAATGCTTCACTGCTAATCTTTTCACCTCATTTCCGACCTGTCCGGTCCACCTGACTCAGTGTACTATTCAAACAATAACCGCCTCTACCTTTTTCCTTTCATTCACATTCAACGTTCACACTTCATTTTCATGAAGTAGCTTTAGTGAAACAAGTACTACATAAATACTTCTTCTCGCATAACCTTTGCAGAGATCGTGCTGCCTTCCAAGCTTTACCTGTTTAAAGATTCTTGTATTCTTTCATGATGCCATCATACATAACATTTATTCCGTACCACCATTCTTTTGCCACCCATGTTCTTCTGCCGCCCTAAACGATAAACATTCCAGTCTTTCACCAACCACTGTAACATTCATTGCAATACTTCCCCGGCAACTAGGTGCAGTTTCATTCTTGAAGCCTTTAATTGCTCTTGCTAATACGAATTTGTATCTTGCTCTTGCAAACCTTTCCAGACTCATTTACCTTTCTACCCATATTCTCTCTGCTATCATCGGCTGCAAACATGATCCGCTCCAAACTGCATTCACGAATCCTTTTCATATCCTTACAGTTCCAGTCCTTTTTCACTTATCTCTCAGTGCGCTTTCATGTGAAAGACACAGCAGCCATCAAGACTTAACATACACCTGTCTCAACTAACATACCTCTGTCTTGGACCTGCTTTTGTTGCAAACCAGTCAGTCTTGTGCGTACATATCCCAGCATAAAAACTCCTTAAATAGATACCTGGTAACCTACAGCATACATCTCCAACACCCTCAGTTTGCATATATTTCCGTTATTTCTTAAGAATTCTCTGGTTCCATATGTACCTTCTGAAACATTTTACCTTTACAGAACTATCAGACTTCTTACTCAACTATTCATAACAAACACCTGATCCACCTACCCTTTTCTTTGTCTGAACTTACACTGCTCCTCCCCATATCAATCCTTCTCTATTATCGGTCTTACCTTTTCAGTCAAAACCCTACCACAGTAATGTTATACCACGATAAATTTTATATCCCATTCATCTGCATGCTTACAGGACACAACAGTTATGCTTTTCACCCATTTCTTTGGAAGTTTCCCTTCATCCAAACATATATTGGACATCATGGTCAGCTATTTCAGTTACGTTGTGACCACCATAACATGACTGTGCCAAAGCACTGGTAACTAGGTACAGTTTCACTCCTTGAACTTTTAAAATATAATATATATATTAACCACTTTCACTTGTATCATTTAGGTATGCCGATCTTCTATCCTCCATTATCAAAACCTCTTCAGAATACTCATTCCTTTGATAGGGAATCTAGCCTCTTCAGAGAGCATTTATTCATTTGCATCTTTTATTTCTAAGATCCATTTGCTCATTAACTTTTCCTCTCCGCGTGTATTTTCCTCTAGTACAAGTCCTTTCTAGAGAGCTTACTTTGGTCTACCTTGTAATTTAGTTCTTTCTTATTTGTGTAGCTGTACACGATCTTCTCTTGTGTCATACCTCAAACCAAGGACCTGGCCTCAAACAATCGTCTTTTGTCCATCTTCTCACCACTTAATATTTTACCTATGTACCCTATGTACTGTGCATATGTTGTGTTTTGTCACTGGGTTTTAATTTTAATGGCAGTTAGTATTTTGTCTGAGGTTATAATCTCTTTGTAGATACTATGCAGGTGTATACGTAAACGCCGAAAGTGATTTGAGATTGTGGACAGACTTCAAGAGGCCCAGAGATATGAATAAAAATTTTGTTTGTAGAATCGAGGTTATTAGTGTCAAGCGAGAGATGATTCCCGGAAGAACACGGACTGAGAAGCGAATAGGAAGACTAGAAACCGAGTTATTTGTTGAAAGGAAAGTCAATATTTGTGGAAGAATGTAGCAAAGTGCCCATTGTAGCGAACAACACTAGACTTGGGTTGGCCCAACACCTGTCCTAAGGTTTCGGTAAACAGCTTAACCTAACAACCGTAAGGTTTATGCCTTGTTTTGGATTCTTTTTTTTTCAGTAAGTAAATATGCTTTGTATGGTTTTTGCTTAACGTCATAAAATTAATGCGCTGATGAAAGTTATGTAGTATCAGCATCATCCAATTACGCTGCATTATATCGCTCGCACCTTGCCTTAATGAACTTGTAGCTATCACTATTGCAAACAGTATCACCATCACCGCCGCTGCCGCCACGCCCAATGCTCTCTCCCCTCCTACAGCACCTTCAGGAACACCACGCTTAAATGCGTAAATCTATTTGCTTCTCTCTCTCTCTCTCTCTCTCTCTCTCTCTCTCTCTCTCTCTCTCTCTCTCTCTCTCTCCCCTCTGCAGAAGATGAAGGTATTAAACGCGTTTTCCTTCATTAATATAGTTTATTTGCTTAACTCGGTTACAAATTGTTAGGCCTTGATTATTAACCAGTTGAACTCTTTCTTATACATTCATCTTAGCATGTCCAATACAGTATCATTTGTTAACTATAACGATAGAAAACCATGGATATTGTTGAATTGCTTGTTAAACTATTAGTTTTATTTTCATTTGCCAGCAAGATATATATTCGTATCTATTCATCACATATTGCTTAATCTTTATTCCTGGAATAAAAAAAAAAAAGAAAAAAACACAGCGTGCGAACATCGTTACGGGATTATCGTATTGGACGGCATCCCTAGTGATCGAGCAGTTAGGAGCCATTCGTATTATTGCCTTACAACCCCTGCTGATCGTTAGCGCCTACAAATGCTATTACTGATGGAATTATTTCTTCAAATAAATCCGACGTGACGTTGGGTTTATCCCGTTGTTATCAGCCTATTGGATTGAATCGTTCGGATGATGTGTATATATGTGTGTGTGTGCACGTGTGTGTATGCGTGCTTGCTACTTCGGATTTCCTCCCTGTGTTTGTGATCCGTAGTGTTGTATCGTCAGATTTGTTTTGCAAATAAATTAAGTCATGTGCCTGAAATCTCTTTCTCTCTCTTTCTGTCCCTCTCTCTCTGCACTCCTACCGCGCGTTTTGGTTGCTTTTTTTTTTTTTATTCTTTTTTTGTTTTGTGTAGGCCAATAAAAAGACAGCGTCTTTTATATAGTTATATAATACTCATATTTACATACTGTTTAGTAAAATGCAGGATAGCCATATATTTTCAGGTGTTTAACGTCCTCACATTGGTAATCCCATTTTATACAAGGTGCTTTGTTAGCCATGTTATTCTTTAAATAATGGTAATTAATGTAAGCATGTTTTAGAGTCCAAAAATTGGAAAAATAAAATGAAAACTGACATATTGATATTATCTAGACACAAAGGTTTGTATATTTTGCCATAAACAGTTAAAAATATAGTATTACAGTTTATCGTATGTCACATATACTAGCAAAATACTAATCTTAGCGGCTTCAACTTTTTTTTACTCACGTTCCTCCACGCTTACTTCCATAAAGGAGAGTTTGCTCAGCAAACTTCATGCATTTCCACCTTGGCTTTCAGATAGACTCGGTTTTTTTTTTTTTTTTTTTCAATCGAAAGCACAAACTTTGTTAACGTTTCTCCTTACCTATTCTGTGGCACCATTTTTCTCCCCTTACCATTACCTTTTATATTTATTTGCAAATGCCACATAAATAAGCTGCGTCTGTTCCTCTACCATCCATATAAGAATCACTGCTTCATCTTCTGGGTTTCAATTTACCTTCTTAGCTTTTATTTGTGCTCATTATTGCTCTCAGTTTTCAATACCATCCACAAACATCTTCGGTTCCACGCATCAACTAGTTTTCCTATCTCACAATTTTCCACCTACATCAACTATCCTTTCTCTGAATTATCACGTCACGTCACCCGAAAGTTATCAAATTGTCATGAAGACATTACATTTCCTTTTCTCAGGCCCACTTTTATATCAGATCAGTCACTCTCTTGTCCACTTATTTTGACACGCTCCTCTTCTTTTATAGAAACTTTCCTTGCTCTCTCGACTTAACCTGTTTTACCATGTATCCACTTTGCTTCTTCATCAAATCTGTCTTAAGTTTTTCCTGGTTTTACATATGCCATTGGTAGCCTTTTCCTTTCATCTAGTAACACGCTACGTAACTATTTCTTAACAAACATTTGATCCATATACTCTTCCTTGTGTGAATCCACATTGTCTTCCCTTATCAATCCTTGTCATCTGACTTACTTTGGTAGTCAAAATCCTGCCATACGCCTTACTTGGTTTACTAAGTAACATGATGCCTTATCCTTTCACTCTCCTTTTATACTCCTTTTATCACTCTCACCTTTTTATAGTAGAACAATGACCTCTCTCACCCATTCCTTAGGAACATCTCCCTCGTCCAGACATATACATTACGAAAACTGGTCAGCCATTGAACCGCATTCCCACCAACGTACACAGCATCTCACTTGTAATCTCAACGACTCCCAGTGTCTTTCCATTCTTGAACATCATTGTCCTCCTTTCTTGCTTCATTCGCCCTCCTTTTCTGTTATCCACACACACACACACACACACACACACACACACACACACACACACACACAAGCGCAGTCTCTCTCTCTCTCTCTCTCTCTCTCTCTCTCTCTCTCTCTCTCTCTCTCTCTCTCTCATATATATATAATATATATATAGATAGATAGATGGATAGATAAATTTTATATATATATATATATATATATATATATATATATATATATATATATATATATATATATATCTGTGAGTAGATGTGTGTTTGTGTTGTCTGTGTATGTTTAAAAGTGTCCCTCTATTTCTCACTCTATTCTAGGCAGAAATAAAGTTCCAAAACAAAAGCCATGCAATAGAATTGGTTCTGAAATGAAATACGATACCTTGTTTCTACGACGTTTCCTTATCCTAAAACCTATTCTTGAATATGTTTGTCTGTAAGATATCTGTCTTCGATGTATGTATGCGTCTGGATTTCACATTAATTTCTGTTCAGTATGCATTAAATGTTACAATTCTGACATTTTCACATCTAGGGAGGCATTTCTACAAAATTCGTATGTCTTTCATGAACTGTGTTTATCATTATCTAGACTACTTTGACATGCACGAGAGAAAAGTTGACTTGGTAATGCAAAACTTGTGAATGTACACATTCCTTCAACCTTGAGAACCGAGATGGCCAGAAGCATAGTCACATTCGGACTGTGGAATATTAGCATGGAAATGTGTAAACGAATCTGGAGACGATGTTTTCCCCGTGCCCGGCTGTGTTGTCACTCAGCGTAGAATATTCCACTTTTTTCTTCATGACATTTAAAATGATTCTAATCCAGTGTAATCCTGTGTGACGTCTGAAACTGCTAGTACGATGTAAAGGCCCGTCAATAAATTCAGATCTTCAAATTTTGCGTATGTATGCATATTTGCATACATATCGTGCACTCACATGGGCGGTTTATTAATGGCTATTTATTTAGAAAGATTTTCTGTATTTACTAAATATGCCTATTATATTTCACTCCTAGAAATATTGATTTTCCAATAAAATTTTCCTCAGTCTTTTTCGAATGTATTCACGTCGTACTGTGAAAGACATTTCTTTTTTATTTTAGTACATTCAGTTACTTTCTAAATATTGATTCAAGTGGTCCCCCCATCCCCATCTCTCTCTCTCTCTCTCTCTCTCTCTCTCTCTCTCTCTCTCTCTCTCTCTCTCTCTCTCTCTCTCTCTAGGTATTATTTGAAATTAATTAATGCTGTGCCTTCTTCATGTTTACTTGTTACGAGGTAGTCAGGCTTGTTTGATTTCTTAGCCAGAGAGAATATAGTATAACAAGTGCTTGTGTACGCGTGTGTGTACATATTCACAAGCATATACGCTCATACTCCCTTATGCTTGTGTACGCGTGTGTGTGTACATATTCACAAGCATATACGCTCATACTCCCTTATGCCGCAACTGAATTTTGCGAGCATCACCGAGCTTAACACTTTCGTGGAAGTTCTAAAGCTGAGGATAGTTTAAAAGCTTGGAATTTCTGGCAAGTGTGAACCGTTTCATCCTTTTTGCCTTCTGCGACGACTTTTTTTGTTTTCATCTTTCAACTCAATAGAAAGCATCTCAAAACTTTCCACTCTCCCCTGATAAAGGTCCAGATTCTCTTGGAATAGAGTATTTTGAGTTGTCAGTTTTTATTTCCACTGTTTTTACGTTGATTTGATAGCTTAATGTGTTTGTAGGAATTTGCTTACAGTTTTTATTTCTGATTACTGCAGTCCTACTCCTCTCTCTCTCTCTCTCTCTCTCTCTCAAGAATATGGGTACTAGTATACATTATATATGTGTGTGTGTGTATTTATTATACAACCTTATGAAGAGACATACATATAAATATACATATAGTTGTGTGTGTATTCATATATTCATATATATATATATATATATATATATATATATATATATATATATATATATATATATACACGATATACGTTCGTTTTAAGCTTGTGCGTGTATATATGCGGGCACACGAGAGTTCCTAGACCTGCGTATCTCCAGCCAACGTCACTCGGCTGAATGTAAGAGCAATGCATACATTCCTGCCAAAAGCTGACGTCCCTCCGGTTTGACATCAAAGGCCCGATTCATAGGGAAATTTTATAAGATCCGGTTAAAAATATTGTATGATCTGTTTGGGTTCGCTTCAAGGCTCCATTTACTGAAGCACTTTGTACAGGGATTCTTCTATAGCCGTTCTTGACTTAGGAGTTTTTAATATTTAAGCGAGAAGATTACATGAAACTTTTATCCAGGCCATTTCCTGTCCGCCTCCCCCTTCCCACCACAGTGTATATGTGTATTTGCGCGTGCGCACGTTCGTTTAAGGGTTGGTGAGTAGGTTGCTGTAGGGCTCATTAATTATTTTTAATTAGTTTTAGATATTAAGCCATTTTTTCCAGTCGGGGGTGACAAAATAAGGAAAGGCAGTGGTTATTGGCACTGTTGAATCGTGGATGAACCTCCTGTGCAGAAAACTAACATAACCGCAGCTAAATCGTGCACCTACATTGCACGAAACCAGCCTACGCACGCTGCATCGCTTACCTCTATACTGTAGAGTGTAGACTCTCATTCTACCTGGATATTAAGGCCTTTCCTTTCCTTTCCAGTACCTTCCTAGGCCGTCATCGCCTCCGAATAATGCACTGTTCACAAATGCATAACTTTCCATTCTTTCCATATGACTAAACCATCTCAAAGCATTGTGATCCATCCTTTCGCAAACATAACCCTTTAAACAAACTCTCTTAACTTGCATAAAAAAAGTTGAATTAATAATCCCTTTAATACATTCCAGCCTAGGCTTCCTTAGACTCGCGAATTTTCCTCCTAATGTTTTGCACACACCATGCTGCATGCCTTGCTTATTCACCTATTTTGTAAGCCAGTTTATCGTTTTCCCAACCATCATTCATTATATTCACTAACATATACGAATTAACTGCTTTTACTTTCACCATCCAAAGGAAGATTCATTGTCCCGTGCTCCTGGCTTCCATTTGGCGTCAGTAACCTTATTCTTGCTCACACTTACTGTCGACTTGCTTTAATTGCAATCTTTCGAAAACTCACCGGTTTCTGATGTTCCCCATCGTTATCCCAGTCTTTTTCACAAGCTCGTGCCGTTTCTCTTCACTATCCATAATCAGTACTGTTTTGTTTGCAAGGTTTATTTGTTTTGCATTTTATTCTTGATATTGAGAGAAAGATCAGAAATAAAAAGAATTTTTTTTATCTTAAGAGATGTATGCCTTTTTGTATTTTCTCATTAACATGAATTATTTTCTTAAATTTTTCATTTTATTTGCTCAGGGTTTAATATCGTAACGAGAGTGTATGAACGGAAACCTACGGATACAGATGCCTATTTTTTTAAATAAATAATTAAAAACTTAGTTATTTGGCAGCTAGGAAGTTGCACTTGTATGAAAAGACAAAGATGAGAAACTGAGAGGACACAATGTACTTATATACGAGTATAAGAGAAAGTGGGCGTGCGTTGTGTGTGTATGTGTTTAGAACCTCCCCTATTGGTTAGCTCAACCGGAACGGTATATCCTCTGAATATCGGTATCTGATTAGACCTTAACCCTCTCCCCCTCCTCCTCCCCCTCCCCCCTGGGAGTATAGAGTGATCGGGAAAGGCGGGTAGTCAGTTAGCTACTGCAATGCTGCTCCTACGTACAGTACGAATTGTTGCACGCCGGTAAAAGTTTTCGGTTTTGACGGCGGTGTTCAGGCATTCCTGCTGCGTGGATTTTTATTGTAAAAATGACATTACTTTGCAGTCACTAACACCAGGATACTGGTAGATTGCTCTTTCCTTTTGTCACTCTTCGTCTTCATTCGAATTCCATCGGTACGGCAACTTTAATTCCTTAATTATTTCGGGTCTTAGTAGTAGACAGATAAAAGAAAACGTAGAGAGAATGAAAGAAGGTTAGGGATAATTCAGGGTTATTGTTAACAACATTTATTATTCATTGTATTATGATTTATATAATAAAGACAGTAATAAATGTGAATAATAGTATTGTAATAATGTATATGTCTCTTTGCTAATTAGCATTCTTTAGGGCAGGCTTTAATGAATGCCAAAGGGTTCCATTACATTTCGCTTGTTTCATTTCGGTTAAGATTATCATCTGAATAACGACATTCATGGTGTCACACTTACCTCACATTTTTATGAAGACTCTCTCGCATTGTTCATTCGCCTACGTATGACTGTATCGTATTAATAACTGAAAATAAGCTTGATATTGTTTTGGTTCTGGGATTTTACGCTGTTGTAAGTTATAGAGTTTAGAGAGTTCATTTCCAGTATACGTATGCTGAATATTGTCGTGTTGAGAGAAATTTGTTCGTAAGATTGACGAGACCTTGCTCGCTCGGTTTGATAGTATGCCCGGTGAAATTTGTTCTTGTTCCTATAAAGATGTTCATATGAATGGAAAGAGAATTTTAGCGTGTTTTCTGTATGGGAGTTTTTAATCTGCCTTTGTATCCAGCAAGGTTTTACTTTTTTTTTTTTTTTTTTTGTATTACAAATCTTATCCATAATCTAAGTTTGAAACATGCATGCAGTGGCCAAAAATCCGTTAGAAATTTGATTTGTGGAGGGCTCATACAAATGCCGGTAGGGTATTTTGCACATATTTATGTAATGCTTTAGCGTTATTTGCGCATATTTTACTATTTTACAGGAAAATCTTATTATATTCTTGTGCAGTGCTTATTTATTCATACCTAAATTTTTTATTCACGTGTTTTTAATGTGTAGAGTCTTTTGATGGGAGCTTGAACTCGTTTTTTGTAGGGTATGTTCGTACGTATGCACGGGTTTGTTTGTTGTTCAGAAATGAGAATATCGAGGATTTGCGAAAAAAGGGGCCGGATTGGCGAGAAATGGCATAGTTCCATCCTCGTGCCAAAACAGTTATATAGGGGAGGAAGTAGTGGTTGTTGATAGGAGCTCTATTGGACCTTCCATTTATTTTAACTGGTGGAAAATTGGTTCCAGCCGAGTTCCCGTGCAAGTCTCTTCGATTCGTATGTGTTACATTTTCCCAAAAACAGAAAATGCTAGCTGTTATTTTTGCTAATTGTAATGCTAGTGTTTTCTAGTTGTTTATTTTGGCTCGTCTGTTTTTTGTTTGTGTAATAAAATCAGTTTTATTTCACACTATACTATGTTGTATTATACACCATAATATTGTGTGTGTAATGCACACACACACACATATATACGTATATGTCAATGCGTATGTTGAGATTAATTTTCTACATTACTAATTCAATGTTTTTGTTATTGTGCAGTGTTGCCCACTGTAGGTCATTATGAATGATGTAGGGAATAAACATTTCGTTACTTGATTTATTGTTAAGTGATGACTGCTTTGTTTATTTTTAATGTTTATTTAATTTGAAGCGACTGATAACGTTCGAGGACCATCATTTTTTCTGTGTAATACGCATAATACTAGATTCTCTTGTCATTTTATTTTCTTTTTGTCTCTTTTTCTTGTATTAAATTTAGATTTAAAATTGATATTATTTTCGTACATGAAAGTACATCTTAAAAAAATTAAGTATTATTTTTTTCTTTCATCTAATTATTAGTTGTAGCAGCAACAGCAACATTAGTCGTAGCACTTGTTCCTGTTTTGTAGTAATTTCATTTTATGTGACCCCAAGTAAAACCATTAACCCAGTGACTGTTTTCTAACAACATACGACACCATATTGGGAGGAAATTGCAAAGTTCAGATTTTTAAAAATCTACTTTATGGTACTATTACCTCGGGGACGTGCCTCGAGTTCAGTAAAAGAGGGACTCCTGAATGGGGGGGCGTGTTGTTGACTTGGGTCCTCTCTGGGCTCCCTCCCTGGGTCCAGATAAAGAGCTCTGGTTTTGGGTACATTGGAAAATGCCCCCTTACAGCTGACGCTATCATTTACGTCTCGATATCCAAGTTAGAGAGAAAAAACTACATTTGTAAATTTATTGTACTGTTGCATACTTTGCTTTATAATGCATGAGTACACTTCACCATCAACTGCAAGTAAAATCTCCGTTCGTAAAGTTCACGTTGTTAAATATGTGGACCAATATTTCTTACTGCTTTAATTTCTTATTTTCAGTTTATACTTTTCAACTGGATGTCTTACACTTCTAATAGCAGATGTTGAATTTTGTTGATACAGTATCCTGTAAAAGTTGCCGAAATTTTGAATAAGACCATGGGTGATATCATGGTTTACTCACTACTACTAAAACAACTACTGTTACCAAAATGCTACTTTGAATCTTCTTCTTCTTCTTCTTCTTCTTCTTCTTCTTCTTCTTCTTCTTCTTCTTCTTCTTCTTCGTTTAACGTGCTTTTTCCCATTTTTTATATGGGGTAAGCACGATGCCTTCTTTTACTTTGAATGATGGTTGTAAATAACGTCATCATTATTGAAACAAAGAGGGAAGAATGTCCCATGAAATTTCGAATGTCATGTTTTGTTAATAATCATTAATTAAGAGAGCATTGATTTCTATGTTGGAAGATCAGTCTGTCGTAGCAAAACAGCTAATTGAAATTTTGAGCTTTAACAATTTTTATCACCGGAGGTGATTGCAGGGTCCGATTATTGGTGATAGTGCTTTGTATTGTACGTTCCCCTCGGTGTAACTTAACGGATAAAGGGTCGTATGCTGAGGAATGCCCTTACTGCAAAGTTAGCGCAGGTACTCATGCTGTAAAGTCCAGGTCATTTATAATTAACTTGTATGCTTTTCCATTTGGTCTCATTATATATTATTGTTGCCACACATACATAATATTTATCTCTCTGTCTATAAATGTATGTAGCATATATATATATATGTGTATATATATATATATATATATATATATATATATATATATATATATATATATATATATATATATATATATATATATATATATATATATATATATATAGTCTATATTTAATGTCTCATTTAATGTCGAATTTGATGTACAACCTAGGGAATAACTTACACCCGAAGGGAGTTAAAACTGATAAGTGCACTTGTCCAAGCCAGGATTCGAATCTGTTGGAACCTATGCTTAGGTTCGTATTTTGGCCGGGCTAGATTCACTTATAGCCCTCATTGGGTGTAAGTTATTCCAAAGGTATAGTCAGTTCGGTATTATGTGATATTTATTCGGTATGATGTAATATTTGTGAGGATAAAAAAGTCATGCGTTTATAAGTGGCAAAACTATACACACACACACACACACACACACACACACACATATATATATATATATATATATATATATATATATATATATATATATATATATATATATATATATATACTATATATATGTATATATATAAAAAAATGCCACGAAGGAAAAGTGAAACAATGGAGTGCTTGTTAGGCCTTTCGACACAGTCCTTTACTAGCAAACTGATGAAAAATATAAAAGTAAGAATACAAGAGCACTCATATGATTGACAGATGACATACAGATATCCCTGGGGACGGGGATTATAAGGAACAATAACAACACACCTGGAATCCAACACAGTTGAGGATTAGTGGACCAACAAAAACAAAGGTAAATCTTTGAGAGGTTTTACAGAGGATTAAGCCCAACTGACTCGAAAGCAGGGAGGAGTCAATTAAAGTATTATACAAGGGAAGAGACTGACCGCCAAAACTGGCCTTGGAATGAATAAGCCGATTACATAATTAAAAAAGTACAAAACTTAATATATTCTCTTTTTAGTAAACAATAATGTAATCAGCTTATTCATTCCAAGCCAGTTTTGGTGGTCATTCTCTTCCCTTGTATAATCCTTTGATTGATTCCTCCCTGCTTTGAGCCAGTTGGGCTTAGTCCTTTGTAAAACCTCTCAAATATTTACCTTTGTTTTGGTAGGTCCACTAATTCTTCAACTGTGTTGGATTCCAGGTGCATCTGTTCCTTACAATCTGCATCCCCAAGGATGTTTGTTTGCCATCTGTCAATTATGCGAGCTCTCTTGTATCCTTACTTTTATATTTTTCATCAGACTGCTAGTGAAGGACTGTGTTGACAGGCCTAGCAACCACTCCATTGTTTCACTTTTCCCTCGTGGCATTTTGCCATTATTTATACATTCATCACGTTCCATATCGTCGTGAATCAGTTATACATACATACATATATATATATATATATATATATATATATATATATATATATATATATATATAGAGAGAGAGAGAGAGAGAGAGAGAGAGAGAGAGAGAGAGAGAGAGAGAGAGAGAGAGAGACATTACCTTGGCCAGGATTCGAACCTATGCCATTGATAGCTCTAGTAATTCTTGTTGACTGCCATGGCGATAAGAAGAAGATATTAGGAGGGGGAGAGATAAATAGGCCTATATTCTTGCTATGAGGTTTTTAAATATGCAAGCAGAATTCTTGTATACCTTTTACGTTGTAACTATGTGTTCATTTTGATATTTACATATTTTTGCATACATAGAAAAGTACTTATTATCCGTATGGGTAATAAGTTTTGTTTCAACAGATGTAAAGCAAATAACATACAGTTCAATACTCTAGTATAGCTGGACAAACATACTGTATATACATGCATATGTCAAATGTGTACTCTTATGCACATTTCATACGCATTTTTATTCATATAAAATTTATGTTGTATTCTATTGCCTCTTGATATGGTCTGTATTGTAGATTTCCCGTAGGTGTTATTGACTAGTTTGAATAATGATCTGGAAGCCATATTCATTTGGATAGGGAGCTGCAGCCCTGGTCTCTGAAGATGTGTTGGTAAACCAAATGTAAATTAATGGATCCAGGAATATTGAAGGTGACTGGATGGGGAAGAGAAGGAGAGAGAGAGAGAGAGAGAGAGAGAGAGAGAGAGAGAGAGAGAGAGAGAGAAGCTGACAAGGAAGTGTACAAAGTATAGATATTGCGAAGGGGAGGAATTGGGAAAGCATCAGCTTTTAAGATGCGTGGTGTAAGGAAAAGGAGGATACAAAGGAAGCAAGAGAGAGAGAGAGAGAGAGAGAGAGAGAGAGAGAGAGAGAGAGGAGAGAGAGAGAGAGAGAGAGTCATTGAAGGAGCATCAAGAGAGTAGAAGCTGCAGGCACACCCTGGTCAGTTACGGTGAAATAATCAGTCTTGTGTGAAAATTGATCTGGGGCCGATTGGAGCCTCGGGCCAATTAAGACTTCAGGTCCAATTCCCATCCCTAAGGAAGGTGTTTTAATTGTTTCAAATTGCCAATACGGTCCTTGTTTCGAAGTCGACGCTTAGTTTATTTCTCTCAAAGAGGAAGAAGAAGAAGGAGGAGAAGGATAAGAAGAAGACGTAGAGAGTTCTTAAGAGAATCTGTTTCTTCTTCAAATGTCCTTGATTCAAGGAGGACTTCAGCGTGCAGTGGTTCTCCTCCCATACTAAATAGCAGGGAATTTCAGATCTGTCAAGAAAAGGTGTTGAGGTTATATGTTATTCTTCGGGTTTGGTGAAGATTCGCCTTTTTCATTTTTTCTCTTGATAACGGAGAGCACATAAGAGGCCTTCGTGTAGTAAATAAAGAACAGCTTGCTACACAATAGATTAAGGTGCACTTAAAGGGATGAAGGAAATGTTTCGGTGTTGAGATGTGTGCAGAACGACTTGGCTTGTACGAGGATCCGATGATGATTTTTCTGGTTGCATTTGATATTATGGTAAAGTGCCAACATACGTACATACATATATACATACATACATACATACATATATATGTATGTATATGTGTGTGTTTTTGTTCATACACAACTTTAGCTTTATTGGCTGTAGATATTCTTCTCATTCTCAGATTTTCCCTGCTTCCTTCTACTTGTTTTTGCCATTGTTTAATATTGTCGGATATTTATAATTTAGACACGGTCATTACCTCATACAAGGTCAGTATTTATTGCGGTCAAGTGCCCCCGAGTCGTATAGCCTTCCTGTATTTCCGTAATGAGGTAATCTAAATGATTATGAAAGTCGACTCTTTCTGTCAGTCATTTGACCAGAGAAGTGAATGGCATGTGTGCTGGAAGGACCATATCTCAGTGCTTGATGTCTTCTTTATTGTTATGCAACTCTTGAGAAGGCATTTCCTCTAAATTTGAGTGTACCTTATTTATATATATATATATATATATATATATATATATATATATATATATATATATATATATATATATATATATATATATATATATATATATATATATATATATATATATTTTTTTTTTTCTTTCTTTTTTAAATGGACTGTGGTTCTGATATCTAGTTAAGATCTTTTTTGTTACGGCTCTCGTCAAAGGGAATAAGTGAAAAGCGCTCAGTAGTATCAATGTACCGACTTGAGATGTGGCTCTTGAAAAGTTCCCTGACCTGGTTGGTGTTTGTCAGCTGTCTTACATAAAGACTGTTTATTTTTCACCTTATTTACTTCTCACATAGCTCCTCCATAAATCCCAGTTTTTCACTTAGATTTGCCACCTCCCACATTGATTTGTTAAATAAGAAAAAAAATATTATTTTAAAATTTTCCTTTTTTTTTTTTTTTTTTTTTTTGTAAATTTGTCCATTTCAGTTCTCCTAGCTTGAAAATCTTAACTGGTGAGGGGACGAAAAGCTTTGCTACTTTCTAAATTATGCTATGCCTTTGGTTATCTTACCCAACGTTCTTCAAGTCTTTCTTCAGTTTCGTTGACCATTGTTAATGTGACGCCAGTTTTAACAGAAATCTCTTCAAACACGCGCGCGCGCGCACGTTTTGTTCGGCCTTTCTGATTTGTTCCCATCTCCAGGAATCTGTGTTTCTCTTTCTCTCACCCATTCCTTCATTCCCCCTTTTCCCCATTTTCTCTCCTTCCTTCCTGCTCCTCGTCTGTACAAAACCGTGGGCTGTTTAATCCGTTATTTGGCCTGGCAATCAGATAAACTCTGCAAGATCTGTGAAGAGAGTCAACACGAGAAACGAGAGCAAAGAGACACTATCTTTTTTAAAACATTTTCCCTCTTCAAACACATGTTGGGGTCTGGCAAACATTACTCCCCCAGATCACGAGCCGGAATTAACATATGAATACTTTATTACACAACCCGGAATTTCACTCCTCATCCGATAGCTCTTGTAGTCACTCTTGACTCCGATGGCGAGAAGAATAAGATATTAAGAGAGAGAGAGAGAGAGAGAGAGAGAGAGAGAGAGAGAGAGAATTTTGTTAAATAGGCCTCTAGACCTTCCTTGATAAGTGGATGTTAAATATGCATACAGAGTGTACTTGTATCTACCTTTTACGTTGTAAAAAAAGAATTCGTTTTGATATTCTGTACATATTTATATACACAAGTGTGACCGAGCGGCGTGGAAGTACTGAATAGTTATTAACTTTGATCCTGTAGGTTTAAAACAAACATGTATATATACATGCATACATACAAGTATGTATACTCAATAGATCTCAAGCCGGTAAAAGGAAAATAAGTGGTTGCTGTTATGAAAATATCTAAACATAAAGCAGTTCACTGGACGCGTCGAAAGAAAGCATTTGTCTGACAGTTGTAATAATGCGTGAGTACTAATTAAGGAAGAAGGATAAGGGTGTGAATAAGAAGATGAATGACTGGGATAGTTTCTTTGCCCGTGTCCTCACTTTCGTGTCTTGTGTTCCTGCGTCACTCTCCTGGTGGACTCCTGTGACGCCTTTCTCTCTATTCATCAAAGTCAACAGCTCTTCATTAAAGACATAACGATTTTAAAGTCGTATGAGTTCGCCATTAGCCCCCTCCAAGGTTTTCCGTAATTTGTGGATGATTTTTCCCTCGAGCGGCGTTATTGGGACGTTTGGTTGGCGGAGAGTAATTTACCGATGTATCTTTGATCTTCGTCGGGAGAGCCTTGCATCAAAGTGTATTTGTGTTTATATAAATACATATGTATACACAGTCACATTTATGAAACGGATTGCGGGCACGCAGTTATCCCTCCCAATGGACGTCCGTTTAATGCTAAAATCATGTTTATATGTAAGGATTAATATTGCAGAGCGGGTCATTTTCGTTTTGGAGCTATGCGACGATGAGATAACTTGCGTAGATGAAAATAATATTTTGTTTTATTGTGTTTAGTCATTCTGAAATTAGTCCTTTGGTTTTTGTATTGAATTGTTGTTGAAGCCATAATAGACAATGCCAGGGCAGTCGCTATGCGTTCTTCGTTATTATTTACTCTTTAGGTTAGTAGTTTAGCATGAGACTGAACTAGGGTCGAATATACTCGTATCTTAGTTGTGGTGATATTTATAGATATTCGTTCTTATATTGTATAAACTCTGAGACATCTTTCTGGTTCATATAGTTAGGAAAAGAAATATGCAATTCTGTTAGCATATTAAATTCAGGTAATCTTTTGTATTTGTTTTGTCATTCTACCTGGCTGAAAGAATATGCTGCTTTATTATTACTACTATTATTATAATATTAAGGGCTTATAATGGCCATTATAATTTAGCAGAGGAAGTTGTTTTACTATGTGAAAGCGTAGGTTCGTATGTTAGGAAAAATACAAGTTACTTTAAAATTTGGTATTTTCTTACTGTAAAACGAAACTTGGCTGTAAAGAATGATAATTTTGATCTCTTCTACAGAATTTCCTCTTGCTTTTCAGAAGAATGTTGTAACTTCGAAAATCTCTGTGTTCTTTCGTAAATCCTACTTTTGTTTATGGAAAATCCCACAGTGACTTTCATTTGAAATCTCTCTATTCTATCGCTATTTATTTGGGCCAAATGGCCTTTACCTCAGTGAAATAACTTTTCCTTCCTTGCAGAGTTCTTTTCCTTATCAGATGAAATTCACCTCAAATTTAGACACCTCCCATGTCACGAAAACTTTTATTTTCTGCGAGATTCCCTCTTTATTCCTCCTAGAGGAATACCTGTTTTTTCCTCCAATCCTGTTGAAGCTCCCCTATCCACCTGCTAAATTCATTTCTCTTCTAGGTCAGATTGCTTGGGCTTAGTGCGAAGTTCCTTCTGCTTCCCTGTGGAACTCTTCAAATCCATTTCTTTTCTGTCTTTTGAAAATGCGTTCTCATTCTGGTCATATTACTATTATTTCGTGATAAATACTGAGGTATAATGTTATAGATAGCTGTAAATATTAAAACAATTTTTCTTTTTACTATTTTTGCTGATGGTTTGTGCGCGTTCTTGCTTAATAATTTTTTTTTTTAGTAATTTCAAAGAAATTTTTGTTCACTGGATTAAGCAATGGACAGACTCGCCATTTTGGTAATCCCCTTATGTTACATTACCTCCACCATACTTTTCGATTGTAAGAAATGCCATTAATTGAGTTTCCTTCCATAAAGACAATGCATTTGCTCCAACGAAAGCATACAAGTATATGCACTATTTATATGTATGTATATATGTAAGTAATGCATGCAAGAATATGCTCGTTAATTGGTTAATTTGTTCGTTTGTTTTCCAAATCGTGTGTCTGAATGTTTAGATATTTCCTGTAAAGTCTGGTTCTGTTTCGAGCTTATGTTTTCTCATGAACAATTCGCACATTATTTGGAGTCAACGCTTGAAATAGCTATGCCCTGACGCATTCATACTAACAAGAGAAATTATTCAAATGTCATTCCCAATTGCGGAAATGTTCTACTTTTTCAATAGCTGCCCAATTAGTAGCGGAATAGGTGTTGCCCCACTTACAAATAATGGTCAGATGTATATATATATAAATATATATATTGCCTTCATGTAATGCAGAATCTGAAAAAAACGCCATTGTTAATTATGCTTTTTCAGTCTCTGCTTCATTTTTCATTTTGAATCTTTCATGGGGATATGTTGGGCTTCAGAAACTTCTGGTGACGCCTTAAAGCTCAGAGACGATTGTTTCTGCAGAGAGAGAGAGAGAGAGAGAGAGAGAGAGAGAGAGAGAGAGAGAGAGAGAGAGAGAGAGGTATTATAAGAAACATCCTTATTATTTCGCTGGTGTCTTTTGGTACACACACACACACACACATATATATATATATATATATATATATATATATATATATATATATATATATATATATATATATATATATATATATATATATATATATATATATATAATGTGTGTGTGTGTGTGTGTGTGTGTGTGTGTGATATTGAACAAAATGGACCATTAATTGAAGTCAAATAGACAAATGGTGAAGTCCTGCATGCGCACTAAATCTTCACATGCAGTATTTTGTTTTTATCATAAGTACATTTATATTTCTTTTTTCTTCTGTTACTGCATATTTTCTCTCTTCGTGGTACTTTTTCGTTTCTGACAAATCGTCGTATTCGTCTGCTTGCCACTAGAACAGGTAACTTCAACCATTTTTCTGCACGTTTTACTCAGAATTTGCTCTTCCATCACCAAGTAACAGTTATTCTTTAAGTTAGTGGCTGAACCGATTCATATATCCATCACCCATATGCAAAGATACGTCTTTTCCAGAAGACTTGACATTTCCCTTCACATCCTACCTTACGTGACTGTGTTTATATTTCTTGCACTTCTCTCGTATTTGGACATCTGCCTCGCCGGTTTTAGTGGCTTGCACAGTTTTTTTTTTTTTTTTTTTTTCGTCTGAAATTTAAGCCTGCTCTACGTTGTTATCTAATTCGCTCATTTTGACTCAGCATTGCGACTCTACTGATTTAATCTTACGTTGCATACCTTTTCCTAATAGATCTTCATAGCAAGTGTGTGTTCCAGTAAGCATTTGATACTAAAACTCAATTGAGTGATCGAAAGGCACGCACTTTCCGTAATTTATCTTTTTTGATATTTACGGTGTCTGACGCTGTATCTTGTAAACATCTGCAGTAGTTAAAGCTCATGTCTCAAAATCTTATTATTAGATGCCTTATCGTAATTTTCCTATTATTAGGGATACCGGAAAGTCACTGGTGTTGTAGGTAGGTTTAAGAAAACCTACCAACCGCCATTCCCACCTTGTCACCAACCCCCCTTCCCCCCAAAATATTACAGAACCCAAAGACAAAGCCCTCTGCAAGATAGTTTATGGATCTAGATGGAGTGACTTCGAGTGATACCAAATACGTGCGTCGGTAATTACTACCTAATGTTCATAACTGATTCTCTGAGTTGGTTCTGTCATCGTCTGGCTTGTTTTAAAGTCCCTTAGTATGTCACTTTCCTGCATTACATTCTTTACGTAAGAGGAACCACTGGGCTTTACTTTCGAAGTATGAAAAATTTCGCCTCCGCATGTTTTTCCTGATTCCCATTACCTGCCTTCATGAAAATGCAAGTCTGGCGTTTCTTTCGATTTGGGTACTTCCTCTTTTCAGACTTCCGTTTGAAGTGGAGACTCGATAACAATATGCCACAGCAGGTCTCATCTGTCTTTGCTTATAAGTTTACCGCCCCCCCATTACCTTCTGCCGACTAGTCAGCTTTATTTGAAAATGTAGAAATATTGTATTTTCCAAAATTGCTTATCTTTTATTATTTTGTCTTGTGAAATTGTATACTTATAGTGGTGTTCAACTCGTACACATCAGTTTGGAATGTTTATTAAAATATTTCCCATGGGTGTTGTCTAAGGTTTAATTCGAAGGCCAGAAATGTTTCCTGCTTTTGAAAATAATCATAGCTCTGCTTATAAGGAAGGAGTTATAATTATCTCATCCACCTATACAACTTGAATGCCGCCGTACGTTTATAAAGCCTAAAGAGAGAGACCGTTAATATAAAGCAGCTGGAGAGCTGATCATTGCTGAGTTGACAAGAATATAATTGTGAAAGCCTGACAAAGGAAGGTTTTGGATCAGAAGCGTGAAAACGGAGCATGATAATACTATTATTATTATCATTAGGGAACAGCAACCTTAATTTTGGAAAGGCATAATGCAACAATGCCGAGGGGAAGAAAAAAGACGCCAGGTAGGGGAAAAGATATGGAAGTAAAGAATAAACTATATAAAATATAAATAGTAAATAATTACAAATGAGCTGAAACCACTAAGTTACAAAATAAGATTCATGTTTGCCTCCTCAAACAGAAATGCATTTTCGTCTATTGTGAACTCCTGAATTTATAGCAATTCAACTACATGAATACGAAAGGGGAATGAAATACAGTGGAATTGTAGGATTAATATTACTTCTTGAACTTGCTTTGAAAAAATTGGAGAGGGCGCTGGTAGAGAGGCTAAGAAAAAAAAAAATAGCTGAAATGGATCACTGTCATAAGGTTTCATGCCAGAGTTGTCAACGAAAGTTGGTGAAACAACTACGCGAAGGGTATCATGCAAACAAGAAAATATTATATCAAATACTAGTGGATCTTGGGAAGCCATTTGACAGATTGCCAAGCCACACGATTAGATGACCACAATTAAGGCAGAAGGTAGCAGAAAGACTCGGTGAACTAGCGAAATTACTAGAGGATGAAGACAATGGCAAGCGTGTATGAAGAATTAGAGATAAATATTGGCGTCCATCAAGGATCAGCCCTGACCCTTTTCTGTTCCTCACAGAAATTGCAACAACCTGCTTAAAGGTTCAGAAAGGGAGGGACTTGCTTGCTAATATATGTATGTATGTATGTGTGTATATACATATATATATATATATATATATATATATATATATATATATATATATATATATATATATATATATATATATATATATATATATATATATATATATATATATATATATATATATATATATATATATATACTATATACACACACATATATATGTATAAATTATAATTATAAGTCTTAGCGGTGTCGGTTACGTATGAAATCGAAACTAAGTGATCTCGTATGAAACCAGGGGAATAAGGCTTAGGCTTACGTACTATTAGGCTTATTTTGGTCGACGTTTAAACGTTGCGTGTTCGCGTAAAATTGAAATAGTTGTAAATCTAGTTTTAATGCATCCAGCACTGTGTCTCGAGAACCTCGAAAAAATGTATCACCTTACGGCAGCATAACACGTCACTGGTAATTTTTGTCTCGTTAATATTTGACTTCTTATTGGGCGACTGTATATCGCTTGAAGCAGCATATAAACAGGCCTCTTGCATATCTGAAGCCACCTCCAAGTGATGAACATCGCCATAACACGTTATTCATAGCCTTATTTACGGAGAGTGCCTGGTTAATCTCTTGTCTGGCTTTCTTTTCTCCATTTTAAATGTCCCCAGCGTCCTCTGGGGTCACCTTCAAGTATGACGTGGGTTTTCTTTCCTCTTTATAGATTCTTCCGCTGTGATCTTGTATTTCTTCTTTGCCCTCATTTTTATGTCATCCATTTTACTGTTACCCTCTTGTCATCCATCATATAAAATTTATATAAGTAGGTGTATTTTGTGAACGCCTTTTAAGTTATCTAGTTGCGAGAATGTTTCGTGGGTAGGAATAGTTTATAGTAAGAATAACGATTTAATAAATAAACAAAATGGGAATGATTCTATTCCCAAATCTTTTCTATTTTTTTAGAATCATCTTTGAAGAAAACTTGCCATCTTTTTGTTTTTCGATTACTTCAGTCAAGGAGGCAGTCAGTCAAACAGATTTAACCGTTTTAAAGACCTGTAATGATTTTTCAAGGTATTTTTCCTCTCGAAAGGAACATTAAACAACTCTTTGTAGTAAATAAAACCTTAAATGTGTATTCCCAACGCAGTGAGATGTAATCTGCTTTTCTCACTTTTTTCATAAATTTCCTTCTTTGTGTGCTTGTAGGTTTTTTTTTTGCCGTGGAGTTTTCTTAATTATATATTTGTTCTTTTATTCGTATATCTTGGTTCTTTCGAGTCCAAGTTTTTTTTTTTTTCGGGACATTCATCGTGGAAAGGTAGGACTTGAGAAACAGTAAACAGGTGTATTGCAGACTACTTAAAAGTGTTTATTAAGAGCATGAATTGAAAGTGTATTTTAGTTAATGACGAAAGATTGTATGTTTGAGAGAGAGAGAGAGAACAAAAATAAATAAACAAAATAATCTTTTGTGTTGAAGGTCATTACTCAAAGAATAAAAAGCAAAAGTATTTATGCAGATTCAACCATCGTCATTAAAGTGTTTTCTTATCTTGACTCAGAAGGCTGAGCTGAGGAAGGTTGAGAGGGCGTGTCTCTGCCAAAGCAGCATTCCGAACTCTTTCGATTTTCTTTTTTGTTATAGTTCTTCATTGGAGGGGTGGGTAGAGCTCTCGGCTAGCAAGCTGATGGCCCAGCGTTCGACTATCCGACCGGCCCATGAAGAATTAGAGGAATTTATTTCTGGTGATAGAAATTCATTTCTCGTCATAATGTGGTTCGGATTCCACAATAAACTGTAGGTCCCGTTGCTAGGTAACCAGTTGGTTCTTAGCCACGTAAAATAAGTCTAATCATTCGGGCCAGCCCTAGGAGAGTTGTTAATCAGCTCAGTGGTCTGGTTCAACTAAGATATACTTAACTTCTTCTTTTTGTTAGGGACGTGGGAAAGGCAGGAAACTTTCACGAAATTAAGGTGTTGAATAACGAAGAGGCCTGCCTGTCAGTAGGATTGCACGAAAGCTCATGTGCGGATGTTTACGAAATTCACGTTGTTCCAGGAACTGTTTACTAGAGTTGAGTGGATCAGGGTCTGGATCTGTCTTCAGAATTCATGTTTAAGGCTTCATTGACTTGAAAACAGAAGCTTCCTTGTGTATGTGAAAGTTCACAAGTTTGCTGTGACTTCTGCGCACACAGACACATACAGTACTTGTAGGGCAATAATGGTAATATTTATTATCTCATTGATGTTGGCCGTATGCTATGCGGAATGCAGGGCCTTTTTGCTGCTGTTTTTGATATCAACAGTAGTTTTCGTATCATCCGCTAGCTAAACGCCCTTAGCTTTTTACATGCCTATTTTTCATCTTTCACTTCCCATTCATGGGCTTTACTCTGCATTCAGTCTCAGAGTTGTTCTTGCTTTATATTTCAGTATAGATTTTGGTGAAATGTAACTAAGCTTCTCACCAATTTTGAAATTTTGGGTGTTTAGGTTACCCGAGACTGTGGTTTTGGGAAGGTCACAGGGTTCATTAAGTTGAATGTATTTCTGCAAAGGCAGATGCTTTTGGATGTCGTCATTTCTTTTCCCATGCTCAATTGTGAAGGCTATACGTTGACCTCATTTAACAGTTTTAAGACTTGTAGAGTATCGCCCTCGTATCTGTGAGCATCATCTGTTGTCTCCTGTAGTTCCTCGTTGGGTGAGTGGGTTCCGTTCTCAGCTAGCACTCTGCTGGCCGCGAGTTCGAATCTCCGATCGGCCAATGAAGAATATTTCTGGTGATAGAAAATCATTTCTCGCTATAATGTGGTTCGGATTCCACAATAAGCTATAGGTCCCGTTGCTAGGTAACCAATTGGTTCTTAGCCACGTAAAATAAATCTAACCCTTCGGGCCAGCCCTAGGAGAGCTGTTAATCAGCTCAGTGGTCTGGTGAAACTAAGGTATAGGCTACTTAACTTTTTGTTGTCTCCTGTCTAAAAAGGTTTGAGTCCTAGGTAGTATCGTCTGCCTAATGACCCCTCTTCTCTCCGCTGCTGTTCACTTGAGGCTCAGGGGGGAAAAGGTCCCTTTCTCAGCCAGACTGGTAATACCTATGTGGATACCAGTCCCCACATTCCAGTGAACTTCAGTAATCCTGGAATTGCCTGGTTCACTGTTACTTTCCTTTTACTGCCAAAATATCTACGTCCCTACCTGCGTCCGTTTTCATGGACTTTTGACCATTCATCCTTAAATAGGCAATAAGCAAGTCACCCCCTCCCTTTGGGGTTAATCCTATTCACTTCGTCCTCTCTTTCTGAATTTGTTGGATCGTGAGCTAGATAATTGCATTTTATTGTCAATGTGATTGCCATTTGAGTTCTTCTCTCTCTCTCTCTCTCTCTCTCTCTCTCTCTCATAGTATATATACAGTATATATATACATATATATATATATATATATCATATATATATATATATATATATATATTTATATATATATACATATATATATTTATATATTAAATATATATATATTTATATATTTATATATATTTATAAATACATATATACATATATACACACACATACAAGATATACAGTATATTCACCCTCACCCATGTATATATGTATATATGTTTTATATGTGTGTGTGAGAGAGAGAGAGAGAGAGAGAGAGAGAGAACGCGAATGCGAATGCCAATTTCGGGGAAATGCTCGTGATACTGTATTAAATGGGTATTTCATATAAGCAGGAAAGTTCTTTCTTTCTCAGCAGAAAGGGTATTTACTACATAAGTCTGGGAGATTTCTGAGTGCTTCAAATACCACATAAATCAATAGGCTTTTAGTAATCACGGAAGAGTCATCACTGAAAACCTGCTGTCGGCAACTCCATGATACCATTTTGATTAAAAGAAGAAACCCAGAATGGGCGAAGAAAATATGTTTCATGAAAGAAACATCCAAAATGGAAAAGACAAGTGATTTTCGCACTTTAGAAAACAAAGGAAAGATGAAAAAGTAAATGTATACTTTATCCAAAAGCAAATAGCATGAAAGTAACAAAAAAGAAATGAAAAGAGAGAGAAGTATTAGAGACTTTTTTTTTTTCTTTTACCGCGATGCCTTTTTCCCCGCTTACTTTTCATTTTCCCCGTAATGTAATAATGTTGTTTTAGCGTTAAATATTTGAGGCGGCGTTGTGAGCGTTATTTTTAGGATGGGAATGGGTTAGTTTTACGGAGTTTATGTTTCACGGGAGGGATGGTATTTTATCACCGTTATTTTCGCTTTGTAGTATTTCATGTGAAAAATTCTTCGGGGTTGCTGTGTGGGGAATTTTCTGGGGGTTGCTGTGAAAGGAATGAGGATTTTTAAGGGCATGTAGGAGTTTGTGTGGATGTGTGTGTGTGTGTGCGCGCGTTTGTGTAAATGGAGGGGCGGGGGTTGGGCCTGCGATTAGGGAGGTCAGGGACCTAGAGCGAAAGGGGAGGGGTGTTATTTGAGGGGAAGTAAGAGGATTTTAGGCCTGGAATTTACGAATATTTATTTCTCAATGTTGGTAATTGGGCGTATTTCATTTGATCTTACGTTGGTTAATGGCATTAGGTTCTTTATTATTTTGTATGGGATTTTTTGTTGATTAAAGTTTTATTGATTTTAACGTAGATTATTTTCTTGTATTTGCTCATTGCTTTTGTGTATGTTATGTAATGTACTTTGCTTATAGAGCAAAACCTTTCATTATGTCTCATACTGCAGACACACGCGTCCGCTCACACACACATACACACATATATATATATATATATATATGTGTGTGTATATATATATATATATATATATATATATATATATATATATATATATATATATATATATATATATATATATATATATATATATATATATATATATATATACACACACATATAAATTTACTGTATGTGTGTGCGTGTACATATATGTGTTTGTGAGTGCGGCGCGCGTTTGTCAGTGTATGTTTGTTCATCGTGCTGTGGGTGCAGTCTCTCTCTCTCTCTCTCTCTCTCTCTCTCTCTCTCTCTCTCTCTCTCTCTCTTCTTCAAAATGCTCTTTTCATGACAACATGCGTGTTTCTTGGAAGCGCCTCATAATATTTGTCGCCTAACGGTGCTTCTGATCCTCCAGTTGAACTAACTATATTCAGATCCCTTATGAGGAAGGAAAGTGTCATTTTGAATCCTGATTAAACTTTATCTAAAGCGCGTCTATCCCTTTTACTTTCACTCTGCCTTACACTTCTATTTTACATGTTCTTTCATCCGGGAAGTTGCGACCACTTGCGCGCATACACACACACACAGGCACGTACATATGCTCGCGTGTGTATGTGTAAGGATGGAATTGCACAACTTAGAAGGCATTTTCACTCTGTAGGGATGGCTCCAGATAAATGCAACACAATTGTCACTGCCTCATTCGAAGGTTAACACTTGCTCAGAGAATTAAATTTAAATTAGCCACTCGTAAACCTCCATATATTGTTCATCTACTGCTCTTCTATTATCTCATCGCCCCCCCTCCTCATTGGGCCTCATACTTGCTGCATCATTTACCCAATTACCTTCTTACACACACACACACACACACACACACACACACACACACACACACACACACAACACACACACACACATATATATATATATATATATATATATATATATATATATATATATATATATATATATATATATATACACACACACACACACGCTAGCTGACCAACCTGGCGCTGCCCGGAAGAACTTTGAAGAACTCAGAAAAGTTTTCCTACATCCCCTTTGAATTGTTTTGTCGTGTAAAGTATGAGGGCTGTCATTGAAAATACTTTTCTTTCGTGTGATTAATAATTCTGTCTTCAATAATTTACTTTAAATAAACATGATATATATATACGTATATTGGTTATCTATTCCTGGCACTTATCTGATTAAAAATGCAAACATTCTCGAGTTTTCTCTAGTATGACTTGATGTTTAACTCCATTCGTAAAAGGAATTTATAAATGAAAAAGAAAAAGAGTTTAAGAGAGAAAGAGATTTCAAGCATGAATTTACTTTCAGTAGTTAAAAACCTCATAGATAAATTCCGCTCCAGATTGTTTGAGTGATGCCTAAAGAGAGAGAGAGAGAGAGAGTTTGGTAGAGGTTGTTGCTCTATGGTGAAGTTGTCGTTCGTGGTGGGGGTGTTGCCAGACTACCACAAAATTAATTCCAGACCTCATTTAAATAGACTTCGTAACAAAATATGTCACTATATCCTCACGAAGCATTCGCTACAGCGAATTCAGAAGGTAAAAACGAAGAAGAGGCAAACGAATTCATGAGGAAAATCGTATTTGAACGAATAAAAAAAAAAGGAAATACCGTACACGTTGACGTCGGGCTTACCCGTCAGCTACTGTGCATGCGAGGATGGGGAAGCCGTTCTTCGGCTGCAGAAATCAAAACTCTGCTTATAGAAATTACCGATACAGATTTTCAGTGTTGATTTTATCGAGGTAATTAACAATTGTATTAATAATTCACGTAAAAATCTGATAAAAAAAATTGATGTTATAATGAAAGCAATTCTAATACAGTCAAACATAATAGGGTTTGCAGTGGAAGGAGTTTAATGACGTCACCAACAGAAAAGGTGGTGGTTTCTGCTCAAGCTACCGGTAACACCCATAAAGTTACTGAGGAAAAGGTGAACAGCACCAAAAAAAACGAAAATTTAATGTGTTTTGTCTGTGTTTGTATGTCTGTCATGGGGCCACTTGCAAAATTTCGTCTGGGTCTCTCAAGCGGTTCGCATTTCTTACCATCCAAACAAACATAAAAACATTCACTTTTATTATAGAGACTACTCTAGCTGACGAACCCGGTGCTTCCCAGGAAAACTCTGAAGAACTCAGAAAAATGTTCCTACATCTCCTTTAAATTCTTTTGTCATGTATAGAATGTGTGCTGACATTGAAAATGGTTTTCTTTCCTGTGATTAATAATTCTGTCTTAAATTCATTAAAGAAGACTCTCTGCTCGGGGACAATGTGACACTGCCGGACAGACTTTCACAGCGAACAAAAATTTACTTATACCGAAAGGTTATTGTGTGAAGAAATATACTCATGGAAATGAATACCGGATGAATTTCTTTAGAGACTATATAGGGGACCCTTTGACAAATTATATATACCCTCCATAAACAAAAGAATGCCACGTCAGTGACCCTACTAAGTCATATTTAAATGCGAAAATCACACAGGAACTGCCTTACCCCGTTACCTTTCAGTCAGATCAGAATTTAACTGAATGATTTCACAGCATTAACAAAAAAAAACCACAACTGGTGAATGACATGTCAGCATGTCTGCGAGGACAAATTCTGGTTGAGGTATATGCACAGCTTCAGTTAACCTGGGACCGTTCAGTCGTCTAATTATCACCTTGTTTTCAAGACTGGTGTTCTGTCGTTATCGCATAAAAACTAGTTGGTAGGTTGTCAGCTCGACAAACAGCTTCAGAATATCCATAAGTTATTAAGATACAGTGTCTGTTGTCTACATAAATATCAAATTGTTATCATGATGGTAATTTTAGACAGCGTAAAAAGAGCTGCGCCTGTTTTCAGTTTCCTGTGGGTGTTAACGAACGAGTTTCAGTTTCCTTTGGCGTTTCTGAGGGAAAGTGTAGGCCAAAGTCAGAATGGTCCAATATAGACATTGACGGTATATGGTTACTATTTAGTAGATTAATGATGATGGTAATACCCCAAGGTACTTGAGAATTTGTATTTTATTGGCAAGGTATGATTAAGATACATTGGGCTTAAAATGAACTCTGAAAAAAATGTGGTAATTTCGGCGCTAGTAATTTTTTAATAAAGGGGTACAGAAGCATTTGGTCTGTCACTACATTTTTCTTTGGCGAGGATTGTAAGGGCTGTCTGGTGTGGTGGTAGAAGTTATATTTTGAATTATACATTGCTTTATGACTGAATGAAAGCAATTCTAATACAGTCAAACACATCTGTTTAATAATTTTTTGGGATATACTAAACTGATTATAGGGTTTGCTGTAGGAGGAGTTTAACGACGTCACCAACAGAAAAGGTGGTTGTTTTCCACCCAAGCTACATTTACATTACTGAAGAAAAGGTGAACAGCACCGGTAAAAACGAAAATGTCATTCAATTTGTCTGTGTTTGATGTCTGGCACGGGGGTAGGGGTTTGATTTTGAGGTATAAACCTTACTGGTGTCACATAGGGACCATGTGCCAAATTTTGTCTGCTTCTGTAAAGCGGTTCGGATTTCTGTAGAGTCCAAACATATAAACATTCACTTTTATATAATAGATATATATGTGTGTGCGTGTGAGTGAACCTACCTTATGTATCGTTTAGAAAGTATATGAGAACTGAAATTTCCAAAAGACTTGAAAATGGATATTTTGTGTAGGTCCTTGCTTTTTGTCTCCTAAATTGTTGTATGGAATACAGTGCGTGCATGAAATGTCACAAGATATTCTCATTGCCGATTTTCTCCGTATCCATAATATGAACGTACGTATGTTTGCATGTATAGGAGCAGGAGATGAGAATTGAGAGCGGGTACGAGAATGAAACGGGGCGCGATAAGACGGGATGGAGGTATGCAATATTAGTGGGTGGGATGGGCTGGATCGTCCAGGGGGGTTGGGCGGGAAGGGGATAGCAGATGGTCCCGGATGTTTAACAGTAATTGTCGTGGGAAGGGAACATCTGTGGACCAGTGGTAACCTGCATCCTTTAAGCAAACGACGCGCACTCCTATTTTCAATCCGATTTTTAACCGTAGCTTCTTTTTTTTTTTTTTTTTATTCTGTCATTTTTTTGCTCCTCTGGTTCTCCTAGTTTGCGATCAGCTTTTCTCTGCTGATCGGATTTCCTTCCACATGCTCTGGGTTTCGTAATACTTGGTATAGATGTACGTATGTTACAATCAATGTTATTTTTAATAAGAATGATTTATGTTTCCCATTCTTTAGAATAAGTGTACTCATCGGTGTGTGTTTACGCATAATATACAGCTACAAGTTACAAACGTGCTGGCGCGTATTTTCGAATTTGCAAAATAAGGTACAATTTGGACTTGAGGCCTTAAACGCATAATGATTGTTTAAAATTGTATCCACTATCTTATAAATGATATTCTGCCAGCAATATCTTGAGCATGGATGGAATGATGATAACTTCAGTAATATAGTACTTACCTTTGAAGGTAATGAAGGCATCTCGTTGTAAGAACATTGAAATCCGTAGCTGATATCGTAAGTCAAGGCGGCTTAAATAGTGCCTTGAAATCCTCGGCTAAGTAGGATTAAATGGGTCGTTGACTTTTCCAAGCATAGTTGATAGCAGCATTCAAGGTCTCATTTACCGAGGATGAACGTGAAAGTAATTCTCGTTATTTAGGAGTATCGAAAAGTAGCACTGATAATGTCAGTTAGTGGAATCGAAGGTGATAGTTAATTCTTCATTTAAGGAGAATTTATGTGTCAATGATGTTCACTGTTAGGAACTGAAGATATTTACTTTCTTAGTTTAAGAACAGTTGCATGAATAGTGAGGAGAAGCTGATATCACCGTCTGAGGAAGAAATATATGAAGTCGATGTTCATTCTTGGTTTTCCTTACGTAAGAGTCTTCTTCCATCACTTCTAGGGAGTTTCCTGTTATTTTTATTTTCTTCTCTCTCTCTCTCTCTCTCTCTCTCTCTCTCTCTCTCTCTCTCTCTCTCTCTCTCTCTCTGTTTATATCCGTATCTTTAAGCGCATAGTATTTTTCCTGTTGCGTTTTCCGGTAGGTAGTTTGATATTGCACTTGCTATTTTATGAATAATTATATATGTATGTAATGATATATGTGTAGTTACAAATGTATGTATGTATTTTCTTAAATATCAATTTCAACAGTGTTCATCTTTATTCTAATTTCTCAGAAACGAGAAAAAAATGCCAGGATATGAATACAAGATTTCATAACCTCTTTGCAAAAATGAATGCTGTAAATTGAAGAGACGTAAAAAAGATTAATGAGATATTTTTTTATTCCTTGTTTTTTCCCTACATCCCTTACCCTTCGTGTTCCTTTGCCCACTCCCTAGTTCAGATTCTCCTCCGCTCCCTCTTCGTCACTTGCTCTCTTAGGTAACGAGAATTCTTCATCTTTTTCACGACGAGTGGATCTGCTGACCCCCTGGTGAATTACGGACAATTGAATTGTGGATTCCTGTCTCGCTTGTGCTTTCTCTTATTCTTATAACCTTCTCTCTTATATGAGGCAATCCTTCTGCTTCCATGAACATTAGTCCCCGCAGGTTTTATAAAAATCACTTGGGAAGGTTTTTAAAGGTGTGAAAAGGTTATCTTCGCCTTTTCCAGTTGGCTAATGGTAATGAAGCCACCTTTCTTTAGACCTGAAAATTAAGGGAGATGTTACGCAGTCACACTCTCATTAGGGCACATTTTGATCTCTCATTCTCACTTTTGACCTCACATCTCACGGTAACTAGAAGGTTCTGGCTTCTTTTGGTTGGAATGCAGATATTTGCCTTTAATAAATCCCATCATTGGAATACTGCATAGGTTTATACAATTTCTACTGCTACTAGTACTGTACTGGTGCTGCTGATAATATAAATATTCTAATTATTGGTAGTGACTTCTTTTTTACGTTGTATATGTTGTATGTTGCTGTTATATCGTCTATCTATCTGTCTACTTATATATATATATATATATATATATATATATATATATATATATATATATATATATATATATATATATATATATATATATATATATGTGTGTGTGTATGTATGTATGTATGTATATGTGTGTGTATGTATACATCGTGTGTGTGTGTGTGTATGTGATAGGTATTGGTATAGTTCGACTCCTAAGAATTAAAGTTAGGAAAGGACAAAAACATTTTTTGACACTAACACATTTTATAAATTATTATTCTACTCCAGAAATGACAGGAAGGTTTTTAATATAAAAATGCATATGTAAATTACCGTGATATAATTTCAATACAATATCTGCTGTGTTGTGATACTCTGTAATTTAGATTATCCCTTTCCTTCGGCTCCCCCTCCCCCAAGCTATCTTCCCCTCTGAAAAATGCCCTGACAACAAAATATGCCCATATTATTATTCATCAGGGAAAAAATATAATCGGTTGATGAAAAAATGGTAAAACTAGACTATGTAGAGAGAGAGAGAGAGAGAGAGAGAGAAAGTTTTAAATCTGAGCTCGATGTAAATTAGAAAACTTCAGACCGGCATAATTGGAACGCTTTTTTTTTTTTTTTTTTTTTTGTTATTTCTCCCAATCAGACATTTTGTTTGTAAATATTTGCAATCTTAACATCAAAGAAACAAATTTTATTTGAAATTTGTATAGACAGTGTTTGAATGGTGATACTGTTTTTCACGTTCTTTTTTCATTTTTGACGAGGTGGAACATGCATATTTGCAAAAACAAGAACATTCTGCATTTTGTGTTCATGTTATAAATTTGACGACATAGGGAAATATTTTTTATCATCTTATTTTGTATTTTCTGTTTATTAGTTCATTAGCGTATATTTGAATATTGATTTATAATTTTTTTGCTTTGCACCCTGATTAATGCGGAAAGGTCGCGATACACTCTGTGATACCAATATTTCTCTTTGAACCGTTTGTACAGATGGATGTCCAGCAACTCAGTCTCTCTCAACATTTCTGATGTGAAGTGAGGGGTCATTCGAGACGAATGATAGTAGTGTCTTTCGGGCTTTTATATTTTTTGTCTCGCTTATCTTCCAACCGCTCCAAGTCGAGCAATTTCTTGGGCTTCTGAGGTGTTATTTTCAGGTTCCATTCTTTTATTTGACCACTTTTTCTTTGAAAAAGTTAAGTATACCTTAGTTTTACCAGACCACTGAGCTGATTAACAGCTCTCCTAGGGCTGGCCCGAAGGATTAGACTTATTTTACTTGGCTAAGAGCCAATTGGTTACCTAGCAACGGGACCTACAGCTTATTGTGGAATCCGAACCACATTATAGCGAGAAATAAATTTCTATCACCAGAAATAAATTCCTCTAATTCTTCATTAGCCTGCCGGAGACTCGAACTCGGGCCTAGCGAGTGCTAGCCGATAACTCTACGACTCCCCCAACGAGGAACTGCTTTTTCCTTGAAAGACGCCTCAAAACCAGTCACGCAACGAGTAGATTTAAAGGGAGTAATTTACACATATTTTAGTAAAAATAATATCATAAAATCACGATGTAATAGGAGTTTAACAAAAATTAATTTCATTGGTCAATATAAGCAGCCGGGACCGAAAAAATGAAATCGAAAAGCAAGTAACCAAGAGGAGAATGCTGTTGTGTATCCTCTGGCGTGAGAATTTATTTAAAACGAGACTTTAGGACACCACAGTGCAGAAGCTATGCCACTTACCGACGTTTGGAGAACGTAGGTTATTTGGTTACCCTGAGGCGTATGGCAACTAAGTTTGGTACTTAAAATGACCCAGCTGCCACAATACCTCATCATTTATACTGAAACATTGAGTGGAGAAGCTGAACGCTCTGCTGCCTCACCACATGCAAGCGCGCACGCTTACTTACACAGACACACACACACACACACACATATATATATATATATATATATATATATATATATATATATATATATATATATATATATATATATATATATATATATATATGTTATATACATGTATATATATCTGTGTGTGTATATGTTTATGTTTTGAAGACACAAGTAGGACTGTCAGCTGAATGTAAATACACGAGGAGTGTATGGGAGATGCTGCGCACGGTGGTGATCACATGGCTAAATAATTGACCAGAGTCTGTGAGGCATGTCTGGATAATGGAAAGGTTAAGAAGGAGTGGCTGAGAAGAATGATTTTTCCCATGTATAAAAGTAGAGGTGACAGAGGCTTCTATAAGAATGATAAGGGTGCCACAACTTTATATTCCAGAGAAGAGTTTAGGTAGCTTTACGATAAAGTAATACAGAAACAAGTGTGTGAGATACTTGAAGTAAAGGGAAAAAAGCTGTATTTAGCATATGGGTGTCTTGTGAAAGCTTGAAACAGCAGAGTCAGTATGGAGAATGTTCAAGATTCACGGTATAGAGGATAAGTTGATTGTGTTTATTTATTTATTTATTTTGTATCAAGGAAGCGTAGCATGTGTTATAATATGAAGATGGGAAGGTGCCTGATGTTTTGTGGCAGTGGGCGAGAAGAGAAAAGGATATTTGTTAGGCCCCACCAGCTCTCTAAGTTAAGTATACCTTAGTTTTACCAGACCACTGAGCTGATTAACAGCTCTCCTAGGGCTGGCCCGAAGGATTAGACTTATTTAACGTGGCTGAGAACCAATTGGTTACTTAGCAACGGGACCTACAGCTGATTGTGGAATCCGAACCAATTTCTGTCACCAGAAATAAATTCCTCTAACTCTTCATTAGCCGGCCGGAGAGTCGAACTCGGGCCTAACGAGTGCAAGGCCACAACTCTATCGACTCTCCCAAGGAAGAGCTCATATAATACTGGTATCTTCTTTGGATGGCGTGATGCAAGAAGTCAGAGGAATGAAAACACATGTAGGTGCAAAGTGGTTAGGTAAGAAAGTAAGTCCTCAGGGGAGTGTGAAATGGCTGATGTGAGCAGATGATACAGTACAGAGTGGGCACAGTAAAGAGAAAGTGCAGAAATTTGTGAAAGAGTGCGGAAGTGTTGTAAGAGAAGCAAGTTTAGAATGAGTGAATGTGAACTAGTTCAAGGTTATGAAAAAAATGGTTACTAGGAAAATGGAGTAATGTATCTCAATATGGATCATGGAGGAATATGAGTAGTTGATGCTCTTACTTACTCTGAATTAAGAAGGGGAAGAGCCATGAATTGCCAATAGAAGCCAAAGTCTGAGTATGTGAAGGGGTCTCCGAGCCAACTCTCATGTCTGGCATTGAAATCTGAGTGTTGAAGCTTTTTGTCTCATATATGCGATTCAAGGTTGAGACGTTCGGCGATCATTAGAAATGTAAAAAAAAAGTTTGCGTAGGTAAAAGGACGAATTAGAGGTTTGAGGTGGGGTGATCAAGTGGAACAAATGGAGGACACAAAGTGTATAATTCGGAAGGCGCAGAGAGCGCTAGGTTGATTTAGTGAAAGAGTTAGTGGGAAAGAGGGGGCCATAATACCTATGAAGAACGAGTATCAGTAGAGGTGAATAAAAAGGTCCGTTTAGCAAAATTGTTTGGAAAGTGGATTCATCAGATTCAACGATTCAGCTGTTATTTTTATTTGGAGCAGCCTCTTGTTAGCGGAAGCGGCTTAATGTTTGAAATGGTCTTATATATATATATATATATATATATATATATATATATATATATATATATATATATGTGTATATATATGTATATGTATATGTATATATACATATATATGTATGTATGTATATATATATATATATATATATATATATATATATATATATATATATATATATATATATATTTATCCACGCAGGATTACAACAGTCAGTCGACTATTGTACTTACGTTGAAACACAATCCCTATCTCTCCAGCTATCATGCTAAATCCCCTTGCCTCAGAATATTGGTATCAGAGGATGTATAGTATTTTTCCCTTTGGAGACTTGCATAATGGGAATATCGATGAGAAGCGGAGGACTTAACCGAACCGCGCAATTAGAGTTCAGTGTTGTGCATTATCCTCTTGAAAAAAGAAGAGTGCTTTTTCCAGTTGCGAGAGAGCGATAGAGAGGAGAGAGAGAGAGAGGGAGAGATCCGGTAGGGAGAGGAGGTAGGATTTATATTTTTGCTATTCCGTGTGTATTTTGGAATAAAGATTAAAAATGCTGGGCTCCCGTCAGCTAGGTCGGATGCTCGACCCCGATCAGGTTCCCACTAGTTGAACCAGCTGTCATTGGTGCTGTCATCAGATGGGTCAAAGAAAAGTTTTTTTCTTTGGATGTGCATTTGAGATTGTATTGTTTATATTTATACAGAAATACGGCGTAAACCAGTTTTAAGTATTATTTCGGATAATGATATTTGTTATCTGCAACACTTGAATGGACTCTTACTTATACTAGGCATTTGATTGATTGATTAATTGTGGGTTATCTGGCGTCACAACTACCAGGGTCACCGACGCCGTACTAGACATTTGAAATGATACTACTGTAAAATGTAATATGGCACATTGTCACTGTATCCATGGAAATCTTATTCACATTGATTTACTATAATTATTATGTGTTCCTTTTTTGTTGATATATAAGTATTCTTGAACGTATCATACTCATCATATATATATATATATATATATATATATATATATATATATATATATATATATATATATATATATATACAGTGTGTGTGTGTGTGTGTGTGTGTGTGTGTATGTCTAAATTGTGTCTGTGTATGTGCGTGTTCATGTGTATTGATATAGGTTTATTTTCAAGCAAAATCGTTATCACACACCCACCGTCCTGTATTTCCGTGAATGCGCAATTCGTAGTTGACAGTGCCGAGATGCAAAATGTTCCTTACTAAAGAAATTCTTTTGCATTTGCGATTTTACGTTTGATTTTTTTATGTCATTCCTGCCTGTTTTGGAAACAGACAGTAGTCTTTTAATGTCATAATATTAGAACGTTTAAAATAATTTTATGTTATATTTATATTGGTCTCCCTTTATATTTCGATTTTATAATTTTTAACCTACTTTTACTTTCATTACGTATTATTCTGCTTTGCTGATATAAGCATTCTGTCTTGCGTTGTGAACATCGTATGGTCTTCAAGTTTACGTTATTGCTGCACGATGTGCTAAGCTTTCTTTTTTGCTTGAGACCTGCTTACGTTTCAGTAAGAGATTAAGGTTTTAAAATTTTTCAGATTAAAATGTGCTTACTGTTAATAGCATTTCGTGAAGCTGACTTAATTACAGGGCAATGTTTATAGATTGTGCACTAGTTTATTTCTAGCTTGAAACGTTGTTGAAAGGTTTTATTCATAAAGCCAAGGTATATTTAACGCATTCCTGTATAGAACACGGTTTGAAGTTTTATCTAAAAGTTGCCTAAAGCGAAATTCAGAGCTGATCTACGAAGCCAGATTAAAGCTCGCTCTGATAACGTGAAGAATGCTCTATTTCCTGAAGAGATCACAAAAGTGAAAGCCGAACTTCGTCCGATTTACATTCCGATATTTGACTTTCTGGTAACTTTGTCTTTCCCTTCGAACCTCTCTCAACTATCGACAAATTGGCAACTGAGTAACTCTACGGTTAGCTCTACCCGTATTTGACTTGGCCCGTTTCTTCACTCTCTTTTAATCCTGGACGTGGAATGTTTCTGTTGGATGGTTGTTTAAAAACTGAGCCTAATTTGTGTATTGGAGATTTGGACCGTGTTTCGGAAAGAGGGAAGGGGTAGGATATCAGATATGTTACTGTTAGTATTATTTTTACACAGTATTAGCAATAGAGTCTTTGTAGATAGAATTTTCTTGATTTATATGTTGTCACAAAAAAAAAATTGTTGTGGCGATTTTGAGGTTTCTGCAGGGGGATGCATTGGTATCGGTCCATATTGTCACAGAGACCTTTATTTATTAATCGGAGTTTGATACAAAGGATATTAATTTTTTTTCTAGATCGTATAGGAATATGGAATTATTATTTTCTTTTAAGAAAAGGATTAGGCTTGATTACAGGAAGAATTGTTATATTCAGTAGACATCGTTAGGCTTGTTTTACAAGATGAAGATGATATTTCAATCGACAGAGCAGGAAAGCAGAAGTCTGTAATTTTCAGAGCTAAAAGTGCGTTTGAAGGACAGATTTATTTGTGTTACCAATGCTTTGTATGTTTACTCACATTTTCTCGTCCTTCCATCTACTTTACCAGATCAGGAGATGGAGAGCTCATTGTACAAAAATAAGTACGTTTCGAGTGGAAGCGTAATACTCGACAGGTAACAAAAAAATAAAAAATATCCATACTGGAGTTATCACGTAACTGAAAAGAATAACATTCAATGTATCAAATGTAGGATACAATTTCTTGTGGGAAGTGAATAACAGAATCAATGGAAAATCAAAGCTAAATTTGTAATGAAACAACTAAGGTCCGCTACAAGAGAGAAAATCTAAGATAATGGAACTCTGCGTTATGTGAAATGCGCAAATGTGTTTTACAAAAGAGAGGAAAAAAAATTTGAAAATAAAAAAGAAAACATTCAATGTATTAAATGTAGGATATAATTCCTTGTGGAAAGTGAATAAAAGAATCAATGGAAAACTAAAGCTAAATTTGTAATGAAACAACTAAGGTCCGCTACAAGAGAGAAAATCTAAGATAATGGAACTCTGCGTTATGTGAAATGCGCAAATGTGTTTTACAAAAGAGAAAAAAAAAAAATTTTGAAACAACGTAATGGAGTGAGACATTTTTTTGCATTTTTTTGATGAGTCCCGAATTATATCGAGAAATATTTTGGAAAATATTGCATTCGCCGGTTTGTGTGGCATGAAAATGGAGTCCCTGATACGTCTCGTTCGGATTCCATTCCGGTTCCGTATTGAATAGGACTAATGGCTTTGAATTTTATTTTACTGGTAATAGTCAACTTCAGTGTGATAAGAGGAAGCGGAAAATTCATTTTTCGAAAATTAAAACTAAATGAATCTTTGAAGAAAAATGCCCTAACGAGGCCGGATAGAGAGAGAGAGAGAGAGAGAGAGAGAGAGAGAGAGAGAGAGAGAGAGAGAGAGAGAGAGAGAGGGTGGGGGTCTTTTGCAATTACCGACAAGTAAAAATTTCATAATTATCCGGAAAGGAAAAGAAAGGATCCGTCGTTTAGGAAAAAGATTAATTGAATGAGGGGGGAAAAAAATAGAAAACAAGATGTAGAAAACTTTCGGGTAAGCGAAGAGAGAATAAAAGACAAGGAGACGTGAAGGGTCTCAATTTTTTTAAGTCGAAATATCGTAAATGAAGAAAAAGCGAATGAATGCACATGGGAAATTTACTATTGGCACGAGTCTCGTAATTGAGTTGAGGTTGCTTACCGCAATTCTTCAAGGGAGGAAAGTTGATTGGAGTAAACCCATAATCAGTTCAGAAATTGTATGGGAATATGACGTATAGAAATCATTTACTGAAGTCGTTTAGTGTGCTGTTTCGAGTTATCAGTAATATACGTGAAATCAGTGAGCCACCTAAATGTTTATTTTATTGTATGTGAAGATAATTGCTTTCCTTTCAATCATTCATGTTTTAGACTTTGTGTCTGCACAAGTATTGATGCTTTGGGTTAATATATTTGTTATTTTCAAAAAATCATTGTATTGTTCCATTTTGTCAGAGAGAGAGAGAGAGAGAGAGAGAGAGATCGTGTTTGAAAGTAGAATTTTTTCCTTTGATGGAGTAACAGAGCTTAGAGTTAAGACCGTATTTAGAAGTTTAATTGGGTAGTGGACTAAAGGAAAATAAAAATGAATACTTGGGTGGACAAAAAATTAGGAAAAACTTTCCAAATAATCGCCACTTCACTATATATGAGGAATACACACACACACACACACACACATATATATATATATATATATATATATATATATATATATATATATATATATATATATATATATATATATATATATATATATATATATATATATATATAGTGATTGTGATCTTAAACTAGTGGCCTCACAGACGAAAGGGACTGAGTTGCAATAATTGCGTTGAAATACCGATACAAGGCAAATTTACTCACAGATGGCCATTCATGTTAACTCCATCTGTTCTTCCACCAATCATAATAGCATTCAGTGCTGGATTATACGGCCTTCAGTGTACCCTTATAACTCCAACCATTGCCTACAAGTATTCCCTGCTCTCTGTCTCCTATAGAAAAAAATAAACTAGTTTTGCAGTTTTTATTCATTACCCTAAAACAGTTCTATGTAAATTGCAAGCATCATCCATTCATCGCCACACTCATGAACCATTTTCTTGTCAGGCAGCTTTTTGCTTTCATCTAATGCCCATTTTCTTTCTTCTCACATAATTCCAGCCATAAAGGTATTAAAACCCCATGGAAACATTACACCCTTATCATAGACTCATTTTACCCCAAACCCGTCTCTCTCCCTTCTTCGTAGTTCTAACACGTACTTCGATTCTGTCACCAAAAATTGTAAAATCTCTCTTTCATCTATCTTTCTCACCTAAGTTGTAAGTATAATTATGACCGAATAATCCTTTTTATTTCCTCAGATACCTTTACCATGACACAGCGGTACAATTATTCCCTTCACCAGCTCCTCCTGGATATTTCTGCCATGTAGACAGACCTTAAAAATCTACCTTACAAGCCTTGGTCAGCCACCAAATCACACTTTCAGAATTGTATCTCATGGTTTTTTTTGCTGTTCCTCGAAATCCTGGTGTTTCCATTCTTCGGAATCTTAATTCCTCTGTTTATGTTCTCAACTGTCACTTCCTCAAGAATTTTTAAACTTATAATAACCTCCTCCACTCCTTCGTCATTCAGATCTCTCTCTCTTCCATCTTCTACATGAAAAAAATCTTCTAAATAATCACTCCATGGTCATAAGATGGTATAAACTTGAGAGAGAGCACCTCTTCATTTGCATCTTTTGTCTGATAACCATATTATCCCTTTAAACTGCATTTACTTCCCTGTGGTAATATGTATGTGTATATATATATATATATATATATATATATATATATATATATATATATATATGTGTGTGTGTGTGTGTGTGTGTGTGTGTGTGTGTGTATGTATGTATGTATGTATGTATTTATATGTGTATGTGTCTGTGGATGTACTTGCATTCAAACCAATAACCTATTAAAGATAAGGGAAATGTTCCTTTTGGAAATAATACTTAATTTCCTAAAATGGCTTTTGGCATTTTCCATGACATCTCCACAAGTCCTTTGGTGACCTAAGGGCTGAATGGTATGAAATATCAGGAACGGGAATTCGGGAATCGCATGACTAAAGCAGCATGAAATGGTGCCACTCTTAATGACATTATCTTGTAATTTAGTGCCTTTGTCTGACTTATTCTGCCTTCGAGAATTGCCATTCTAAGGAACCGTTTTATTCATGGTGAAGTAAATGAGATTTAGAGAACGAGTGAGGGGGAGAGAGGGATGTTGATTATCACTAATGTTATTACCGTTTGTTATTGTTTTTGGTGTTATTTTGGTCAGTTATTCGTATCAGTACCGTGGATATTATTTCTACCCTTTTCATATATTGATGCTTTTTTCTGTCGTTATTGTAAACATCATTATTATCTCTAATGTTATCACAGTTGTTTTACTCTATGTATGAACTGGAAATGAATTCGCAAGTGAAATTCAGACAAATTGTAACCGGCTATTAAGAGCGATAGTATGACACGGGAAATAGGGACTCGAGATTAGGTAACAAAATAGAAAATTCGTTCTTTCCATAAAATTATTCAGATACACGAAACTTTTCAAAACGATTTTATAAGTTAAACCTTCAGACATTTTCCTCACATTGAAATACTTTCTTGAAATGTTTTAAAAATGGCTAAGAATGGATGATTAAGCTGGGAATTGATTAGTAAATTCAAATATGAGAAATTACAGTATTGAAAAGAAATTAAAAACCACGGAGAGAGAGAGAGAGAGAGAGAGAGAGAGAGAGAGAGAGAGAGAGAGAGAGAGAGAGAGAGAGAGAGAGATACTCGAGAAAAAAAATCTTGGACAGGGAAATAAAGTTAGGAGTTGAGGAAAATGAAAGGACCAGAAAAGATGCCAGACGAAGAAAAAGGCCGTAAATTACAAAGGAAAGAAATTTGGAGTACTGGGGGAGAAAGTGTAAGTTCTAAGGCGATGAAAAACTGAAAGAAATTGAGAAGTAAGGGACTGGAAAATAGGATAGGAATTGAGACGACAGTAGGGGCTGAAAGTGGCAAGAGACTGAGAAAGACAAAGGAAACTGGGAAAGGAGCAAAGGATGGAAAAAGAAGAAAGGGTGAGCTGAATACTGGGGGTTATGAAATAGGTTTTCAGTGGGAAATCATATGGATGGGACAAAGGGGTTTCAATAAATAAAAGAAGGAGAGTTAACATCATGAAAGCTAAGGAATGGGTTTGAGATAGGAAAATTATGAATATGAAAGTAATATGATAAGTGAATGAGAGAAAAAGACAGGCAGATGACATGGAACTAATCTGGGAAAGGTGAGAAGGGGCAAAAGAGTAAACCGGTTAGGAAAGTAAAACTATGCGAAATTAAAACATAATTAAGAAAAACTAACGAAAGGGCGTAATGTCAGTAATTCCTTACTAGTGAAAGTAAAAGGTATGATGGAGGGAGTTTTTAAGGAAAACTAAGACTTGTGAAATCGGGGATTTTGTGAGAGACAAAACAAAGCAGTGAGGTTATTTGACTTAAGGCAAAATGATATATCGTAATATACTTGCGTAAAGCATGGCTTTGAGGTAGAATTCTAAGTCACTTCATGTGCTCTCTCTCTCTCTCTCTCTCTCTCTCTCTCTCTCTCTCTCTCTCTCTCTCTCTCCATTTTAAGGTATTTTAATGTGAATTGGAAGAGAGAGCAGTCCAAAATCAGTTGACATCGTTTAATAATGTAGTGATGATAGCAATGGAGCCATCCTGATTTCACGTTGCACCGAACCTATCCTGTGCCTTACGAACGCAGAGAAGCTTGAAGTCAAAGAGAAGAGGAAATGAGGAAAGGAGGTCGTGGGGGGGATGGGATGGTCTTTGGTGCGGTCCCCGGGGAGAGGCTGAAGAGAGTGAGGAAGTAGGAGGAGGAGGAGGAGGAGGAGGAGGGAATGGATTGTGTTGGGAGGGAAGGGATTATTACACGTGCAAATATTAGGTTTGTTCTTAGGAGATGTGGCGAGAGTCTATTGACATGGAATCCAATCCCTCAGGGCTATTGGCGCTGAGGCTGTTAATCTTATAGCTCGGTGGTCGCTTTAGTGGTGGTTAATCGAGGTGCTGTTCGTCGGTTGAGCCTTTTATTGGAAGGTCGGGTATGAAAGGAAAGTACTTTTAATAGTTATTTAAGACATTATATACATAATAAAGTATTCTTTAGCCATTCTCAAACATACGTTTCGAAATACTAATACATACTTAATGTATAAAATACTGGTTAGATATTACAACTAATTTTTCTTACATTCCGACCTTCCAACAGAAGGCTTAGTACATATCCGCAATATATGGGTGTTCGCGTACATTGTTTTTTTTATCTAATTTTACCTCTACAAGGCACCTTTAACTGTTACTGGTTGAAAATCTGGATATAAATATTTAAAGCCTATTTGTCTAAATAAAACAACGGAAAATTCTTAATCATGTTTAGAAAAAAGAAGATAATATTTTAAGGTAACGCAACACGACACAGTTTATACTTGAACTGTTAACGGAAAGACATTCCACTCTGATGGTATCCCTCTTTTGAGAGATAATAGTTAGCAATTTGTATGGCACGGGGGCGTGGTCCCTGTGCCAACGTCTATCAGATAACGGTTGACAACTGTTATGATCAGTGGGCGTGGCGTGTGTTTAACTCGACAATGTATAATGATGGGCTCTTGGTACTTTCTCTTAATTTACTTTTAAAAACTCCCAGCATTTTATTGCACCTTGCGTGTCTGATTTTGTTCTGTAGACGCAAATGAAGATTTCAGTGATTTTTTAGTTGGAATTTTTACTCTAGCTGTCTTCCAGATTCTTAGGAATATGTAAAGTGAAATGAAGATTGTTTTCTTGCATTAGCGTATTTTGATGGAGTGTATGCACTGATACGATCTTCTTAACACTTAATAGGCTGTGGATACTTTCTAGTCTCAAATTTGCTGGTAAATTTGAGTATCTGGCTTCATAGACCTTCCATTCAGAACCTTAGGATTGACTGCGGTTGGTAGAGAGATTTTTACCAGCAGGCTTTTGTGCCAAATTTATGGATCCCCATTGGATTCGTTGGTGAAGCCTTTCCTGAGTTATGGGGGCAGATTTGTGGATTTTCTTTGGATTTCTCAGAGTTCATATATCATACGACTCTGCGTTTTTACACCATATTATGGGATGACTTATGTTCTTATGAGCATTCTGAGTACTTCTGGATCTTTTTAGTAATGAATTAAATACATATGGCTGACAACTCAGTTTGAATGTTTTTTATTTAGTTAATACGTAAAAGCTGAGATAGGCCAAAGACTTAGGTTTTCCATCAGACTTATTGGAAAAGTTTTATGATGTTTTTAATATTTTATTGAAATTTGCTTAAAAGGCCCTCTATTGATTTCATTCACAGATTTGTTTCATCTCAGATTTCCGGTACAGAGGACTTCTCTCACAAAAGGTTTTCCGATTTTGTTTGTTTCTTGGTTTTCTGTCTTCCAAGTCCCATCAGAATTGAAGATTTGAAAAACGCAAAATACTTTAAAGTAGCACTTTACAGATGTGGCTTGAAGGTGGGTGTGAAATAAGAATTGGTACTGATGCAAAACTAATGCCTTATTACAACTTTCACAGATATTGTCACTGAACCTTTCAGCGTATTCTTCACGTACAGTGAGACAGATATGTGTAACAAAATCCTCTAGTGCTCATTCGGAGACTTTTTCATACCTTGATAAGGCGTTTTCAGTTTGAATGCTTCGTAACTTCTGTAAAAAAATTTTTCTGACACTTTTTGTGAATGTGTCCTGCATTACATTTTTCCCGTAGTTTAGTTGTTACCCTCCTTCCTACTGTTGGTACTTTTGTTCGATACCTTATTTCATCGCTCTGTTGGCAATAAGGTAGTAATAGTACCTACGTGATCTGTCGCATCTTCTCCGCTGTTTCAGTTTGATTTAAAAAAAAAAAGTTCAAAAAAGAGAGAAATTAGATTGCAGAAGAAACTCTTTTAGGAGAAGTGGTCCACTTTGGCCTCCTTTTTTCTAACAGATTTAAGGTTTCTATTTTCACGCCAAGGCGCTGAACCCTTCAAAAGCTTGTTGTCGCCTTCGTTGGAAATGGACGTCCTGAGAAAACACACTGAAAATATATTCCTCTCTCAACTTGATTTCCAGACCCGTGCTGCACCCGCGCGCCCGCACGTGTGTCTACAAATCAGTAAGACTGGTTTTAGAAAAAAGGGACTAACGGAGGGCTTTTCGAGGCATATTCAATTCTGGCTAATATATTACAGTCATTTGTTATGTCTGCGTAAGTCTCCGTGTTTTTGCTGTTGCTTTTTTTCTGCTTAGTCGCTTCGGGCTTCATTTGCATTTTCGCATTTAAGGCTTTGTCATATTTAGCGCCACATGCAGGGAATTTAGATCAAATAGATATTCAGGCTTAATAATGTACACACGATGTGAATGTGTTATACAATATGCATTACGTTTTACAGTATATGTTTATCTTGACTCAATTTCCGTTTCCATTAAAAATCACTGCTGTTGGAAGAGTTCTTTTGCATGCTAAAATACAGCATAAAGTAGTAAATGATTTTTGCAACGCTGTATTTTTTCTGAAACGTTAACTCTATTGTGTTAGTATTAAAGATTATGATTATTTAACCAAATTAAAAAAAATATTTATTACATATCACCTATATTTTAAGATAGGGGGTCCGAATAGAATTGTGAATCCTTACATATTTCATGTGGATTTAAACATCATCTTAGATCGTTACCCGCTCTCAGGGTGAAAGTGGAATAACCATACGTATCTGACATATGGATTGTTTGGCATTTGCTAATCGGGAGCCCTTGACTGGGGAGTCTGAGAGTATGTTCCTTCTCAAAGTGCTGGTCTGAGGAAGGTATTGTCTGTTATCCAGAGCTCTTGGCTAGGATACAGTGTTCAATTTAAGTGGCCTCTTTAAATTGTGCTGAAGCAGTTAGTGTTCTTCAAAAGACATTTGTTTTTCCATCGCTAGTTTCTCTTCAGTTTTAATGTGCAATTTTATATATAAGGCATGTTGATAGCACCTGTAATTGATGTTTTTTCGGAATCATTAGTCAATATTTTCTTTCCGAGTGCAAAAAATGTATTAACAATTTTGTTGGCTATAATGAATTCATGTAAATTTTAAGAATAAAACCAGCCAGTCAAGTGGATTACCAAATCTCCTTTTATTATCTGCTGATCAGCTTGGCGTTCCAACAGCTGTGAGCTTAAGCTCTTAGGTGAAATCTATATGGTGATGTGCTATGGGCGTTTGGTTTGTTTAATACTTACCAGCATATTTTTTGGGTGAAGAGGTCACTTTTGCTAGGTTAGTAATATTCTGAGTTGTTCATTCGCTTTTAATCGTCATTCCCTCTAAGATGGTTGAAGTTGCGAACGCTGTTAATGAAGTAATGAATAAATCAACTCTAGTTTCTGGCTTGCAAATATACATATTGTGTGTCATTCCCTTTGTTCCGTGGTTTTACTAAGGTGTATCGTGTCATTTTTCATTTATTGTAATATTTGTGTAATCGTTTAATTGTTTCACCAAGAGCTTTTATTGTCTTGATTATCTTCAGGAACGGAAAAGTTTTCTCCGTAACATGTATTTATTTGAGACTTTTTGAAAGCGCAATTACCTGGATAGCGCTCTTCGTCAAGCATGTTTAAGTCTCCTCGTTTGCAAATTTAAATATTTTGGAAGCTGCGAGTTGCAGAAGACCAGAGTCGTTTACCAATATTTTCATTGAATAATCATACTTGAGGGTGCTTTTTGCCGTGTTTCCTGATGCCAATTTTATGTAAAACGAGATTCTTGGCGCATGATCTATGTTAAAAGGCTCGCTCTCGATAGTTTTAAGCTCTTGTACCAGGAGATTGGACATACATATAACGAGGTTCTTGGTATTTAACCAGTATTAATGTCTCTCTCTCTCTCTCTCTCTCTCTCTCTCTCTCTCTCTCTCTCTCGTTTAAAACCGTATGGTTGGGTATGATTTGCCCTCCTAATTGTTTGTTCCTTTTAATTTAATTATATAGTTTATCCGATATTTTCTCTGGTCAGGGTAACATTTAAAGATATGTTTTATACACCCTGTTAATTAAATTAGATATAGGTGATATTAGAAATACTTCGTCTATTGTCTATTGCTCTTCGTATAATAAAGTCTGAAATGGCATGACCAGTCTTCGAATTTATTTTTAAACAAGGAATTTCATTTGTGGTCGGAAAGAAACCTGCAGACAGAAATGTTGTTTTGAGTAGAAATAGTTTATTTGTACAAGTCTCAATGTTTGAGCATGAATTTCACAAATTTTCTAGAAATCAGAAACTCCTGAAAACATTCCAGTTTCAGAAGCTTGCAACTTCTGTTTACCGTATCCTTGCACATGATTAGGCATAGTCTTACACCTAGTTTTTCTTCGTGTTCGTAGAATATCGTTTTATTGAAGTTCAGGTGCCCAACAAACATTTTTTACCAAAAAAAAAAAAAATGTCTTTTAACGTACTAGCTTGCTGCCAATTTAAGATAAAAAAATATCAGCCATATCTGGTGTGTTCTTATATTGCTTCGTTAGTTCGTATTGTTTATATGGTGTGCTGATCTTACTCGACCCCTGAAGACTGTGGACAGTTCTGTGAGTATTAATTTACTAGACCTATGGGCTCAAGCCCCGCAGATGGTTATAGAGCATATGTACCAGTGGCGCCTGATTTTCATTGGTAATCATCCTGCAGAGGACTGACCAGATTCAGTGTTGACTGCACTGATGGCCTAAATGCCTGGCATTTATTTGTAGTCCCCCATCCAAGTACCCAAGTAACCCAACTTTTTTTTTTTTTTTTTTTTTTTTTTTCCCTACTGACAAGTCGGCTTGGTGGGGGTTTTCTCTCCCTCTGTCCTTCCGTCCGCTTTTCTGTCCTTCCGTCCGCTTTTTTTGTCTGTCTGTCTGTCTGTTTTGCCTTGTCGTTGCAACTCATCCCAAGTAGTTAAATGGCTTTCAGTCTAACTTTTTCAAAAGTAGACCATCGTGTAAATGTGTGCATAATGGGAGATCGTCTGTCCATGTATTGGTCTGTCTGTAGCTAGTGTGTCCGTAGTTTACCTTGTCATTACATCTTCTGCCCTGTTGCACCCTTTGCAAGAAGTGTAAAGGTGTTGTCCCCAGCATTTCACTAGGCGGAGTGCTTTCAGAGAGAGTGGGAGCTGGGGATGGTATAAGACATGTATTACTTTTAGTAGAGTTTCAGTATTATTTTTTTTCTATGTTTCAAGTATTATTACGTTTGATGGCGTATAGTTTTGTTTCTTTTTTTCAACCTTTCTATTATGTTTTCCCAGAGCAATCATCGTGTTACCTTTGAGGTTTACCTTCCATGGAGCGATTTCCATCATGTGCCGCAATTTTCCCCCGTAATATTGTTATATGTGTTCAGCATTTCCCAGCAGAATATCAGCCTTCCTATCATCTTACTTCCTGAGTATGAGAGTCGGTTTATCTATCACTTTCTTTCACAGCACTCACTATCTCGTCATTTTCCCTTCCGTAAGTTTTGTCCTCGTCGTGTATCTCGGTAATTCCTTTTTTTTTTTTTTTTTTAACAAAACTTCTATTTTATGTATTTGTTTCTCAGCTTGATAAGTTTTCCTATTATTTTCTCGCCTAATGTTAAATATCTTTCCTGGAAACTCGCCAGATAATCACTTCCCTTCCTACGGTACATTAATTTCATGACTCCCTTTTTCGGTGTAATCCTTATTGCATGTCATCAGGGACGTCTTCTTTTTTTTTTTTTTTTTTTTTTTTTTTTTTAGCTTTCCTTCTTGTCTGTAAGATGATGTCTCTTCGTTACCCCTACGCTTAATGGATTCTTGTTGTTTCCTATCGTTAAATTTTGAAACGCCTTTAGATTCCAGTAATAACTATTTCTTCATAACCATCCTAGTTGACTTTATAGTTTTTCTTATCTTTGTCGTTCATATTTATCCTATCGTATATCTTTGTATTTTTGTTTTATATACCGGTTTGTTACCGGATGTGAGGGTATATCTTTGGGAACTTATTTCACAAGGGACTTCAGGCAATATCGAAAACAAACTTTTTATGTTGAAACTTCTCTTTTGTGTTTTGATGTATTGGTAGAGATATGGTATTATTAATTTTTTTGATGCTGCAGTTTTCGCAGTTGCGTTATTAGGAATTTTCCCTTCCTCCTTTGTTCTTTTATCGAATACCTTTGTGCTTGATATATTTCGTTGAATGGTTTATTAGTCTGATCTTGTCTTTGGTAACCCAGTTCGTAAAATATATATATACTCCACCGAATGACATTGGGCAGTTTTTATCCTCTTTGCATAGTAATTTATTCAGTGCAACCCCGACGTTTGGGCTGACTTTCACTCAGCGCATGAAATAATTCCCTTTACAGATCTTGTCGTTAGCCAAGATAATTTACCTGATCGACATAGACTATGGTATTATTTGAAGCTTCTCTTAAAATAGTGGATCAAATTCATACTTATTTTGGTTACAGTTACAAAAGAATTGGTACTTCTGCTACGGATCTCCTGATCCTGTTTCATCTTTTGGAAGGAAATTTGAGAGGATTGGCTAATTTGCTTACATTTTTCAGCCAGAGGTAATTTTTTTAAATACACTTTGCCACACATACAAAGTTTACATTGTTGAAAGTTAAAGGATTTTATATACAGGAAATTTTTGGGGAATAACATAAAAACTTGAATTAATGTATACATACATACATAGAGAGAGAGAGAGAGAGAGAGAGAGAGAGAGAGAGAGAGAGAGAGAGAGAGAGATTTGAAAGTCTTAGGATACTTCTAGCATCCCATTTCCTCATTATTATCCCAAGTTAACTCGCCATTCCTCCCTTTCCAATTCAATGGAGAAGCGAATGGCTCGAGGAGATGTAGCGCTCACGCTGTTAAGGGGGTCACTCTTGATAATGTTAGGTCATTCGCTGGAGCGTGCAAGTCCAATCTCACTGGGTCAGCCTGGGGTCAGGACTCGTCATGCTGTGTTGGTTGCTCCTCTGGTTTCTTGGTTTTGAAACCAACGTCCACTTTAATTTTTTTTTATTGTCAGTGCAGAAGAGAATTAAGAAGCGTTTAATAATCAGAAATAGAGGGAAGGGTAGTCTTGTTGCGATGAAGAGAAGGAAACACATATACGGATTATCCACATTAGAAATGAGAGATCTTGAAATATAAATGGCAGTACAACGAACGATGTCCGTAAGAAAGGAATGCCACACGAATTGAAGAAGTTTTGATGGACGAAGGAGTGGCCTCCCGAGGTGTGTGTGTTGGCAAGAAAAAGGACCCTCGTGGTGGAACTCAAGTGAGGAGTGTGATGTCCGTAGGTTTTTTAAGATGCTGCTCAGATCCGACTCCGAGGGGCCCAAGCAGCCCTGAAATGAAAAGCGGAGAAAGTTTGGGGCAGTGTTTGGAAATTCTTTGGAATCCACACATGTTCGATTTCCTCAGGTCTGGTTGTTTGTCAGGTCCTTTGACACTCACATTCCTCTCTCTGCATACTTAGCAAGCACCTATGCGAAGTCTTCAGTCCCTGCCCCCTTTGTGATCCACCTTCTTACATTATATAGAACTTCCAATGCCTCAATTCGCGCCTTGTTATTGGTGCGCGTCTTGCCTTGGATGGTGATGCGTTTCATTCCAAGGATGTTGGCTATTTTTCAGACATTTTCCCCTCTTATTGGAAATACAGTTACGCTTGAAATGTGGATTCAAAAGTTCACCTGCTCTATGTCAGAGGAAATACACTCGTAATTTTTCATCGTCAGCTCTAGTTTTTGTTGAGCATTTCTTTAGTAACCATTACGTGTGCTACTTATTACAGACTTTTGTAAATCTCTCTCTCTCTCTCTCTCTCTCTCTCTCTCTCTCTCTCTCTCTCTCTCTCTCTCTCTCTCTCTCTCTCTCTCTCTCTCTCTGTATTTGTGTCTGTGTTTGGGTTGGTGGACATTTCATAAATGATCATAAGATTCTGTATAGTGTTTGTACCCACATTCGTACAGTATGTTGTAACATTTATATGTTCAGACCTACATTCGTATTGTATAAAGTCAATTGTAGGCTATATTTGACTTCAGTAATGACAGACCTTGATTTTGATTTTAAATAACCGAGAATTTTCTCTTGAAATACCGAATATTCTCGGGTAGGTTCCAGGTTACTGTATCTTCATGGGCCTGGTTGCTTTCTGTTATTGGGGTGTTTCCTATGAAAGAATTCTGGTTGACGAGTGGTTGAAGAATGACGCTTTGTAAAGAATTTAATTAACTTGTATAGAAGAAAGATATATGAAAAGTTGGTTTTCTACCGTTGCATTCATTTCATACGACGTTTTAAGTAAAGCTTGAGAGATCAAGAAAGATGTATATTGAATAAAAAGTAAAACTGAATCCGTAATAAATGACAGAGGATCCCCTAAGTTTATAACTGAAGTCGAAAGGAGCCACTTGTGTGGGCTCGAAAAAGAATGATGAAATATATATAACTGTAACTTTTTGACCGAGTGGAGCGTCTTCTCTTTGGCTCTTCTGAAGGTTAATATTAAAAAAGACCAAAGTGCAAGAGGCGCTTTATGAGCAGCAGCGCTTCCTCCATGGCGTTGATGAGTTTCACCTTTCTGTCGTTTGAGGAATAACTCGCGCACGAGAGCAAAGGAGGTCCAACTCATCGAAGGATTTAATTTATTAATACCGCCTTTATTGTGTTTCTGCCGTATTGGGGTAAAGGTACCCTAATGGAAACGAGTTTTAAAGTAAAGAATGGGAGAGATCACCATCCTAAAGAAAGGACAAACCCGACTCGTTAAGGAGGAAACGTTATAGGAACCAGGGAAAAGGGGAAACGAGGAAATAAGGTTAAAATTTGGTAGTAGAGGGAAAGAACATTGGCACCGAATTGTGCATTTCGAAGACTGCTGGTCTTCGAAGAATTATTGTGTCAAGGGAACGCACTGTTTGGTCAGTATTAATGTTCTCCATGAATTTTTATGGTAGTGTTCGTATATTAATATCTGCTTTCTTTCATATGCACTCAAGTGATTGTTGTCACCAGTGGTCCAGTTTTCAATGTGGTCCTAAACGGCATCTACTGTAACTAAGCAAAGTTTGATGTTACTTCAAATTGGGAACAATTATATTATTTCATCTCATTAGAAGAGAAAAATAACTGTGAAAGTTCCATAATAAACAAAAAAGAGTTTATGATACTCTTTATTTTGTAGAAATTGCCATATATACTGCGAAATAATGTGAAGTTCGTGTCATGTATTTTATCTTAAATATTTCGAGTCATGTATTTTATCTTAAATATTTCGTGTCATGTATTTTATCTTAAATATTTCTTGTCATGTATTTTATCTTGAGTATTTCATTTCGAAATTTCGTGCATTTGATCTATATCTTGAATTTAGTTTGTGTCCTGGCGAATTTGAACATAGGCTTGAAGAAAGGAAATAAGGAGAAACATATGGCATTCTCTCTCTCTCTCTCTCTCTCTCTCTCTCTCTCTCTCTCTCTCTCTCTCTCTCTCTCTCTCTCTCTCTCTCTCTCTCTCTCTCTTAGTGGGCGATTTAATTGGCTAATGCAGGTCGTATAGAGGAAGTGCCATTAAAGTCAACGTAAAAGTACGTAACTGTAAATATATAGGCGTAAGACAGAGGTTATGACGTGAAGATACTGCATCCTTTTACAGGTATGTGGCGTTTATAGCTGCCTTTGTGTTTCTTGACTCGAGGTTTTAAGACGTATAAAACCCGACAGGTAAACGTCCCAATGACGCGATGACAACAATACACCACGGAGGGAGAAAAACCAACTCCTTTATCCGTAGACATAAAAGAGAGAGAGAGAGAGAGAGAGAGAGAGAGAGGGTTGGGGAACTGAAATTTAATATTTTTGTCCGAAGTCATAAATTTCGCCTGAGGAGGAGAGAGAGAGAGAGAGAGAGAGAGAGAGAGAGAGAGAGATTGTTATGGGGTGCAGGAGATGTGGGTTCCCCTCCCTCCTTTCCTCTCCCTCCTCCCTCCATTCCCCTCTCATTCATATTCGTTGAGACAGCTGCATCACTTTTTCTTTTTTTTTTTTTTCAACTCAGCTGGTTATTAGATACTGAACCTGGCCTGCCATCTACTGTCTACGGGACCACCTCTTCCCCTACCCTTCTTCCGTACCCCCTTCCTTGGCCCACGTTCCCTATCATCCCCTTACCCTAATACTTACTCAGGGACTTAGTTTCTTTCCTTTGTTCTTTTGGTGGGGCTCCGTACTCCCACAATGAACCCCCACCCTCCAAACCCGCCCACACACGCACGCACACACTCGTTTTGGTTCATATTTTTTCTGATGCTGAGAGAGAGAGAGAGAGAGAGAGAGAGAGAGAGAGAGAGAGAGAGAGAGAGAATTCTAGTGATTTATATAGATATCCTGTGATCATCGTGACAAGGTTTGAATTGAAAACTTCAGCTTGAAGATATTTATATCGACAGAAAACAGTGGCCTGACAGAAAAAAGAATGACTATATACAATGACAACTAACAATATTACCCTTTAAATCTTTCTGTAAGTTGTCTGACAGTTTTCTTTTTCAACCGTCACAGGTATAAAAACCCCAGGTGATGTATTTTTTCCTCGTATCCTTTGTATATAAGGATTCCCAGATCTTTGCAGTACATGTTCGTTCTTCTTTGTATTGGATTTCAATGCTTTTGAAATTTTCTTATTGAGTCAGTTGACATAGATATGCACTCTTGTACCTACTTCTGTCTGAACACATTTTATTTTGTTTTCTTATTTATTATAATATTCAGGCAGACTCGACTTCACATGTCGTTGTGTAATATTGTTACTTCTGTTCGCTATGGCATAATTGTAACACAAATATTTTCATGATTTCGGATAAGTGTAATAAACACACACACATATATATGTGTATATATATATATATTTTGTTACGATTTGCGGCGGAGATTATTCAGTTATGGCATAATTCTAGCATTTGCTAATAGGACCGCAAAAAGAAAGTGAAAAGGGGGACTTAAGGTAGCCAGAGAGATAACCTGAGTAAGTAATTTTTTATTTATATACAATGTACAGAATAAATTTAATAGCAAGAAATACATAGCATCTCTCGATTTAATAGTATTAATGCACTGAGGGGAAATACTCTGCAACGAGGAAATTTGTCCCCAGATAATAAGTTATTTTTTTGACAGCAATGGGTTCGTCGGATGTGGAATTCATGCAACTTGTGTCAGGAAAGAACTTGCACTAATCACGTACACTGGACATCAACTCCTGGAAGGCAGAGAGATGTTGACAAAAATAACAAGAGCAAGTTTCGAGGAGGTTATTAATTCACTTATATATACCACTGTCAGGGGTATAATTTCTTTATTAATTTACTGAATTCACATGGGCACTGGAAATAATTTTACACTGCACTTGTAGATAACAAGGAAGGGATAATGAAAGATGAAAAGTTCGAGATAAAGAATAAAGCTTAAGGGCAGACTCCTCTCAATTCCAGACGTACCTTATGCTACTCGTCTATTCTTTAGCAAAGTATGAGTGGCTCTTCATTCTTTCAGCAGAATTGGGCAGGCTAGATTAACGGTTGCTTAATTTTCGGCCATCACAGGAGAGAGATTGGGCCTGCCCCTGGGAAGCACTGTAAGGTTTGGAAGAGGTCTTCCCTAGATGGTGGTTAGCTGGGTACTGATTTGTTTTTTAACATAAACACGTCTTCCTTCGCCGATCAGTTGCCATAAGATTGTATGTCGCCTCGTACACAAAGGGGTTCCGTGGTAGAAGAGAGCAGAAACCAGGAATTTGGAAAGGGTGCAGCCCAGAATCAGACAGGTGTTCTTTCTGGGGATAATTAAACAGAGGGAAAATTTGGGCCTGACTTCTCAGCCCATAAAGTTCACTCTGACTCCTCAAAACTATTTAGTTCTTTAAAACTGAATGTTCAGTTTCATATATATATATATATATATATATATATATATATATATATATATATATATATATATATATATATATATATATATATATATATATAAGTGAATGTTTGTATATTTGTTTGTGCACTATAGAAATCCGAACCACTTAACAGACATGGACAAAATTTTGCACACGGCCAGAAAGGTTTATAAATCAAAATCAAACCCATACCCCATGACAGACATACAAACACAGACAAAACAAATGAAATTTTCATCTTTAGTCCACGTTTTCTTTAGTAACGTTATGGGAGTCACCAGTAGCTTGGGTGGAAAGCTCCAACTTTTCTGTTGGTGACGTCATTACACTCCACACACTGCAAACCCTCAGACATATGATAGCCTGACAAATGCGAATTTCCTCATAATTTTGTTAGTTTCTTCTTCGTTTTTACCTTCGGAATTTGCTATGGAGACTGCTTCTTGACATTATGGTGATGTATTTTGTTATAATGACGTATTTCGTTATAAAGCCTGTTTAAATGAGGTCTGGAATAATCAAAATACCACCTTGGACACTCCAGCGGTTGACAGTTGGAATTATCATGCGAATTGGCAAAACACTTCATTGCATACAGAAGATGAGTTTCTTTTCACATTGATTGGTACTTATTACCTGGAAGATAATGACTGAAAATTCTAGATTAAAACTTTACAGGAATGCAGATCATTACATTTGGAAATCTTTTCCGAAAGGCACTTGCAGAATTTATGTGTATGGACGGTAAATGTATACAGTGCAAATAGGGATTAGATTAAGAAATGGCAAATACTGCACTTCGAGGAACGTCGAAGTGCTCACAGCTTACACAACACGTCAGTTTTGTACCTTTTGCTCATGTAATCATAAATGGTAAGGAATAGTATTCCCGTCATTTAGGAAAATAAAATTATTGTTTTTGATTATATATTAGAATGATATATATTCATTTCTATCGTTTATGAACACGTATTTATTCAAAACAATAAATAACCTAACATTCCTCCAAGAAGGGAAAGATTTTGTTTGATTCATGATTATGTTATTACCAAAGGTACGAATTAACCAAGTTTATAGATGCCGTACGGACATGCTTAGCAGTAATTTTTTTCTAACGATCCGTGTAACTTTATGCTTAATTCTACATTAAGGAATTGGATGTCGTTGTGAAGATAATGAGCTTTGATTTATTATGTTAAGTTAAAAATGTCCCTAAAACCAATACAAAGAATATGTATCATGAGTTGAATTTAGCTATATAGGAAAGTGTTTTGCCACTTTTTTTTCCTTAATATGATGTGGGGGTGGAAGGCTAACTGTTGCAGCAATTCACTTGATACTAGGAAAGAAGTAAAAAGGCGTAACAGAGTATAGACTAAATATTTCTTATTAAAAATACACGTCTATTCTCATTCAGTATTAGTGGATGAGTTTAAATTAGAACTGAGGGGTTGGTTCGGGTTTTTATGAATTGGACAGTGAAGTTTATAGTAACACATCATAAAAAGACATCATTGGCCTAGGCCTCTACCAAATTGTCTGCATCACATGGAAATAGTGTTTTAAATTTTTATTTATGATTTGGACTAATAACGGCCAACAAATAGCGTTGAAGGGTCTAACAGTGAAATGAATAACGTCTGTACATAATATATTCATATTCAGATCAGAGCATCTGAGATACTTCCCAGGTGAAATACAGCGGCAAACTATCATGAAATTGATACTAACCTGTCCACATGTGCAATTACCTGTCAGTCGGTCAGAAATTATTTAGGTAATAATACCATTAGTTCATCCGATCCAGTGAGTGGACTGCCTCCGCCAACAAACTGTTGTCTACACGTAAGTTTTAACAGTAGTTTCGGTGAACTGACAGAAGAAATGACAGGTAAACTTGATCGTGAATACATGGCCTAAGGCTGTTGAATTCTATGATAGTGAGTGGGTGTTTTGGGAGAGAGGAAGAGAGAGGAGAGGGGGTGTTAGGGAGGGAAGAGAGAAATAGATAGATAGAGAGAGAGAGAGAGATAGTTTATTGAATGTCATTTAGAGCTTTTTCCAGGCAGCACCGGGTTATCGAATATCATTCAGAGTTTTTCAGGCAGCTCCGGGTTGGTCAGCTAGTGTGTGTGTGTATATATATATATATATATATATATATATATATATATATATATATATATATATATATATATATATATATATATACTATTTATGCAATGATAAATGAGAAATTTATCACGTTTATTTAATTGATATACAAACTGGAAATTTTCCAAATGTTTTACATCTCTGTACCTATTCGTTTTATTTTCATATTTACATAGAAGGTGATTTTAAAGTTGATAAAAATCCATCCGTGGGTCGAACCAGCGACGGACGGGGCTTAGGAGTGGCACTAACGAAATCTTGTGGATTCGTTGGTGATGCTTTTACGTCCGTATTATCTGATTTAGATCGGTCCTCCTCCTCCTCCTATCAACTTGATTCCACCACACCACTGCCATATTGAAAATCCATTTTCAAGGTAGACTCTGAATCTGGATATTAAAGGACGTTTCTCTCTCTCTCTGATTCTATCTATATATATATATATATATATATATATATATATATATATATATATATATATATATATATATTACTGTTTGTGCAATGATAAAAGAGAAACTATCCGTTTATTTAATTTTGATTTGGAAATTTTCTTATGTTTTAGCATCTCTGTACCCTATTCGTTTTATTTCCGTTTCTATAGATTTGACAGAGGTTAAAAATCCATACGTCACTTGATTGTTAGGGCTTATTATTCTCAAATTTTGGATTATGGTGATGCTTTTACGCCGTATTATCTGATTTAGATCGGTCCTCCTCCTCCTCCTCTTCCACCTTGATTCCACCACACCACTGCCTCCTTGGGTAACTCCATTTTCAACTTCGACTCTCTCTCTCTCTCTCTCTCTCTCTCTCTCTCTCTCTCTCTCTCTCTCTCTCTGTGTGTGTGTGTGTGTGTGTGTGTGTTTAATCGTTTTATTTTCATACTTTTAGCCTTTATTTATTTATTAATATCTATATTTGCAGCAGATGCCCTAGCTTGCATTATTTATTGTTAGTGTTATTATTCTAAGATTTTTGTTTTTAGAGTTCGTATTATATATTATATATATAATGTTTATATAGTCGTTTTATTTTCATACTTGTAACATTTATATATTTATTTATTTCTAACTATATTTGCAGCATTTGCTCTGGCTTGTCTTTGTATATGTATTTGTCAGTGTTATTATTCAAAGATTTTGTTCTTTGAGTTTATATGATATTACTCTGCTGGTATATTTGAAAATCTTACGTTTGTAAAAATGTTTGTGTTATTTCAGGTATTTTAATTCCTGAATTTAAGATTTTCTCAGAAAATTTATTTTCCGTTGTTCCTTTGGAGTCACGCGAATTACATCATGCCATGTCAATAGTTAACCTGCAAAAATATTGAAAGCTTTTCTTCTTCTCGTCGATGAAATCTTGTTTGCGTTACAGGTCTTCATTATTATGAAGTCCTCACGTCCCTTTCAGGTTTTCGTTTTCCAATTTCCTTTTCTGTCTTTTTAGGCCTTGAGGATTTAGCATTGATTTGACCCCTACTGTCTTATAATGGGTGGTGGCTTTTTAGGTCATCCAAAGTGTAAATTGGATTGATACATTTAGGTCATCGACAGTATAAATTTTCATGAAAATTTGAAGTTTTTAAATTTTTTAATCAGAATTCTTGGGCCTTTTCGGTCTTCCAGGTTGTGAATGCTACTAAACGTTTTAGGTCTTCAAGATTGCAAATACGGTAAAACTTTTAGACCATCTATTAATGGTGTTTCGTAATGTATATTGTTTTGGGGACCTTAGGATTTACAAACAATAAATTCTTTTGAACTTTCAGTTTGTTGATTTTTTATTCACTTACGCATTCCAGATTTTAGGTTCTCTGGGGTTTCATTTACTCCAAATTGTATGTTTTGTAGTGTTTTAAGTATTGCAGGTTGTACAATTTATTATTTGATTTCCTAAGTTTGTCATTCTGTCAGAATTCTGTTCTAATTCCGTTATTTGTCTTTTGAGGAAGCACGGCATTGCGTTACATTTAATGCAATCCACTTAAAATCAAGATGGCTGCTTTGGTAGTGTCAGTCATTATCCCTAATGTACCTCTGCGGTTCTTCTTGTATTACAAAGTTTCGGAATTTCAGTAGGCTTCGTTGAAAAAGGTTGAATTTTGGCTCTCTCTCTCTCTCTCTCTTTATATTATATATATATATATATATATATATATATATATATATATATATATATATATATATATATATATATATACACGTGTGTGTGTATATGTATGTATGTATATATACACATAAATATACATATACACATAGAGACAGAGATGTACGTAAACGTTTGTCCCCAGATCATGTTATATATTAGAAATGTTTTGATATGCGTTGCCGTGTGCTTCTCCTTTTCACTCAAAGTCACAGTCATAATTTGCTTTGGGACTAAAAATCATATGCCGCTGAAGACACTTGGGGTTTTTCCGTTGTGTTTCAAGAAGTCTTCCGGAGTTTGGTTGTGTCCATTGCTGTGCTTGTTGCGTGAGGAGATTTTATGTTGACATTATTGCTGTACCATCAGATTGTTTATTTTAGAGCCTAGTTTCATATCGTTAGTTGTTATGTTTTGTGTGCTTTTATACATACATACACATGCATACTCGTAGTTACTTTTGGATTTCATCCACGCGCAGTGTAGGAAGAAACCTTTATCCTTAATTATGACCTAAGTAATACATAGATATATTTCACTAAAAAAAAAAAAAGAGAAAGAATGAATGGTCAAGACCAGGATTATTGAGTGCTGTAGGAGCAGCCATATTTTTAGAAGTTCACTTCCGATGAGTGTATCCATGTCGATTGTTATATTAGAGTATCTCTGTATGAAACAGATCTTGTATAAGGTCTCTCTCTCTCTCTCTCTCTCTCTCTCTCTCTCTTTCTCTCTCTCTCTCTCTCTCTCTCTCTCTCGTAGTGTAATTGATAGCATTGTAGACACAACCGAGGAACCTGCGTTCGATCCCAGAACCCGGCGAGGAAAGTGATTGTATGTTTCTGTTGACTAAAGCTTTATATTAGGTCGAAGTTTTGAATGGAGAGAGAGAGAGAGATGAGTTATCATCTTTGAAAATGTACGCCATTAAGTCGAAAAATAAAACGGGAGAACCACTACCAGATAATCCTTATCCCATCATTTCTCTCTCTCTCTCTCTCTCTCTCTCTCTCTCTCTCTCTCTCTCTCTCTCTCTCTCTCTGCCTATCTTTAAGTCACTAGATTAATCAAGATGATTGATCTCTCGCTGACCTAATCAGATGATTATTATTTGCACATTTTAGTTCTGACTTAAACAACTTTCATGCTTTTTCATTTTCGTTGGCTGTCCGGCGAAAATAAATGGGTAGACAAGTTTTAAAATTCCATAGAGAATTACAAACAAAGAAAATTCGAGTTGAGATACCAATTCTCTGTTTATCGTGAAACAAACACAGCCGTGGTGCTCCCACTTCGCCCGATAACTCGTTTTTATGACATTTTGAACTGATCGGATTGTGGACCTGCCTCCTATCGGTTGAAGGTTATCTTTCATGGACTCCAATACTTTTTTTCGACTCTTTTCTTTTCCTTTTTCTAGTTTTGCATCTATTGAAATTTACTTTTTTTCTTTTTTTGAGCTGCTGTAAATTGGGATTCCCTTACGGCCGGTCATGTTGGTCACAGGGAGGTGGTGGAGCAAGGGGATTAAAATGCGCCGTTCTGGCAGCCACAGGTAGAGGGGGGGACGGAATAACTCGTGCACCTGTGTGTGGGTCAGTCTTACCCCCCCATCTCTCTGTTGTGCTTTGTTTCACTTTTTATTCTTTTTTTTAACTTGTAGGTGTTTGTATTTTTTACATTTTTTTTTTCTGAGGTATCATCTTTACATTTAGTTAAGTCAACACTTTTCATTTATAGATAGATAGATAGGCAGACAGACAGATAGATTGACAGATAGATAGATAGATAGATAGATAGATAGTAACGCCGTGGCTAGGGAGATAAATAGATAGACAGTAGGCGCTGTGGTTGATTGGTACAGCTCACGGCTCCCTATATCGCTTCCTGTAAGGGGGTAGTGCCCTAAGTGCACCTCACATGGCGCACTGTAGGCATTACTAAAGGTTATTTGCAGCGTTCTTTCGCCCTTAACTATACCCACCGTTTAGCCTTTTACTTTGCTTCCATTAACATCTTGCTGTCCAGTTATTCCAATTCCTTCTTTTCACTGTGAAAGGGCTTCAGTGCTTGGCTTTATAGCCTAATTTTCATAAATCAATCAGTCTGTGATCCGCTCTCTGCCTACGGCCCTCCAGTCCATCTAGATGTAAATGGATACCAGTGTCTGCTTGCGTCAAAAAAAAAAAAAAAGTCGGGGCGGTTGGTGGCTGGGTTAGCAAACTTGTCATTAAAGATTAACTAGGAAACCGGAAGGTTGTACCTTGTTCCACACCCTCGAATATGTGTGTGTGTATGTATATATGTATATGTATATATATATATATATATATATATATATATATATATATATATATATATATATATATACTTGTGTGTTTATATATATATATATATATATATATATATATATATGTATGTTACTTGTGTGTTTATATATATATATATATACATATATATATATATACATATATATATATATAAAATATATTGCATTCATAAATCTATGTATAGGTAATTATACACACATGCTTACACAGGTGAGAGGTCTTCATGGTTTCTATTCACTGGCTGTAGATATCGCATTGAAAGACACTTTTCTCCTTTTCTCTCCCTCCCCTTAAACGTCCGTCGGTTCTGTGTCTCTCAGAGATTTGCTCTCTCTAGAGGAACAAAGTAGTAGACTTAAAAGGAACTAATTACCCGTGAAATAGGTTCGTAACCAAAATTAAGTATTTACCTAACATTTTTTTATGGAAAGAAAAATAAAAGTAGTTTCTCTTACTCAAAATACGATATTTTCTATTAATTTTGAAAATCTCCTTATTGGGTAAATAGGGCGTTATTTCATCTACGCCATTCTTGGTTTGAATCTTGCTGCCTTGAGACTATGTATTATTTTAATTTTTTTCGAAACAAGATTCCCTCTTGTTGTTTTTTATTAACTGAAACCGTCAAGTCGATCCAAGTTTTCAATTCTGTATTGTATTTTCTTTTCTGCTCATCCTAAAGCCCATATACCGAATAATAAGGAAGCGAGTCCTGTCTAAGGGGAAAAAAATGTTCAAAACTTCTTTCTGAGAGGAGGTAGAAAATATGGAAATGTCCCTTGATGAAGTTACTAAGCGCACAAGGCGACAGGTAAGGAGGAAAAATTTCCTTATCGTCGCTCCAATAATATAATTCCTAACAGAGTTTTTAGGTCGGTTCTGTGAATCGAAGAAGGGAAGAGATATTCTTGTGCGGATTTTTTTTTTTGGCGGGGGGAGGGGGGAAAGCAGAACTAGATATGTGTTACAGAACTTTTTGTGTTGTTAACGTTACTTCAAGTATTCCTTTAGAATTCTTGGTATTTCACTTTTCAGACAAACATCCGAATTTGTTTCAAGGAAATTTTTTGATGAGCATGGATATTCTTCTTGCCGCACTGTACATTTTATTCAAGTGGTTTAATAATGCACATTATGCATTTTCGTTTTGATTCATTTTGAATTGCTGCAGATACTAATTGTAATTGCTTCCATAGTTAAATTTTAATCTGTTTCTGTTTGCTGGTTCTAATTTCTGTGGTTTATGCCATTACACGGATCTAACTGAACGTAATTCATTACTATTATAGTGAGAGATATTTGAGCCATGATAGCCTCAAAACGATGGTGGTGTGTCTTTCCGACGGCTAGACATTTGCGGGATCGTCAAGGTGAAACTTAGCAAAATTTGCTGAAAATTTGCCTGTAATTGATATGAATATTCCATACATAGAAAATTAATTATCCAAGAGAGACACTTGATGGATACAGATAGATCAATAGATATCTTTTCCTTTTCGTTGAGCGCCGCCTTTCGATATTAACTCTTAAGTTCAGAACTGCTGAACATCGTGTTATTCGCTGAAAGTTTTGCGGTTGATGAAATTGACTTAATAGTAGTTTGCAATGATAAATTGCATACCAAATTATGTAATGTTTAGAATTTCGTAACTGTTTAGTGATTAGAATGTCATAACTCCTTCTTTGCAATTTTTACAGATTTATAACAGATTTTATTGATAATTTCATAACTCGTTTTTAATGTATATATCAGAACTTTTATAAAGGATAGGTGTACCTGACATACTTTACAAATATTACTGTTTAGACATTTGTAATCTGTACATTATATTTTTTTGTACATAACCAAGTAAACAGCCTATAATACGCGTATGATGAACATATATACACACATAAAAAATTTTTTTATTTAACTATGAGCAAATACAACTATGTTGTATTTGCCCTCACTTTTTAAAGAGACATAAGGAAGAGGCTGTTAATACATTGGAGCAAAGGAAGAGGTTGTTCTTACATGTAGCCAAAGGAAGTATTGATCCCCGATTCCCTTTCTATGGGACTCATGTAACATCTTACATTTTTTTTGTTTTGCTTCAATGGAGCATTTCTTACATTTCTTTTTTTTTTTTTACTGTGGTGAAACATTTCGTGCATTTTTTTTTCTCTATTAGAACATTTCTGTTTTTTTACGAATGCCGAATTAATAAGCACGTGACATCATGTAGGGCAGACCTGCAGGGAAAAAACGAGATATAGTTAAGGACAGAAGGATTTATTACAGTTAAGGACAGAGGGATTGATTACAGTTAAGGACAGAAGGATTGATTACCTCCTGAAATCTACATAGTTAATCATAGTAAAGTTGGAAACAGGAGCAAGGAGAGAATTCTGAAGCCTAGCAGTAGGGAGGAAAGAAAATATCACAGATTCGAGTCATCCCGAAAGTGATGTGGATGGGGTCGGCTAACTGCAGGTTTGTGATACCTACAGACTTTGGACCGTTCAGCCATGGATCTGTGGCTGGTAGATTCCTTACCGATGGTTCTGTAGGCTACCTGTACGTATCCCGTATGCCTCTGGGCTGCCATTGTCGTCGGCCCCAAGGGTCCCGTCCTCCCAAAAGTTGCATTCCTATCTTTCACAGAATTTCATCACTTGTTAGACAGTCACGAGGCCCACCATATGGTAACATCTGTGCTCAAATACACACTTAAATTATTGCTTAATCCTGCTAACTAACAGATTAACAAAATAAATGCTCCAGAAACCGGACCACCTTCCGGAGGTAATAATTCCTACTTTTTAGGCCTGTATGTGTCGTGCGTGTGCGTGTGTGTGTGTATATATATATATATATATATATATATATATATATATATATATATATATATATATATATATATATATATATATATATCCGAATGAATTTTATCTCATCAACGTGATTCATATACAAGCATTAAGCTACAAACGTCCTTTAATATCCAGTTCGCTCTATCTCGGAAATAATATATTTTCATATGTTACCCGAAGGACACGGTTTAATGCGCGTCACTGTAGTCCTGAGTTCTTGTTTTCCGTGGTTCGAGCCCACGAGACGACGAACTTATCATCAGCTAAAAAAAATTCCCCTTCGGGTAACATGTATGAAAACATAATATTTCCGAGGTAGAGCGAATTGGATATTAAAGGACGTTTTGTAATGCATATATATATATATATATATATATATATATATATATATATATATATATATATATATATATATATATATATATATATATATATATATATATATATATATATATATATATATATATATATATATATATATATATATATATATATATATATATATATATATCTTTACATGTCTGTGCGTATTATGCAGATAGGGTGTACACACATGCATATAGCACACCAGAATTATTTATCATTCACAAGGTGTCCCCCTCCCCACCCCTCGCACGGTTCTGTCCTCTCCGACCATTTCCCCTTCACCCGTGTTTCCACCTTCCTGCTTCCCCCCTCCCCATGTTCCCCCTTCCCATGTTCTCCTATTTCATTTGCAATGTGATGGCCACAGTGCAGTGCAATATGCCCGTGAAAAGCCCTCCGCCACACATCCCATCTATCAGGGGGTTCATTAACTGCGGCATCTCCATTTAGCTTTTACAGAGGGTGTGTGTAGTCGATGCTTAAGCGTGAAATATGCCAGCTTAGCATCCCCTCGAGGAAAATAGCCCCCTACCACTCGCACCCCCCCTTCCCCCGTCTCTTCTAGCACCTCCTCTACTTCGTTCCTTCGCACACACAAAGGAGAGAGTGTAGAATTTTTGTGTGTATTGTGAGCTTTGTGTGTCTAGTGTAGAGTTTTGTCGCATTCTCGTTCGTGTTGTTACTCCGGAATTGTTCCTTGTCTTCTGGTTTTCATTAGGAAAGCCCCAGTGCTTTCATATCTTGAATTGCTTGTTGTTTGGTAGTTTTTTTTTTTTTTAAGTAAAATACCTTTGAAGGTTGAAAGTATTTGGATAGGTTAAGCTAATGAAACGATGAGAAACATGGTCTGCATAAAACGGAAATTAATATAGTTTAACTTGTTGTCTTATGTATATATATATATATATGTATATATATATGTATGTATATATGTATGTATGTATGTATGTATGTATTTATGTATGTATGTATGTGTGTGTATGTTTATGTACAGTATATATATATATATATATATATATATATGTGTGTATATGTGTATGTATATATGTATATATATATATATGGGTGTGTAAATACTAAGTAAATACACATGCATATATACATACATTTATGTATATACGTATAATATATATAAAATCCATTCAACATCTTTTATAAGATGCAGAGAGACTTGAACTATGAGATATACTGCCAAAGCTCTACGCTTTGTGCATAAGACCTCGGCACAGATTCTGTTAAGCGTTATGAGTTTGAGTTGTATCTTCCTGTTTGGATTTTCTATTCTTCGTTCTTCCACCTCCTTCTCCCCACCCTTAATTTCTTTTCTTTGGTACTCTCCAGTACTGAAATGAGACTCAACGATATTAATTAGGGTAAGTTGGAAATAAAAGAAAGTTAAAGTAATCTTGTGATCCTTTTTTATGGGCCTTATACATGGGTAAACCTGAAAGGTTGAGAGCAAAACAGCAAGGAGAAGGAAAGATTGTGAATGGGTGCTCATGACTGGCAAAGGAAAACATTGAGGAAGAGTCATGAAAAATGAGAGGGAAGAAACAGGAAGAGAGATGAGAGATAAAGGTTTAGCGTAGGAAGCTGGACAAAGACACAGCAGGAAGAAAGGCACAATATACACAGAGGCAAGAATTGGCTTTAGAAGTTGGCGCTGATGAACACCAAAAGAGAATCAGGAGGAAAGGCAAACTAAGTCGTAGTATAAATGGAGGAAAATGTGTGGATTTCCTCAAATAAAGTTGTGAGTACGGTAAGCCTCCATGGTAAAAAATTCATTCATAAAAATAGTCACGGTTTCCAGGAAAGTGGCAAATTTTTGGGTACGTCCATTTAGTAAAAACAAGAAGGGTTAGGCATCTAGATAATGAGGACATTATCTGGCTTCTTTGCTTCTTAGACGTTATCTGCCTTCTTTGCTTCTTACCGTTATATGGAAACAAGGAAAAAAAGGGACAGTCTTTGAAAGGTTCATCATTATTGTGTTTCTTTCTTACGGCATTGATATATATGAGATTTGCTCTCTCTCTCTCTCTCTCTCTCTCTCTCTCTCTCTCTCTCTCTCTCTCTCTCTCTCTCTCTCTCTCTCTCTCAGCACAGTCTTCTTTATTTTGCTTCTTTTTTCGAAGTTCTTAAAGCAAGCACAATAAAAAAGTTTTTGTTCATTTGGTATAATGAAACCTACTTTATTCAGATGAAGATTTATTATGTGGCGCATATGTAAGGTCTACTTATAAAGTTAGGTTAGCTTGTACTGTGTTGAGTAAATTGCCTTCGCCGTATGCGTTTGTTGGACAGGTTTAGATTAGTGATGATGCATTGTACTGCATTAAAGATTACATTACAAAACCGTAAAATACCTGCGTTACTTAGTAGCATTACAGTGGAATCAGAGGGGATGGAAGTATGTCAGCCTATTGTTTGAAGATGAAATAAATGAATGGATAATGCAAAGAGAGGAATGGTGAGATGGAGGAGCCTGTTGCTTCTGAAATTTATAAAAAAAAAAAAGTGGGTTAGGGAAAAAGTGTAATTGTTGGGAAATATATCTCAAGATAACAGCGAAAGAATTCTTCCACACTCCTTGTATAGATAGATATAGATATAGTTTAGGAAGGTACTGCTATTTCTTAATGGGGTTTTTGAAGGAAAACGGACTAATATTGTTAATGCAAGCGATTTGCTGATAGACATTTTATAGCAGAGAAAAGAGAAACCAGTACATGGCAGCTGTTGTGCATGTACATAGTTTAAATAGAATGTTATTTTTTTTCAGGAAAGAATTTTGAACATGTTGGTTACCAATATAAGTTCAGAATGAGACTTTTCATAAATTATGTTCATATATATATATATATATATATATATTATATATATATATATATATATATATATATATATATATATATATATATATATATATATATATATATATATATATATATATATATATATATATATATATATATATATATATATATATATGTGTGTGTGTGTGTGTGTGTGTGTGTGTGTGTGTGCTCACAGATATTCACCTTTTAGGCCACAATAATAAATTCAACTTCAATTCTTTGACCACGTAAATTAATCAGAGCCACAATGAATTTTTCTGATCGTAGAAAACAATGTCTGTGGGGTTTAAGACAAAATTAGTTCACATTGCTCAAAGGTGCATTGAATTTTGTGTGTGTGTGTGTTTACTAACATCTGTCTCATTAATTCTATTAACATTGTTCCTTTCAGGAGGTAAATCTCCATTTGACTGTATATGCTGCTCTGTCTCTGAGTATTTTTTCCTTAGACGTTCAATAGATGAGCTCGATGTCATTCACAACAAGGAAAACCAGAAAACAAGTATTTTATTTGAGAGCGCGTTTCAACTTTTGTTATCTACACTATGACCTAAAGTCTTACCACAGTTATAAATGTCTTGATATGATAAACTGTCGATGTTGTACATCCAGTTTAAAAATGGGACGATCAGCTGCGACTGGATGAGAGCTTTCCCGAAGGTGCTTTATGAAAGTAAGGGCGTATTCCTAAATAGCTAGACAGTTAAGGATGAGAGGTCAGCGTAGGTAGTCCCTTTTCTTTCCTTTCGATTTTATAATATTAAAATAATTGTCGTTTAGATATACAGACTCCGAACGATACGAAAAGTTCTGTTCGGATGTTTGGAAATGAGAGAAATCACAAGAATGAAAAAAGATAGTAGATTGTTCTTAAAATTCCAATGAGTAATCATAGCAATTGCAAAACCATATAGAATAATTGCTTGATGTTCAAAATTATGAAATTTGTGAGGTGTTAAGATTTTATGAGATATAGGTGAGAGAAAAGGTTGATATAACAGAGAATTGTAAAACTTGAATATGAATAGTAGAAAATGCGGTAGTAAGAAGGTTACATAAAAAATAAGTTTATAATCAAATTCACTACAAAACCAAAAAAAGGTGAAGAAAACAAATCTACATATAAACATAATTTAGAAAAAGAAAAATTATGTAAAGAAATACAACTTAGCGAGGGAATCTTAGAAGATAGCTTAGAATCATATTGGACCACGCATATTACAGAAAAAAAAACTTCAAGAGGACTTCTAAATGCCATTAAAATAGGATGATGGGGAACTTGAGAAGAGGAATTTGAAAGAATCCTTTCCAGGGTATAAAAAGCGGAGACCCAAGATAAAAAAAGAAGGAAAATGGCAGATCCTGGAAGTGGGAAAAGTGGAGAAAGAGAGGGAGAGAGCGAGAGAGGGATAAGAGGGTTTTGGGGTAGGAACCAGGATATTAGGAGTTGGGGGTGAAGGATTGGGTGTGTGTTTCTGGGGTGGGGGTGTGGTTGGGATATGAGGCCTCCCAGAGGTGGGGTGAGGGAGGAGAGGGTCCATCTGGAAGGAAGAAGGTGTTAGCTGATGGCATCATTTAGTTAAGTGATGCTCGTTGGGTCTTTCAGAAACTAATTTAAGTCGTATATTGGGGGTCGATATTGCGCCCATCGCGCTTTTCCAACCCAGTCGACTTGTATTTACCGGAAATCGTCAGATTATAGCTTTTATTCGGGAGGAAAGAATATATTGGGTGGATTTATTCCCTCGCAAGAAATTCTTGGTCGTTCCTGAGAGAGAGTGAAAGAGAATTTGCCTATACTGGAAGGAAGAGAGTCACTGATAATGAATTATTATGTATAGAAGCGCAATTTTAATTGAACTGCAGACTGTGCCCAAAGAAAAGTGAGACAGATAGAAGAACCGACGGAGAAAATCTGCCTGCACTTCATGACCTGCAAGAAGTTGGTGTGCGCAGGAAGGGAAAGTTATTTTGAATCTATCGAAAAGAGGAGACGTTTTTCCCTTGGAAAATCTGAAGCGTTCTCGTGTCCTCGTTTGTTCTTACTTCCAGACCTATCATGATTTCCACCGTCGTTGTCGGCGTCTTCGCACTTGGACTTTCCATTTTTCATTTCATTTTTTCTTTCATTTTTCATTCCCATCCGTCGTGGATTCATTCGTCGTCCGCGGAAAGTCTAACTGGTTGAACAGTCTGGTGATTATTTTGAATTCGTCATCAGGATTATGAGAGAGAGAGAGAGAGAGAGAGAGAGAGAGAGAGAGAGAGAGAGAGAGAGAGAGAGAGAGATAAGCTCTAGGACTAAATCGTGAAGAAACGGCAGGATGGTATTGTAAAAGATTTCCTCATATTCGTAGGTGTTACAATAAGGTAAAAGGAATAAGTTCATAAGTAGATTTAATTTCATCAAAGTTATCTCTCTCTCTCTCTCTCTCTGCCTAGTAAACCGAGGCTGAGAGCGTAAGACTGACTGGTGCTAGATGGTGTAATGGAACGGCGAACGCTTTCCTGATCTAAACTCTCAAACTTAGCTGCTCGTTTCGAAAAATAGTTGGATTTAACTTTGGTTATATACACCGGCGGCGGATGCCTACTTTGAGCTAAGCGATATTTCTTGCTGGGCAGAGTATTGGCGTGCGGCCCCCCTTCACCCCCCCTCCTCACCCCCTCTCTCTCCCCCCTCTCTCTCTCTCTCTCTCTCTCTCTCTCTCTCTCTCTCTCTCTCTCTCTCTCTTGCAGTTCAAAATATATTTTCTGTTCCTTCATAGGCAAAACACCTCTCTCTCTCTCTCTCTCTCTCTCTCTCTCTCTCTCTCTCTCTCTCTCTCTCTCTCTCTCTTGCATTTCAAAATATATTTTCTGTTCCTTCATAGGCAAAACACACTCTCTCTCTCTCTCTCTCTCTCTCTCTCTCTCTCTCTCTCTCGCAGTTCAAAATATATTTTCTGTTCCTTCATAGTTCAAAACAGTTTCTGTTCTCTCTCAGTCTCTCTCTCTCTCTCTCTCTCTCTCTCTCTCTCTCTCTCTCTCTCTCTCTCTCTCTCTCTCTCTCTGCGAGATGATTCTGTGGGTATGGAGGTGTTTTAGCTTTGTTTTCTAAGTCTTAGTAACCACAGTGTTGGGTTCTAATTTGAATTATTATATTTGTTTCCTTTGTCATATTTATTTTCAAATGTTACCTTGAGATTTGAGTGATAGTCAAAAGATGTACGCACGCGGAGGCTTATTTCAAGATGAATGTCTACAAGCGAATTGGAAGACTTATGCTGGCATTTTGTACTTAGAACTGTTGGCAATTTAAAAGGTTTTGGGGTTGGCAACCCATAATTTACAAACTGCATATGCGTTGGTGTTTCGGGTATGTTCCTGTTTGATGGAATTTGCTACATATTTGTGTTGTCGGTTTGATTGATTGCATTTTGGCAATTTGCAAGATGTATGTATGTATGTTTGTGAGAGCGTGCTGTATGTGTGTTTGTGTGCTGGGCTCTCGTATTGAGGATGATGAATTATCATGATTAGTTTCCTTTGGCGGTTGGTAATTTAAACTTTTTGCTGGTTTGTTTAGATGAATATTCCGACGGCAACAGAATTTTAATTCCAACTGTTGATTAAGTTGTCTTTGTCCTTTTAGAATTTGTTTGGATGCTAGTTTGCACTGTAAATCATGATCATGTAATTTAGAATTATATTAGACTATTTCATGAAGAAATTAGACCTTGTTTTCATAAACGGAAAATTGATTAGCATCACGTTGACTGGGCTTAGAAATTAATATTTTCACTTTTTTTCTCGTTGTCTTACGAGTTGACCTTCGTTTGACATAAATGCACGGCGGAGGAAGTCATTTGATCAAGGATATTTTGCTTGTGAAATACAGCAGTGTGTTATTGTTGCTCTTTGCTTAAAATTGACAGCAGTGAAAAATAATTGTGTTGTTTACCCATAGTAAGAATTATACAAGAGAGCTTAAATAAGCTTGCTCATCCCTCTGCTTTCCTCTTCATATATTTTTACGCAGCATTTTCTGTATCTGGCCAGAAAATTGCTATGGATATCTTTTTTCATCTTGATCCTTGACATGTTGGAGTTGACAGCAATTCTATGTATGCAGCAGGTTTATCCTACATCGTTATTCGAATCTAGGGAACGACCTGAAAGATATTTCATGTGTGCCTTATCTTGAATACCGTATAATTGTTAGCAGGCTATAATAAACAGGAAACACTCTTTATCCAGAACTGCTAACTGATGTCAAGTGTCACAAAAATTCATATTTTTAATGCATCACACATAGATGTGTATCGAGCATGGTACCTCCTGATATCGATATCTGTACTCTTGAAGATTCTAAATACTCAGCATGCCACGTTATGAAGCTGTTCCCAAATATAAGCAATATTCTGTTGTTTGTATCAGGTCAGCAAAGATCGCGTTCTCATATAACTTGTCAAAATGCTTTAAATATTGACATTAAGTTTTCAACCTCACGTTTGAAATTACCCTTATTTGGGTATGGACTTCAGAGTATAGAGTCTTGATGCTGGTTGGAAAAAGAACTGATTTAGATTAAAATTTCTGTTCTGGAAATAAAGATTCACGTTTGCATTGTTTGGCTTTGTTTCCATCGTAACACAGTCTCTCTCTCTCTCTCTCTCTCTCTCTCTCTCTCTCTCTCTCTCTCTCTCTCTCTCTCATGCACATACGCACTGTACATGTAATTAGGTTATATAGCACTTATTTATACGCATATGGATACATACAAATACACACACACATACACACACACACACACACATATATATATATATATATATATATATATATATATATATATATATATATATATATATATATATATATATATATATATGTATATTTATTTATCTTATGATGTCAGTACAACGGAAATGATCTAGATTCCTGGTGGGATGACGCAGCATCTATTGACACGTTTTAATGTCAAGATACGCATTAGAAATATAATTTGTTTTATGATTCCTAGAAACCTTTTTTTCATTCGATTAAAAACGGCGCTTGATTTCAGGGCAATATATATATATATATATATATATATATATATATATATATATATATATATATATATATATATATATATATATATATATATATATATATATATATATATATATATATTTTTTTTTTTTTTTTTTTATTTACCGGATTTCCTAAATGACTATAAGATTTAATCTATACTGGTTTATCCTGGACTAATTTCTCTGTATTAGTCTTACGGCTTTTCAGCAATTCATTAAAATTCTCCTTAACTTACATTTCACCTTCTTTACCATCTTGCTTCTCTTCCTCCTCCGCCTCCACGATAGCGTTCTTTCTCTCCTCATCTAACTCTTCCATTTCCCACTTTTCATCAGTTCCGTCACTACTCCTCCTATCATCCTTTCCTCATCCCTAGTCTCTTCTTCCTCTTTGTTTCCTGCTTCTCCCAGACCTTCCACTTCCCCTTCGTATTCTTCTCCTTTCCCTCCTTCCCTCCTTCCTCCACTCCCCATCCCCCCCTCCGCCTCTTGTCGCGTCCTCTCTCCACTACAATTGATTTAATGTATAAGGCCTATGTAGACAGGAGTGACGGACGTAATTGAATTGGATTGACAGTGATTTGAATGCGTTGATGACCCATTGATTATTGGGGGCGCAATCTTGAATTAAGAATGTAATTAGCTGTCGAAAAGAGAATAGACATTGCGTTTAGCGTCACGGTACATTGAGTCGGGAGCATTTGCCTTTCCGGTGAAATGATTCGTCGAGGAAGAAGTAGGAAAAGTTCAAGTCAGTGGTTTGGATTCACGCTTCAGAAGACTTATTTAGTTGATTATTTTCTCTTCTGAATGGCGTTTTTTGTAGTCTGATTCTCATTCGATCATAATGGATTCGCCGAGTGCCAGGTCACGTTGAATCTGTGTGTGTGTGTTGTAGCTCACGTTGCATTATAGTGTCAAGTTTACATCTTAATGAGTCTCTCTCTCTCTCTCTCTCTCTCTCTCTCTCTCTCTCTCTCTCTCTCTCTCTCTCTCTCTCATTGGATCGTTGCTACAATTAATTGATGCACCAACGAATGACGAAAAATATATGTTTTTTATCTTAAATCAGTACAAAAAGAGGCGAGTGGTGAGGATTTTCACACTCAAAAAAAAAAAAAAAACAGGCTGATATTGACATGTCCTGCAGTAATTGCTTTTCGTGAACTCATTCGTCGTAATGAGTTGCAATTGTATTGATTTAAAGGTTGTAGAGATAATTTATTGCCTCCCTGGACCGTTAATAGGTGGAATTGGTGGGTAAGATCCCCTCCCCTTAAAAAATGACCTGAAGAGAATGTAGGGAAATTTATGGGAAAAAATTGGGATTAATGGCAAACTGTGCTATGAAAAGAATGAGATTTTCAACTTATTAAATCCCAAACTTCTTTGTTCCCTAAGTTTAATAATCGATCATGGTGGCATGGAAAAATGGTCCGCCGGTATAGTGGTTAGTGTCAGGGTTGCCACTCAGATGTCGCGGGTTCGCGTCTCCTCCAGGGCGATGAAAAATCCCTGCTCTGTATCATGATCAGTTACTGCTGCTGTGTGGGGTCTGCGGTGGGAGGCTGAAACCAACATTCTTTGGAAGCTTGAATTTCAAGTCAATGGCCCCTGTGTGCTTGTTCCATGTGAATAGGTTTCATCTCCTGAAATAATAATAATGATATGTTTAATAGTTAAGGTTGCTTAGATATTGGAAAAAAGTAAAGGTGTATTGTAAGAAAATGTGGTCGAAAGTGGATTAATGACCCAGCGCGTTAGGTAAGGCCTGTGTTTATTTTCTGTCTTCCAAAGGCAGAGATTCCTGAATGTCTGTATATCTGAAATTCATAATATTTAGAGATCAGATGTTTGGTATAATATTTTCTAAGAGGTTGCACTAGGCCTAAGTCTTGTTACTTCCTCGGATCTGTTTTTTCTGTTTTTGCCATTTTTGTTTGTCTTACAGGAAATCCCATCGTTACTTTACAAGTTATATTTCGAACTAAACTGCCCATTAAAAACACAAGTTTGATAATAGGATTAATATAAATAACAAAATTACTTGAAAACAAACGGTGACATAAAGCAAATGGCTTATAGCCTGGTGAATTCGGTAATTACTTCTGCTAATGAACATGCTCCTAAATGATTGATGATAACGACCTTTGTTGAATTTGAAGGGAATACGGCCCTACCATGACTTCGAATGAATGTTGAGAGGCTAAAGTGAATTATCTGTTCTGGTTTCTGTGCCGAATTTAAGATCATGAGTTTCTTGATTCGATTACATCTAAATTATTTTTGTCAGATTGATTAGATCGATTTTATTATTCTCTCAATTTTTCCGCATCAGAAAATTCGACGGACTTCTTCAGCATCGTTCTCAGCTTCCCAAACCAATTGCTCTTGAGCTAAAAACAGACAATGAACAGGCACCGGAAGTCATATGATTTAGAAAAAAAAACAACATTTTATTATCTTTGTGTCTTTGATGTTTAGTTATAAAGAACTGGTTTTGTTCATTGTGTATTTTCTGCCACATTCTTTTCGTTTTTGAAAATGCCTTTATAGAAAGTATCCCAACTTCCATCAGAAATAATGTGTGTTCAGTCCAGTGTTTTTGCTGTACAACTTTAAAAGAGGTGAACTTTTAATGTTTGCTTTGAAAGATGATTTTTAAGCCTTTGTTTTGAAACGCGAATGTCGAACTTTTGTTTTGAAAAGGTAAATATTTTGTATTCGTCGTGGAAAAGGAATACTGTGTACATGTTTGCTTATTGTGAACATCGTTACATACACCATTACTGTTTTTTGGTAAATTTCATTTATATGGAAAAAAAAAACAGCCTTGCACGGGTTAGCTTAGACTCGGAGGAAAAATGATGAGTAAGTTAAATATTTATGACCTAATTTCAAAAGGAAGCAATAAACCAATCTTTGGAAAGAAGCACTTTTTTCTTCTTGTATTCATGTACTGAACGCATTATCAGCCTCATGTCCACATAATGAGTTCATACATAACGTGCATATACACATACATATATACATTATATGTGTCTATATACTGACAGAGCTGAACTACTGATAACTTTATATATATATATATATATATATATATATATATATATATATATATATATATATATATATATATATATATATACATACTCTGTATATATATATATATATATATATACATATACTCTGTATATATATATATATATATATATATATATATATATATATATATATATATATATATATATATATATATATATATATATATGAAGGGTTATCAGTAGTTCAGCTCTGTCAGTATTTGACTCCCTAGACACACTGCTCCATTCTCTTGTATCTTGCACTCACACTCCTGCACTTCCTGGATATTATGGACATTCCTTTCCAATACCTCTTCCACTCCATCTACCTTTCACTTGTTGGGCCTCCCTCTCTCTACTTTCCTCCTGCACTTCCGAATTCCCACTTTTCACCAACCGATAATCTCCCATTTTTACATGTGACTGACCAGTCCCTGCTCTTCCTCAACCTTTTTACCACTTCTTTAACTTATCGTCCTGTTTGTCATCGTTTCATTGCTTCTTATGTCACATATACCATGCAAGCAATTTTTCTCAGCAGTTCTGTTCCTCACCATCGTTGTTAATATTAATTTTGTTCTATTCTCCCAGTATCCATTTACCCCCATTACCTATTTTTTTGCTCACATTTACAGTCACGTTCTCTTACTGGAAACTCTTTTAGATTACTTCACTAGTTTTTTCAGTTCTCTTGACTGTCCTCAATCAGTTTTCAATCGTCTGCAAACATCAACTATTCCGCTATCCATTCATGATAGTTTTCTTTCCCCACAACATTGCACCTACGTCTGATTTCCTTTCTCTGACTTCCTGCATCCATAAAAATAGTAAGCAAACTATTTTTGTTATTAAGATATTTATTTAGTTTATGTTGGTTTTGCTAAGGGACGGGACAGGCCCGCCGTGAAGATAAAGACAGAATAGGACATTTTCGGTGTAACCCTCAGGAATTACGAAAGAGATGAGTTAAAAAGCTAAGGAAAAGGAAGTCTGAGAAAGTTTTCCTTTTTTTCTTTTAATTCTTATATTTGTTACTCAGACACTATAGCCTACCTAACTCACTGATCGGGGACGGTCATATAAGCGTCATTTATTTACCATAGTCATCGAATCAAAACCTTTTCATCGGGTAGCGAAAATTCGAGGGGATTGGAATCAGATACATCATGAAATACTTTGGTGGAGTTTTAAATTGATCGTCCCCTTTTACCAAACTTTTGCCGTGTTCTTTTTATTTTATAGTTATTTTATAGAGTTCTAGAGACACTGTACACAAGTCTATTTATTGAATTCATGTTTTTGACAAGTTAACACTTCGTGTAAAAATAATCTTCAAGACCGTCATGCTTGTAACGGTACTTCATCCGTAGATCGCCTCTGGCAACGCTAAGTCAGTGGTTATATTTTATGGAAAATAAACCACACTTCTTCATTTAGTAAGCACGTACATATGTAGAGCCTAAGATTGACCTCGTGATGGATATATACATATCAAGTGAGAGTAATTGTTAACAGTATTGTTTTCCTGTTTTGTTATGCAGACAGATTATGGCTTCTTACATATATGCTTAGACGTGAGCTATACCCTAATATTTAAACCTCATGTCGAAGCATCTGATGCCTTGAAAAATATAATAGGTACAAAGTAGCTGAAGGAGAGTCAAAGGAATGTGTTATAATCATAAACTCTTTGTCAGAACTGTACAAGGTGGTACGATTGGCCTTTTGCCTGCAAATGTTGGAACAATCGGAGATTTAAAAAAAAAAATAAACTTCAGAATATTGGGAAACTTTCAACGTATGCAGCAAAATTGCAGTTGTGAACTTGTAAGAGCTATAGCTTGCTATTTTTATTTTATTACCATGGTATGATAATGATAGTAACGTGAGCGAACATAAAGAAATATTTGCATTGGAATATTGGCTGCGTATCATTATTACCGCTTTTACTACGACGCTGTAAATGGTATCCTTATTGTAGTCGCTTTTCTTCATTCTTTTATAATATGAATATAACCAATCCCATTTATGAAAGACGTTCTTCTTTTAGGGCAATGTTATTGAAAATCATTGCTGTTTCAACGGCTTTCAGCTGATACATTGTTCTTTGTGTAAGCTGAACACCGTTGAAACCGCAGTTGTTTTTAGTTCCAATATAATTTTTATTCCAAGGGCAGTATAATGTAATTTTGATATTTTTTCCCCTCTATTTTGACTTTTAAAGCATCGTTACTTACTTTGTTGGATGCTTAATGGTTAAGAATCCGGATAAACATTTGTGGTTGTTCAAATCCTTAACTCCCTGTACATCTGGTCTTCACTCCTTTGTTTCTTATTATGAAAAGAGACGGTAACTGCACCCGACATTGCAAGAGTTTTAATGAAGCGGGGTAAAGGATTAAGGTAACCATAAGGAAGGGCGGGATTACCCTTCTTAATGGCAAATGGCGTATTCCACTCAGAGACCTGAAGAGACAATGGTTTCCATAGTGAGCAATCACTCAAGTGTCATTAACCAATCTGTTTAGTGAAGAACGTTGTATCTATGGCACCACAACTATCTTTTCCGAATGTTTTTCTCTTAATTATTTTATTTCTAAAGGTAAACAAAAGGATTTCATGTAATAATCTGCTCGGTACCACAGAGTCGCCATGCAGTCGGAATGCTAATCAAAGCTTCACATTTATGCAAGCTCACGGTCACATTTATAAACAAACGCATAATGAAAGGCCATTAACCCTCCGGCCTTAAAAAAAAAGTAAAACAAAATGAAATAAATAAAAAAAAAGCCAGGCGGCTGCTGTGTAACAAAGTGCGCGATAGACGCTTCAAAATAGAAGATTATCAGGTCGCTTGAATCGCTTCACAAGCGAGCTGAAATGCACTCGGGGAAATCACCATTTGACGTTCAGTAGAACGTTAATAGGCTTTGCTTTTGAATATTATCCTTTTCAATTAAACTAAATGTATGCAATAACTGCGATGGATAAGATTAGACTTTTCCTGATTAATTTGATGTGAAAAAAGTAAATAAAGTAAAGGAAAAGTGATGCGTTTTGCAGAGTGAAACTGAGTTTCCCGTTGCTTATCATGTGTTTTATGTAAGTTCATGGAATGCTATAATTTATATGTGTTTGTTCATATTCAGCGGTGGTTATTTCTTTGTTTGTTGTTGATGTCGGTTTAAGCTGTGATTTTATATAAGTATTTCTGTATCACTAGATAAGTTGGATAAGTGCAGTCTCTTTTGAATTATCTGATATCGTTGCCACCATCCTGTATAGTTTCTACGGAGCATTTCTGCTTTGTTTTCTACTTTACGCGGAAGATTGCGTCTGAGGACAATTATGATTTATGATCCAATACTAAATCAGCCTTAGTGGAATGCTGAGGCTGCTTGAGTTTCTTGCGCGTTTGCAGGATTAACGGTTACTGCAAAAAAAGAAGAAAGAGAGAAAGCGTTAAATAAGTATAATCGTATTGTCAGTGTATTTCTTTGTACATATTTTCAGTACAAGTACTGTTGCATACAGTGAAACTCGCGTTCATGCGCGCACACAAATATATATACATGTATATATATAGATATGTATGTATATATACATTTTATATATATATATATATATATATATATACTATATATATATATATATATATATATATATATATATATATATATATATATATATATATATATATATATATATATACTATATATATATATATATATATATATATATATATATATATATATATAGTATATTGTTTTCCACAATGTTACATATTAACGATTTTAACCTCAACCTAATGTCACTGTTGAAATAATTTATAAAAGTTCTTCAGAACACAGTGGATTATTAGTTAAAGGCTGCCTTATTAACTCATTTCGATGTAAGAACTTGAGTGATGGTGTTATGGAGGAACGCGAATAACCAAAATGTTCATTTTGGAGGTTCAAGAGACAAACTACCCGTAGGATATTTTAAGAAATGGCCGTTAATGTGGTACAGTTTTAAAAGCTAATTATTTCATTTTAATTATGATTGACCTTCCAGGATATTTTGTATGTATTTGAGTTAGTTGGTTAGTTTGATTCTATTTTTATTGACGACCTCATATTGCTTTTTTGAAGGCAACTTTAATATTATGATAAACGTTGAAAATCGCGGTCTTGTCCACCCCTTTTATATTTTTACACGCACACACACATTTATATATTTACAAATGTACACTATGTACATACAGTATACATATATAAGTATATATAAATATTTATATATACAGTATATATATGTATGTATGTATATGCATATGTATATATATTTATATATACATAGAAAAATTATTGAAAAGGTAGAGAGAGAAAGAGAGAGCTTATCTAAAAATATCAAGGTTAAGCGAAGGTTGGCTGGCAGTCCCCAAATGAGAGTTCAAATTTGTTGCCCCCTTTGAAACTCCCATATAAAGGAGGGAAGAATTAAATAGAAATAAGAAGGTAGATGAGATAGGGCTGCGTGGAATTAAGTTAGATTAATTAGCTGCGAGAAGGGGGAAACATTCGGTTCAAATGGGCAAAGTTTGTTGGCAGGGATAAATGCTCTTGGGGATGGACTAGGTAGGATATACAGTACCTCTGTTTGTGTGTGTGTGTGTCTTTGAGAGAGAGAGAGAGAGATGGGTGTATACGCCTCTGTGTTTGTTTGTGTATGTGTGTCAGAGAGAGAGAGAGAGAGAGAGAGAGAGAGAGAGAGAGAGAAGATATGTTGAAAATTATTCTTTGCCTTTTTTTGTGATAAGCTTTGGCAATTGTACAGGAATTTTTGTAAATTGTACAGGAATTTTTTGTAAAAGTAGAATGTTTTGTACACACACACACACACACACACACACACACACACACACACATATATATGTATGTATGTATATGTATGTATGTATGTATGTATGTATGTATGTATGTATGTATGTGTGTGTGTGTGTAATTATGTCCATCTCTTTATCTATATTGAAAGATAAAAAGTAGAAAGCTAAAATTACACATATATATAACATTCCATATGTGTGTGTGCGTATATATGCATGTAAACAGTGTGTGTGTATGCATATATGTGTATAATATATATATATATATATATATATATATATATATATATATATATATATATATATATATATATATATATATATATATATATATATGTCTGTGTGTGTGTATATATACTCGTATGTAGTGTGTGTGTCTGCGTAAGAGCGCTTAAATATTGTGTATTAACTTTTAGCATTTTTATTGATGTCTTCGTTGCTTCTTGCTTATTTCTGATAGTGTTATGTGTTTTATTGCTGTTTTTATTGACTTGGTTCTTGATTATTTTTTCCTATTTCTTCTACCAAAAATACTGCTGTTATTTTTGTTTTGTATTATTCTCGTTGTTTTGTGGATTTGTTATTGCTGAGTAATTATTAGGCTTTCGTTATCACTTTCTTGATGTTTGTATTTTTACCGCCAGCAGTAATACACTTGTACTCTTTTTATGATTGCTAATATTACTAGTTTTGTTGCTGCTTTCATACAAAAAAGTGAAAGGAAATAAATCAAAGACGACCATTTTCCGGGACGTAGAGATTTGAAGGTAAAAATTCCTTGGTGATAAACCCAAGGGAAAGAAGGGAAATCCTCTGTCTTAGACAAACATTCTCGTTTGAAAGGTTTTGGAAGGGGGGAGAGGGTGTTGAAGAATGAAGTATTCGGTATGTGGTGGGTACAGGGTATCTCGTGGGCAAGGGTGGAGGGAGAGGATATCTTTCCAGGAAGATGAAACATGACTGTTTTCAACTGACCCTTTAGGAACTCGGCAAAAGTTTTGGGTCATCACTCTGCAGTCTATTTGTGACCTGCCGAAGGTTGTTCTCTTGTCTTAGGATTTTCATTGATTAATTGCACGACAGACAGACGGACGGACATCGTTATAGTTCTTTCAGAAGTTGGTAGCCAGCTGTAAGCTATTGCTTTACTGATTTTATTTTCATTTGGGAATTCGGTTGAAAGTTCCTGTGAAAGTTGTGAGCCATATTTCGAATGGTCGTGATAATTTGGTTTTTTATTTTATTTTCTTTTGTAAATTTCCTTAATTTCTGTCGTTGGAATACAGATTAAAATGTAGGATGTTCATGTGGAGAGTAGTAAGTAACGGGTTATAAAAGGCATGTGAAGTGGAAGTAGCAAATGTTTGAAAGTCGGTTCCTAAGGTAAAACGTAAAAATTTCTAAGGGATAGAGAGAACCCCGTGGTATCTTTAAAATGGGATAGGTGTACTCGGGAAATGATAACCAGCATTCAGGTAGGTAGTGGCTGCCGCTTTGTGTGTCGGTTACAGGCAGTCTTGTAAAGAGAGAGAGAGAGAGAGAGAGAGAGAGAGAACTAGTGCAAAACTAATCCCAACTTCCCCCTACCCAAAGCGACATCCTACAATCCTACAACCAATCGGAGCATCTGCCAATCCGGCCGCTCATCGGAAAAAGTCAATTTCACAGCGAGAGCTTTGCAAGACCAAAACTTTGTGCGGCGCCTATTGTCTCCCGTCCCGGATTGTTTCTACCCCACCTCACTGCCTCCCTCCCTCTCTCTCTCTCCCCCTCTCTTTCTCCCTTTGGTTCTACTTTCCTACTCCACTACCTCACCCTCACTTCTCTTTCCCCATGGTCCCAACCTATTCTCTCTCTCTCTCTCTCTCTCTCTCTCTCTCTCTCTCTCTCTCTCGTTTCTAACATCCGCTTCTTTCTCCTATTTGTTTCCTCGTTTTCCTTCCTGTTTCAGTACCCTCCTTTCTCTCCCTTTTCGAATCTCCGGAAGGCCAGTGAAGAATTAGAGGAATTTATTTCTGGTGATAGAAATTCATTTCTCGGTATAGTGTGGTTCGGATTCCACAATAAGCTGTAGGTTCCGTTGCCAGGTAACCAATTGGTTCATAGCCACGTAAAATAAGTCTAATCCTTCGGGCCAGCCCCAGGAGAGCTGTTAATCAGCTCAGTGGTCTGGTTAAACTAAGGTATACTTAACTTCTCTCCCTTTCATTAATTTCTCTCTTCTTTGCCTCTTTTCCACTTGTCCATATACTCACTCGTGGTTTTGTCACTCATCCACCTCCCCATTGTTTTTACATTATCCCATTTTTTTTTTTTACCACCTGCTTGTTATGTTTGTATTTTCCTCTACGTAACCCCGTCTGCCCCCACTCTCTGTATCACCTGGTGGCGCAGTGAGAGCGCTTTCACTTCAAAAACTGAGTAACCAGAGGTCGAACGCTGGGACGGACGTGAAGAGACGATATGGGCTTCTTCTTTCAAAATACAGGGCGCTTCTTTTGACCTGAGCATTTTTTTTTTTTTAGCACGTCGTTGTTATTCATTATCAAAACGAGACGAACTTTACTGGTTAATCCTCCTTGCACCTTCCTGACATCATTCAAAGAGTATTAAATTTTGTTGTAAAACATCGGGAGCGGGGGTGGGGCGCACGCGCGCGTACACACACACACGCGCGCGCACTCTCTCTCTCTCTCTCTCTCTCTCTGTTTTATAGGTGTATATATATTTATATGTGTATATATACACAAACATATACACACGCACATATGTGTGCTTAAAAAATCACAGTAGATGCACGTGACTTCAGTGTATAAGCGAATGCCACAGGAAATTGACAGGCAGAAGTTCAGTACCAAGCGCTTTCACATGTTTATTCACGCATCTTTGGGGGACAAATGAGACAGTTGAAGAGAAGGTCACAAAGTAAACAAAAAGAACAAGAATACCAGATGGTTAATGGTTAAAGGGTAATAAACAAAGAGATAATCCAGGATAATCCGGGATCGCGCGGTCACCAACTAAAACCATAGACTCAACCATACTGAGTACTAATTTTGTTGCTTAGGCTATATTTATAAACAACTTTTTTAATTATGAAGGCATCGAGTTTAAACAAACCAAGACTTAAATTTAGTGGTAATAATAAACAAAAGTGACTTTGTAGATAAAATAAATGGCAATATTAAATGATAATGCAAATTACACAAAACTGAGGTTTGATCCTATACAGACAGTGAACTCTCATTTTAGTAAACAAATCAAATTAATTTTAAAGGGCTCTGACCGTTTACTTAAACAGATTACATCTCAGTGCTCCTCCCTACTATATCTCTATGGTTTAGTCAAGACACACAAAATCAGTGACCCTATTAAACCCATCTTCGTATAATTTATCTAGATGGCTTGTAAAAATTCTTACACCTATGGTAGGGAATATTTCTAATACGAATGTAAGGAACAATGTCGACACTATAAACAAATTGACTAGTTTGAATTTGAATTTTGATTTTAATATGGTTAGTTTTTATGTCGTCTCTTTATTTACAAAAGTGCCTGTAGATGATTGACTTGAATTTTTGGAGGAAGAATTAGAAGGTTATGATACTCCTTTAACTGTAGCAGATCTCACTAATCTTATACGGGTATGTATCAGAGATAGTAAATTATGTTTTAATGGTGAATTTTTTGTACAGAAGTTCGGCATGGCTATGGTTATCCCTTATCTCCTTTCCGTGGCAATATTTACATGGAATTTTTTAGACAAAATTCTTACCAAGAATTTTGCCCCCAAAAATTATATTATGGTTCATGTGGATGATATTTTCTGTATTTGGCCAGTTCACGAAAATCACCAGGAATTTCTGATTCAGCTAAATAATTTAGTCCCTTCTATAAAATGTACCGTAGAGGAAGAAAGAAAGCGTAATTTGAATTTTTTTTTATGTAACTGCCCATAGACATGATAGAAATTTCACCTTTTCGGTCTTTCGAAAATCAGCTAACCTTGCCTCTTTTGTTCATTATTATTCCAATCATCATCAAAATGTTTTTTTCTGGGATGTTCTAAATTGAGGGCTCTGCGCGTTTGTAGCCCAAGCTCATTGATGCTGAGATTAAAACTATTTATGATATTGTCTTGAAACTTGAATATCCAAGGAATTTTGTAGATGTAGCATGGACAAGAGCAAGGAAATCATTTTATTTAGCTAATAATAAACTTGAATTTAGTAAGCATAATATTCTTAAATTACCGTATGATGAAAGGTTAAGAGTTTAGTAATAGAGAATTCTCCTAAAGATGTTTCTGGCAGCACATATGAAATTCCTTGTATAAAGTGTGGTAAAATTAATTACGGACAGACGGGAAAAATCACTTTCGCAACGAATCAGACAACGCCAATATCCTGTGAGAACTGGCCAAATATCGAATGCATTATTCGTACATATGAGAGATTTAGCTCATCCTATTAACTGGAGTAAAGCAAGATCCTTAGTCCCGTTTAACGACACAGCTAAAAGGAATATCATTGAATCTTGTTTTATCAAGTCAAATAACGGAAGTGTTCTAAATTTAAGTCTTGGTTTGTTTAAACTCGATGCTTTCTTAATTTTAAAAAAAAGTTGTTGATAAATATAAGCAACAAAATTAGTATTCAGTTTTATATATGTTTTTGGATTTTGTAGAGCTTCGCTTTCGTTTCTCTTATGGTTAAGTCTATGGTTTTCGTTCGTGACCACGTGATCCCGGATTATCCTGGACTGTCTCTTGGTTTATTATCCTTTGGCAGTTAACCATCTGGTATTCTTGTTCTTTTCGTTTCCCTTGTAACCTTCTTTTCAACTGTGCCTCAATTGTGCCTCGAAGATGCGTGAATAAACACGTGAAAGCGCCTGGTTCTGAACTTATGCCTGTTATTTTCCTGTGGTATTGGCTATATATATATGTATATATATTATATATATATATATATATATATATATATGTATATATATATATATATATGTATATATATATATATATATATATATATATATATATATATATATATATATATATATATATATATATATATATATATTATGAAAAGCAGAGATAGATGATTTTTTTGCAAAATATTTCGTGTATTTTTAATTTGTTCGTCAAATATACAGAAGCATATCCTAAGCCACACAGCCGTAAACGTACCATAAACTCAGAAGGCTGTATGTCATGTAAAGTTCACATTGGTGAAATAAATAGCAGGGAAGCAGCGCATTACTTTGCATGCAAGAAAGTACAGACATGATCCGTCGTCGCCCCTTTTAATTTTCCCGACTATTTCGTTCTGAATGCGAACAAAGGCGCTCCGTTCTCTGCTTTCCATTAAAGAAGAAACCAAAAAAGCGGGAAGTTTATATCAATCGTTAAGAGAATTTAGTGTTCTCTGGAAACTCCTAGTGCGTAGTGTAATAGAGGCGACATCAATGCAGTTGTGCCTCGGTCTGTCACGATTAGTAACGAGTCAGCCGAGTTTTCGTTATTCATTCCTACATGGCCATGAATTACGCGTTATGAATTATGCTCCGTCATTTATTACTTACCGAGAGTAATAATGCCGTCTGTGTCAGTTAAACCAGATCCTTCAAAGCGTCGTATTTTCATTCATGTTAATTGCAGCTGGTTGAGGGTGATCTATCAGGGGTTTTTGTTCTCCCTGATTCATACCTTGTTCCTAGGTATTAGCTCTACGGAATTACGAGTGGTCATTTGTTGTGTTACGCGTAAGCTGAAGCGCTGGTTACACTGGGCTTTTGGTATTTTGTCCAGGTTTTTCTGTTAGTGCCTGCAATATTTAGTTACGGTTAGGCTTTCCTGTTAACATCCAAATGATTTTTTACGATGAAAATAGGCTTATGTGTTAGTCCGATCAGTGGTATGTTGGAACAAAGAGAAACCGCCATAATACCTAGAAATATACGGCAGTCACATTCGATTTTTTATTGTATAGCTTAGCGTTAATGAACATTTTAATTATTTAATTTAAGGGTTTATTCATTGTCCACGACACCCGGTACTGCTGTACTAAGGAGACCTTCTAATGCCACTGTGTAAATTTTCACCACTTTAACTTAATTCATTTTCTAATTTCAGGAGTTAAACTGAACTCTTACAGTTTTATAGCGTGGGTGTTTAAAGAGTGGCCATATTCATAGTGTTAACACTCATTCGACTCATCTTATGTGCATAGCTTTTTCTCTTCGAAGGTTTGTTGTGTAATAACACTATTATATTTATTGTCTTCG
>NC_089743.1:27628697-27656197 GCF_040412425.1 Macrobrachium rosenbergii | reverse complement strand
TGTATATTTCTATTCCGTATTCGTCAAATCTTGGCGTTTTCCTTGCATGTGAATTCTGATACCCAAATGCCGTGAACCAGCAACGATTCGTACAGAGTTACTCTATTGTCACACTTGTTTCTTGAAGTAAATTTTTCAGTAGTTATATCATGGTTACATGTAACTCCTCACGTAGAATTATTTGAGTTCGATATTTCAAAGTGGGTGAAAATTCTCGTAAAAGTAGAAAGCATTAGTACATGGAATTATGGGAGTGGAATACTTGGAGTAAATTTTTACAAATAATCTCTCTCCATATATATATATATATATATATATATATATATATATATATATATATAAATGTATGTATGTAGAAACAGTTATTCTTTTAGGAGACAAGCAGAAGTATTAAATTATTTGTGAAAATGGATCGTATCTAAATATGTAATATGCAGGGTACAATAATAGTTATGAACTTTGCAGCTTTTTATAAATTCACCTCATGGCGTCCTGACTGAACATTTTACCATTAGTTTCATCCCGGACTCACCTCTTCAATTTACTTGAGAGGTGAGTTCATTCACTTGTCATTGAGTAATTTGTCTTCTGCATATATTTCTCTTATACATCTGGATTTCATCTTATCTTTGGTTTTTGTAGGTTATAGGGAGGATACGCTTACTACAAGATGTTTGAATCCTATTAGACAATAAATGATGAAGCTTATCCGTCATTTTGAGGTGTCAAACCCATGCTTTTTTTCAATAGTGAGGTTACCGTTTAATTCATCACGCTACAAAGAAAAATAGAGATATTTTATTTAGAGGTCTTGCTTTGTAGGCATACGCACACACACGTATATAATATATATGTGTATATATATATATATATATATATATATATATATATATATATATATATGTATATGTATGTGTGTATGTACCTATATATACGCATACATATGCATACACATATCCAGTGGAAAAGAGTAATATGAATCGATGTTCTAACTTTAAATGAACTAAAATGCAAAAAAAAAGAAAAAAAATGGACCTGAGAGTATCGTCTGTTATTATAGAAACACACTAGCGTCGTGAATTGCTGAAATAAAGATGTAAATAAGTAATTAAACATAGCAAGTATCATTGCTTACTACGCAGTACATCTGCTGGTATATCGGTAACCGACGTGAAATCCACTGATTCCTTTGAATCGGTACATATTTCCGGACTCTCTCTCTCTCTCTCTCTCTCTCTCTCTCTCTCTCTCTCTTTAAGGCAGTGGTCCTTGCAGAATAACACAATGAAAAAATGTAACTAAGGAACGAAATGTACCATACAGCAAAACGCCCTTAATGGTCAAGACGAACCCAATGTGCCCGGTTGACAAAACGTAGCAATTGGTCGAAATGTACCTAATTAACAAAACTTACCCTGTGTAACTAGTAAAGCAAATGTAACAAATGGACAAAACGTAGTCCATCCTATGTATCCAATGAACAAATTGTACACAATGAACATATGGTTCCTATTGACAAAATGCACCCATTGAGTACAGTTGGCTTATTTTCTTCCTTTGGTACATTTGTCTTTTGGGCATATTTTATCCCTGGGTATGTTTTGTTTATTGGATATATTTGGTTGTATGATACGTTTTGCCCATTGTTTCTTGGTTGTGACCAATGCCTTAAAAAGGAGAGAGAGAGAGAGAGAGAGAGAGAGAGAGAATAATTTAACGTGCCTCTTCTACAGGTTTGGAAATGTTTGTTCCTCTTTACAAGAACAAAGGAATTCGATTTAGTTTGCGATGCACTAGTAGTAATTCTCGCGTTCACTCACTGTAGAGTAAGCAGTGTTACTTGCTTTGTTTATTTTTGTGCCTTCGTGGACTGACGTCACGCGGTGTTTGCATGTGTTCCTGCAGCGCGCGATCGACAACTGCCAAGAAGAACGCAAATGAAATCAAAATGAACTAAATAGAACGTATTTAGACGATGGATGTTACCTTAGGGGGTTAGTTCCCCTCACGTGGTACACTGTAGGCATTACTTAAGGTTCTTTGCGGCGTCCCTTCGGCTCCTAGCTGCAACTCCTTTCATTCTTTTACGCTGGCTCCGTTCCATCTTTCTTTCCACCCCCTCCTAACAAATGTTTCATAGTGCAACTGCGAGATTTTCCTCCTGTTGCACCTTTCAAACCCTTTTACTCTCGATTTCCCTTTCAGGGCTGAATGACCTCATAGGTCCCAGTGCTTGGCCTTTGTCCTAAATTTCATATTATATTCTATTCTAGACGGTGGATGCATGCTCCTGACAAAACTAAAAAGGAAATTACTGAGTTGCATTGCACTACTCTTTAAATGTTCGAAATTGATTTTTTAAAAATACATATTTTTAGTGCAAACACTAATCTCGATTATCTAGTTGTAATGCAACTCAATACAATCTGCCGTATACTCTTTGCTCCTTGGTGAAAAACTGGGAATTACATGTTTTAATGTTTTCAAATTTTTCGTTTTATTTACTCGAAGAGGTGCTTAAGCTTTAATTCCTACATTGTCTAACATGTATGAATTTGCATTTTAAGTATGTATTATTTTTCATTATCAGTACATTTTTAATGCTTCATTTATTCATATAAAATGTGGATGCACTGCTTGTGGAATATGAAATTTATTTAAAATTGCATTTCCAAATTAAACCCTTTTCTTTTCTACTTGTGTTTTAATCCCCTTTAAGTCCCAGTATATTGTTAAGTTTGTAAATATTTTTAACTCAATATTCAAATGTCTTTCATGTGCATCCAAGAAAATTGCTCACCTAGTGACTATCCATTTATCGGTCATTTTTCTGTGTGCCAAAGGCAAATAACCTTAATCATTTCTTCTTTCTTTGCAGTTCGGAGAGTGCCACCAAGATTTAGCAAGGCCCCCGAAGCCGTATATGAGGTTATGCCTGGCGAATCCCTCAGCATACCCTGTGTCGCCGTCGGGTCGCCAATGCCTTACGTACAGTGGAAGAAGGTCAGTACATTTTCATTTTTTATCTGTTTGTGGAATTTATTCGTGAAAAGAAAATTTACTTTGTGAATATCATTAATTATTTAATATTTCGCACGATATCAGATTTTTTTTTCTCGAACTACGAATGAATAATGAATCCTTGCGCAAGGTTACAGAAACGTATATGTAGAACAAAAAATAAAAAAAAATTATGATGTAAGATATATTCGTGAAGACATGATTTGGTGATTTTGTTAAGCCAGTAGATGCTAAATTTGACGCTAAACGAGAAAGTAAGTGAAGTGACGGTATGGTTTTACGGCACTGGTCAGTAAGGAAGACATAATGAATGGAACGTTTATTTTGACGCCTTAAGATGCAGTCATCTTCAGTCCCTGAAGCAGCGTTCGATTTCTTGAGCCGGCTATATAAAATACTAAGCTAAAACGCTCATTACTATTCCAGTAAACCAGATAATTATGTATCAAAGTTACCGTAAATACAATTATCTTCACCATACTCCCTCCGGAATGTCCGAAAATTTAGCCAAGCATTGTAATCATTTTGTCATGAAGTCCATACACATGATTAAATGACAGATTTGTAGATATATGAAGCTGGAAGAAAATTTCCTAATAAGTTACAGACATTTCATTTTATTTGGTTTTGGTCTCGTGAACTATTCATAAAGCATTCTGATTCAGGAATAAGTCGTCCATAATATTTAGTGTGTATATCAGTGTTTGTTGATACAAAGACTGCTGGATCTAAATTGAAGATTCCCCGTCCAAAGTAAGTGGTGTAAACTAGAATTTCGGTTTGGAAGTAACCTTGAAAGTAAATAGTAACATAAAGCTTGTCTTATCATTTTGGAGTACGGAATCATATTTTTGCATGTATATCGCGTGGATTTTCCTTTTCTTATAAAACTTGCTTACGAAATAAAAAGGGAACCTGGTGTACCCTCGAAAGAGGTGTATTTGCAAGGGAGTCAGTGTAGGAATTCTGTGGTAGTCATTGAGTTATTTCATATTTTTCTGTATCTCGAGGTAATTTTGTGCTTCTTTAATTATTGGGGAAGTAGGTTTTCTGTAGACACCAATTTGAGAAGAACTGTATGATTTGGATAAAATATTTTTTATTGAACGATTCCTTACATTCATATTTGATGATTAGGCTACTCACTGATTTTTTTTTTTTTTTTTTATTTTTTTTTTTTTTTTTTTTTACAAAATTGATGAGAGAAATATATATAGCATAAATATTTGGCAGCGCAAATGAAATGTTGACACAATTTTGTTTTTACAAAAAAAAAAAAAATGCATATGAGACTAACAGGCAACAGTGTTTGAGTAATTTTGTCACTAATTTAACATTTTTTTCGTAATTTGTGTGCAAGCGAAAGTATGCCAGTAGCATTTATTGCGAAGAATTGTAAAGTTAAACTTCATGATTCCTGAACAAGCCAAACATTAAAAAAGCGTAAAACCATTTGATACAAGTGCAAGGTTTTAACGAACTCGGATGAATAAGTGCGATCGAAGAAGAAAATACAAAAAGGGCTTATCATGGTATGCACTCGTACCGGGTGAGTGGGTGGGATACTTCTGAAAATACTGTTAAAAGCATAGCTTTAGTTTTCTGCAAAAGAAAACTATTGAGATGGCATTTTGTCTGTTGATAATCATCAGACATATCAAATTGCAGCCCTCTAGCCTCAGTAGTTTTTATTTGAATTAAGGTTAAAGTTAGCCATGATCGTGCGCCTGGCACCGCTATAGGTGCCAACAACACAGGCCACCACCGGGCCGTGGCTGAAAGTTTCATGGGCCGCAGCTGAGAGTTTCATGGGCCGTGGCTGAGAGTTTCATGCAGCATTATACGCTGTACAGAAAACTCGATTTTGCCGAAGAAACTTCGGCGCCTTTTTTACTTGTTTATATCGTTCCTTCACTTTGAGAGGGTTTGGATTAGAGTAACGAAGATCATTTACAAACTTAGAATACGTAGATGATACTGTTTTAAGCAGCAAAACACTACAGGACTCACAGTAAAATGAAAATAAGACTGAAACAACCACTTAAAAACCAAAATATCAGTAGGAAAAAAAGACGCTCGGAAACTGAATGGCCACACGTTTTATGCGACATTTAGATTTTATAAATGGTGCAAGATTTTCTGGCCGCGGTGAGTGTTGAGGGGCGTGTAAAATCACTTAGCAGGAATCAAAGCACATTTCGGTTCTTGTGCTTCGGCACACTTTCGCGGTTCTGCTTGTTGCTTTGGCAATAGATCTTCAGTTTCGAAAGTTTTACGCTGAAATTTAGTTGCCTAGATTGTTGTTAGAAAAAATTATCACCAAACTTATGTTTATATAATGTTTTTGTTCATTGTTTTAATTTTAGGAAATTTATTCGTAATTTCTTATGTTTAAGAGAGTATGTTTATATATATATATATTTGTATATATATATTTATATAATTTATATATATATATATATATATTTGTATATATATATTTATATAATTTATATATATATATATATATGTGTGTGTGTATGTACATGTATATATGTATATAACGTCAGCCTGGGCTTCATGAAACTGAGGAGCGCGGTACTCAGAAATGCATCTTGGGTACAAACATCCGCCGTGAATGACATCTCGTATTTAGATGCTGTGCAGACGTAGTCGTCTCCCGAGTAAATACTTATTCGGATCCCTAACACAAGGAGGAGGAGGAGGCGGAGGAAGAAAGAAGATGAAGGAGGAGGAGGAGGAGGAGGAGGAGATGCAAGCCTGAAATGCGACTCTCTTGTATTTTAATATTTTATTCAGATATCGCTTGACTTTGAATTTATAACTCCGGTGTGTGTTGTTTATACACGCAGCATTTTCTTGCGAGGAAGGAATGTGTAACGCCTGTCCTCTTCCTCCTCCTCCTCCTCCTGCTCCTCCTCCTCCTCCTGCTCCTCCTCCTCCTCCCACTCTTCTTCCTCTTACTTCTTCCTCAAACCTTAGCAAAGCCTTACAGGTGGTGTGGCTTCCCCAGCGAGGTCTGTGCATGCGTTTGTGTGTCTGAGAATACAGACGACCGCGCCGGTGTTTGGCAGGAGTTGAATATATTTTAAAGTCTCTCTCTCTCTCTCTCTCTCTCTCTCTCTCTCTCTCTCTCTCTCTCTCTCTCTCTCAGTTGTTTATCGTCAGATCCAAATCAGGTATTCGTTTGTGTGCGATCTTTATTATTATTATTATTATTATTATTATTATTATTATTATTATTATTATTATTATTATTATTTATACCAGTAAGAAACCATGGTATTTACATAGCTGACGGGTAATATTTTAAAATGATTTATTTTCTAACATATCCGTCTTTTCGGGGAAACTTTAAAAAGGTGGATGAATTCGTAATGCCTTATAATTAGCAGGTATGTGGTATAGGGCCCTGTCATTTCCTTCATTGTAAAAAAGTATATGTCCTCTTATTGAATTATTAAACAAGAAATACAGATTACCGGTATTTTAATATTTTACTGTTCATGGAGTTTTTTTTTTTTTTAGATTTTATTGATATTAAAATTCTATGCAGTTTGTGTGTTTGTAACATTTAACATAACAGTAACAGTAGTAGTAATAATGATTTTTGATTTATACAAACGGCACTTAGTTTTTTTATCTTAATCTCTTCTTCCGATGGAGTCTCTTGTGCCGTGTACTGACTATCGTCAGTAAAAAAATTCTTTTAAATAATTTTAAGAATTTTTTAATGTTAATCTGAAATAATCTGCATTTATGGAAAGGAACTGACATATTTTTACTAGCGTTGTTTGTTATATATGAGGAAGGGATAATATTCTTCTGGCCATAAAATATAAATAGAGAATTAGCCCCGTACCATTTTTGTTTAACGACCAAAACTAGTCGGCAAGATTTAGGATTATTTTACATGAATTTTCTGTCTCTATGTAATGACCATACTTTATCGGATAGGGTAGTCATGATTGTAATTGCTTTGTGTTATTTTTTTTTTCATTTGTTTAGTATGCGTGTCTCTAGGCAATACACGCGGGAACTCTGCCATAATTAAATTTTCTGATCTTTTCAAAGAATCGCAGACGTAGAGAATTAAAGAAGTTAGCTATTTAAACATACATACATACCTTTTTATGAATGTCTGTGGTAGCGCCATAAGGTTCAACCTTTCGTTTGATCAGAAGGCATTTATGGAGTAAGTTAGGTCAGTCCTTGTGCAGGTGACCATCGAGAATAACCAGTGTCGTCATCGACACATAAAGGACTTTTATATATATATATATATATATATATATATATATATATATATATATATATAATGTGTGTGTACATATATTATATACATGCATATTATATATATATATATATATATATATATATATATATATATATATATATATATATATATATAATGTGTGCGTATATATATTATATATACATATATATATATATATATATATATATATATATATATATATATATATATATATATATATATATATATATATATATATATATCTCGCAAATATTAAACCACAAATATTATTCAATATCTAATTCACTATACCTTGGGAATAACTTACACGAAAGGGGAATTAGAATTAGTACTGGCAAGTGCTTCGTCAACAGTGGGATTCGAACCGCTGCCGAGTTTAGAAACAACGATGTGCAGTGACTTTTACCCCTTGAACTTCAAAGAATATTAATCCGCATATACGCATTAATTTCGAATTCATTTAACCTTGGGAATGACTTACACCCAAAGAGAAGTATTGTTATGATACGTGCATCTGCTCTGGCCAGGATTCAAACTTATACCTTATGGGTTTGGTGCAGAGCAGACAGGGGCCTATCCATTCGGCTCTCGTGAGGGATTTCCTGATTACCGAGCGGAAACGTCAAAGAATCCCCTGTATCAAAACCTAAATGGCATAGTCTTGAATCTTAGCTAGGGCAGATTTACGAATACATATGAATCTCTTTAGATGTGGGGTCTTTATGATAAATTGAAATCAATACAAATGGGTGTTTTTACCTTAATATTTGAAGTATAGAAAGTCATGAATGTACTAGGAATAAGCTCTCACACACACACATACATATATATACATATATATATATATATATATATATATATATATATATATATATATATATATATATATATATATATATATATATATATATATATATATATATATATATATACATATATATATACAGTACATGATGCATGTGTGTACACACACACGCACCCCCTGCCTTTTGCTATGTTTTTTGCTGTATGGATGAGTGCCACATCCACAAATTATTTTTGTAGAATAGCAGCCAGATGAGGGCGTTAAGCTGCGCTTCAAGCCAGACATGTCATGAAAGAAAGAGAAGAGAAATATTTTTCGCACAGAGATTATGAGCGTCATTAACTTGTGGCCGCAATTTCTGTGATTCTCTCCTGGTCTTTTGAGACACGAAACCTGATAGAGAAACCCCATTTATTTAAAAAGGTCGAATGATCACAGACACTGACCTTCTAAGATCCCGTCCACAGTTGGCTAAAAATCCTCGTCATTTTCTCTCATTTTCTCAGATTTTTCATCCAATGAAACCAGTGTCTAAGCCATGTAATCAGCTGTATTCGTTTAAGGAATCTTAGAAAAAGATAGGACATATATGTTTGTGTGTTATGTGTATATATATATATGTATATATATATATATATATATATATATATATATATATATATATACTGTATATATATGTATATATATATGTATATATATGCATTATATATATTTATATATCAGAATCATAAAGTCATTCAGTGTTCACGTTTTCACACATAATATATTTGCTTAGAAATACGAATGCATACTCACTCACACACAGTTCATTATATAGTTAATTATATATATATATATATATATATATATTATATATATATATATATATGTATGTATATATATATAAATATATATATTATATATATACATACACGTGTGTATGTATATAGCAAAGTCCTGTGTATGTCTGTGATGTACCAATGTATTTACAAAGAAAAAATATATATATACACTGTATGATATATTAAGCATCTATATCTCTCACGGCTGCTGAATTATAATATCAGGAAGCGTGGGAATAAACTGTGTTTTTTGGGGGTTGCCAAGGTGTAATTTATGGATGGGATCATGACAGTTATATCCCCTCTTAAAAGGTTCGGATTCTACCTCCCCCTGCCTCTCACAGGGGCCTCTCCATCCCTCCAACCGCTCCCCAGTGCCATCACCCAAGATGGTTGACTCCAGGCCAAATCGAGTCAATACCTCGCTTATATTTTTGCGTTTCCATTTCATCTGGGAAGATGAATATCCGGGTTATATTTTCTCTTCTATTTTCTCAATTTTATCTTTTTATGCACTGCCAAGCAGTTTCGAAGGTTAATGGCTCACTGAGAGTGCGTATTCTCACGCACTGTCACGAGGTAGGTAACTGTAAGTAGAAGTAGTGGAGTTGCACTCTTGCAAAAGCCACTTTTGAGGTTTTATTAAGACCTCTACAATATGTCTCTCTCTCTCTCTCTCTCTCTCTCTCTCTCTCTCTCTCTCTCTCTCTCTCTCTCTGTTCATGTATTTATTATATGATGGTTTCCTGTTCTTGTGTCGTCAGTAAAGTTGATAAATATCGAAGTGGCTGCTTTTTCTGTAAAGACCATTAATTTTATAATATGCTCTCTTTTATACAGTGTTCTTTTATAATAAAACTTGATTATACTTTAAGGCATTATTAATCAGTGTGGCGGTTGCTAAGACCTCTCTCTCTCTCTCTCTCTCTCTCTCTCTCTCTCTCTCTCTCTCTCTTTTCCTAAAGATGCTCAGTTCGATATCTTCTCTGATAAACATCCGACTTCGTCACGTTCAAAAAATACTAATGCAATGATGTATGTTAGTAACAGAAGAATCCATGACAGAAATGAAAGCTTGTGACCAATGTTGTAACACTTTTTAAAAATATGTTTAAGATTGGTAGCCAAAGTAGATATTCATTTAGAACTTGTTGAATGTGGATATCTGTGGCATGAAAGAAGGAAAAACCGAAACCTTTCTATTCTACTGGGTTCATGTCTCAGGTGCTGATGCATACTAATAGAGTAAATGTATACTGCGCATTACTGAGATTTCATGTAATTTATGTGCTGCCTAACTAAATGGTCCACAGACACTCACTGGCCATTACTCACACTTTTACAGCATAAAGTGTGAGCTAATCTTACGTACGTGATTGAGTGTCAGCAGATCTGAAATTGACTGTATATGCATACCATACGTGTGTACAATGCCATCGGGTTGTAATTACTTTGCTGTCCGACTCGTTTTGATTTATCCATTTGGTCTTTCCTTAGATGCTTATGGATTTAGTTATAAAAATGAGATTCAATCAGTTTTCCAAGTCCATTTGATCTGTGACTGAAAACTGAAAACAAGGAAATCTCAGGATTTTCCAAATTGCTAGCGAAATGACGTCCGTTAAATTACGTGAGTACTGCCTTTTTTGAAATAGATTTTTTATACGATTAAAGATTTTAAATCTTCCCATTGTGTTGGAGAGAGCTGCTTTTTTAGAGTTTTCATGGGAGGACCCAAAGTGACATACCTGCCGCCTTTTAATCAAGGAGCGCCATCCACTTGGTTACTGTGGGCTCTAATGGATTAGTTTCTGTCATCCATTCAGATGTTGTTGAATAGAATGCATTGGTTCCTTTCATCCCTCCGTTGTTGGTGGAATTTCATGAATTGATATTATTTGTGTCACTTATATTTCTAAGTTCAACTTCATTATTGCTGGGTGCTGACGGATCGAATTCACTGATCCAGTGGATGGTATAAAATAGTAATGGCTGAATGTGGCTCTTCCCTTTATTGTTGGTTCAAGTGGATAGAATATAACCGAATGCAGTTGAGTCATGAACTTGGCATTACCGGATGAAAGTGGGTTCATTTCACTTACCCAGTTGGTATTGTCGGCCGTAAATGCAATTTTTTTCAACTCGTCCACTTTCGATTACTTTCCACGCTAGAATAATGTCAATCTTTTCTTAGAAATTTCTGCTTCAGATTAGGATGTCAGTCACTGTTTATTGCTAGCTGCCATTGCATTCATGTTCGCTGTGATTGGAGTAAATGTAGTAAGAATTGGTTCTTTTTCCATTTTTATTTATTTATTTATTTATATATTTATTTATTGGTTAGATGATTATGGCAAGGAACTAATTTTCTGTTTTAGTAAAGTTAAGTGTTATTCAGTGTGTTTTTTGTGATTTAAATAATAATAGCAATTTGTTTCGTTTAATATCGTTTTGGACATTACTGTAGGCCTACTTCTTTTACCTTGTATGTAGAATTTTTTTTTGTTTTTGTTTGAAGTGTTCAAGTAAAATGCAAATGCGCAGTGAGTTATGGCAATTTGTTCCGTTTGTTTCAAAAAATAATAGAACATTATTTGTTCAAGCAAACGCAACTGTCTGTTGACTTATATGATGCTCAGAAAGGAGCATATCTATAATATCAATAATTATGGTCTGTTCCTGGATCAGTTCCAAAATCATTATGAAAACTCGTCTCACGTTTGATTTATGATTTCGTTCACGTTTTAGAATTAACGGATGTGTAACGCTTAACGACTTTTATAGACGTGTTAATACTAAAGATTTTTTACAGTGTTATTAGGATAACCGGAAACTTGCTGTGTTACTTTTATGACAAAAATAAACTTTACCCAGAAGAAATAGATCTCGAATCCCAGAGTATCAATTCGTCTTCTGTTTTCAGTCTGTATATGAAAACTACGCATAATGTGGTAAAAGATATTTTTTAAAGTTGTAGTATATAGACTATTGTTTTTTTATAAATTTTAAATGTTTTATTTTATCTTGAACAATGTCTACAAAAAAAAAGTCAGTTAAACTATTTACTTTTCAAATTTCGTATTCCGAGGTGAAAGTCTAAATTAAAAGCGGCTAAACCATGAGTTGCAAATAAAGTTATAATAGTCGGAGATGCCAACGTAAATGGAATATTTCCCTTTTTTTTTTTACGTATTGCAAGTGGAAACGCATTAGCTTGCAGTGGCTGGCGTTGTCTTGAACATGTCGCTATTAGTTCCTCTAGTTTTGTCAGTTAGCTCGAGCGCTCACACACACACACACACACACACACACACACACATGTAGTGCTGTTTTTGTATTTAATTGTGTTTTACTTCATATCTTTTTTTTTTAATATTAGAACATACTGCGCAATTTTTTTCTTAACTTTGTGTTCTACTTTAGTTGTTCTATATTTCGAGCATGAATTCATGTTTGTAGGCGAACAGGGGATCTGGAATGGTGAAGCGGTATTTAAATTCAGGAACACATTTTTGATAAAGCAAACTTTGGAAACCGGAAACCTGTCAGTCTTCAAATTCATACGGATTTAAAAAAAAATTTCAGTCTTCTTTGAAAGCCAAATTAGTTTCAGAATCTTGCTTTGATGCTCTAGGGTCCTAAGGATCCGTCCTTCCTTCTCTCAGTCTTACAAATTTTCTTTATCTCTGCAAATCTTACATTGTGTGCGAGATTCTTAAATTATATAAGCCGCAGCATACCTATTTGTAAAGAAAATAAACGTCTGGAGCCAGGAGTGCTTCGTTTTCTTGCAAATTAAAGCCAGCTTTGGAGCTCGAAGACCCAACGATGAACAGATCAGTATCGGTCTTTGGAACTTGAAGAAAATAAAAACTACAAATTGGACAACAAATATATTTAGCAGCACAAACAGTTTTGGAGCGTCATGCTCCTCTTCAGTGTGGAGACTGGAGAGGGAGCATGACGTCTGAAACTGTTTGTGCTTCTAGATATATTTGTGCTCCAGTTCGAGGTTTTTTCTTCGAAGATCCAAGCTACAAATGTGTCCTGGTTTTAGATGGTAATGATTGCTTAGCTTCTCATTTTCCTAATATTTTCGGACTTTTTTTTTATATTGAAATCCTTGAAATCTGAAAGACCTTTACCTTGTATTTGAAGGTAACCTGTGGAAAGTGTATTAAAAAAATGTCAGAAATTAGAGAACTGTAGACTATAGAGTATATTAGCAGCCACCAGACTCCAGAGTTACTTTTGAGGTAGATGAATCAAATTTATGTCAAGAGGCTTTAATGTTCTAACAATCTATCCTTCTGAAGATGGAAAGAAAACCCCACAAGATTCTTGTGTATAACTTGTTTAGTAAACATTTACATATTACTTTGATCTAAACTTGCCATAGTCAGGCTGGTTCAAGGCCCAGCAAGCTTTGAACGTCTTCTTCTCCTGTCAGGAGAAGAATTTCCCAGAAGATTGCCTTGAACCAGCCTGACTACCTCATCTCTGAAAAAGGGTCACAGTTAGGGACATGAATGCTCGAGATCAAAAAATATGTAAATGTTTACCAGTAAACAAGTTATACACAAGAATCTTGTGGGCTTCTTTCCATCTTCAGAAGAAAACTGAAAGAAGTTTTTGTTTGGTTAATCTATTCTTCATTCTTCCAATCTCTAAACTTGCGATGCATTTACCTTTTTTTTTATACGAACATAGCATGTAGCCTAAAAAATCATGTCGTAATTGGATATATATACTGTGCGTGGATATGTTTACATTTACACTTGTCGAATTAGTGACCAGTGAGTCAATTTTATCATATCACCATGAGAATTTTCCCTTCCTGGGTGAAGAGATGTTTGGTGCCTAGGGAACCTAAGGCCTGCGAAATATACAGTGAATTACGTGCCATGACATGTGATACTTGTTTTGATTTCAAGATTTTTTTTTAGCTGTCTGGATGTTACGTTTATTTATTCACAAAGTTACTGTCAATGTTGCTGCATGTGTCAAAGTGTTTCGCGTACGAAAATATGATCTCTGGTCATTTCACCCTTTTTTAAAGCTTGTTATATTTACTTTTTTTAATTTTTGTGTTTCTTCGCCACAAATGACTATATTTTTAGTCTTGACGTATATCTTATAATTAATCTTCATATTTCATTTAGGGTTGTCTGTACTCATTTCATTATTTTGCCTGACCCTCATTTAACAGCCTAGTATTTTTGTCTACACACCAACCCCATTTTAATTTCAACTCTGTTAGTCTTGGCAGCTGATTTCTAGTATTAATCATCCAATTTACTCCCATAAATAACCTTAATCCCAGTAATTATCTTAACAGTGAATACCCCGTTCCTTCCCTCCTAAGCATTGTTAGTTCAAATGTCCAATTACCAACTCATTTTCCTTTCTGTTTAAGCCTGATGTATGTCATATTAACTTTGCCTGTGGGAGAGCGTCGCGAAATTTTAAGTGTATTAAAACTTCGGTGCTACGTTATTATGTGCTTCGTGTTTGAGTGTGTTTAATGTTGGGGGAAATTAATCAGGTTTTTCTTCTTTTACTTAATTATGTTTTCTCCTTGGAATTTTATCCTTCGCCGTTTGTTGCTTGGCGAAGTTTACAGTTTCTTTGATGTGCATCTTTCTCAATTCAATGGCGTGAATAGAGGCGATTTAAATGTTCTATAATTGCATGAATTTTAAGGTTTTTCATCGGTTTCCTAAAATATGCAGAATTGCATATTATTATTATTATTATTATTATTATTATTATTATTATTATTATTATTATTATTATTATTATTATTATTATTATTATTCCGTTTCCTTAAAAATAAAAATAAAAACTTCACAGTCTTGTTAGTGACAGAGGTCTTTCGGGTCCTGTAGTTTTCTATTCTTTTTCTGAGAAAAAAAAAAATCTGTGAATAGGAATGCTGACGAGTTTTCCACCTTGTTTTTCTTTTCATGGTAAAAGATGTTTCCTTTTTCGTTGCTTGTGACTAGTTTTTAATTGGAACTTCTCTTAAAACGGGTATTTTAATATTTAATTTTTATTGGCCCTTTTTTTTTAGAAAATATGAATTTTATGATCATCCATTGATCATTAATGTGTGTATGTTTTTTTTTTATACCAACACAAAAAAGCTCCGTCCTGCATAAAAAGAGTGATTGGGGGCATATGAGAATTGCACTAGAATATCATCAGCGGGCTGTCACAGTTAGTATTTTTCCGGTCATTAGCAGCTGCCAATGATTGCTTGCAACCGTACGTCAGCGGTGTGTTTTTAGGTTGTTGGTTATTATATTTTGTCTGACCTTTAAAGGTAACGGAAGGCAGTTCTGATGTGCCGTCATAATTTCTTTCTGGCAAGAGCGTGAAATTGTTTCTAAATATATTCGCATTGGCAATTTTTTTTCTATCTTTTATTAGAAAAATACATTAATGCAGTTTTACAGTTGTTTCACAGTATTTACATAATTTTACAATGATAACTTTTCTACTTACACGAATATAATATGTTTACATACATTTTTTTATTTTACTTTTCCCTAATTTAGGATTCTTTTTCTACATAGACTTTTATATGTATATAATATTTAATATTAACTAGTCTTTATAATACAATAGTATTTCTTTTTAATTTCACATTTTATCAATCCCTATCTCTATATTATATTATACAGGTAGTCTTTTGTAAATATCTTATTTAGGTCATTGGCAATTAGTATTGTTGCTTTCATTTGTATACAGAGTATAAGTCAGAAAATGAAAGAAAATATCGGTGATTTAATTTTTTTGATAAAACCAGTATTAGCCATCTGTGTTTTCTTGGTTATTAGTTATATCCATTTTTCTCTCTATGAACAGGGACCAGCGATCGATATGACGGAGAACACAATCACGAAGAACGTTCTTGTTCTGGAGAACATCCAAGAGTCAGCCAACTACACTTGCCAAGCCCAGTCCACGCTAGGCTTGGTCACCAAGGATGTCGCTGTGAAAGTCCAAGGTGAGTGACGTTAATTTTGTTGCAGTTTCTGCAAAAACTGTTATTATAACTTAACATTTAAATAATGTGAGGGTTAGTGTGCTGTTACCATTTATTTTTTTGTGTTTTTATGTATTAATATTGATGAACAGGGGCTCGTGCTGCCTTGGCTGAACTTGTCTGAACGATGAAAAGAAAAAGCGAATTTAACGGTAAGCGATGAGACTGAATGAAGACGGGTCACTGTTTGTTAAATATTTCTGTGCTATCACCCCAAGGATACGTCCACGTTATCACACATGCGTCTGAGACAGGTTGAATACAAGTAAATGACTTACTATTCATTTCAGGGACCGCGAGTCATCGTTTTTTTCAAGTATCTTTCAAACTAAGTATTTGATCGAAATGGTACTTTGACACAGTGTACAATACACCTCCCGCTAATTTTTGGTAATGCAGTGCATTGTCAAATGGTGTTAGTTAAGGCGTTTACTCTTGACTTTTAAAGGCAAAGTCGCATGAGTCAGCAGGATTGTTCTACAGTCGAACGTCCGCTATCGCCCATCCCTTCCCTTCTCTTCCCCTCCCACCTACACATTCTTTATCGCTGTTTTTTCATCCCCCCCCCCAGGTACCTCTATAATTTACAATATGCAATAAAATAGTTTTCCATGATATTTTTCAATACCAACAGATCATTGGAGAGTTCATAGTGAAAAGGATAGCGAGGTTTGACGTAACAACCATAATAATGGTTAGTTTTTCCCAACGTTTTCTGTTATGGTATCCTTGGCGTGTTAGCGCAACAAGGGAGGTTGGGGGGAAGGTGAGGTGAGACGGTCCAGAGCCTTCGAGGATGAGTATGAGTACTGGTTCACGGATAACATCCTCAAACTTGTAGATCACGTTATTATCAACATCGACAGTGATAACGAAGATGATTTGTTCCTCGATAGTGACGAAGACTGTAAATAAAGCTCCTGTGATATTCTCAGTTGTTTTCGTCACTTTTCAACCTTGATAATACTTAATACTAGTGAGAGAGAGGGAGAGAGATTTCATAATTCCTTTACCACTCTATATAGTAGTGTTAATTATATACTGGGTTGTAGGTTAAACTTTGTGATTTAATTTTGGTTATCCTATCTTGCCTGCTCGTAGTTAACACGTCGATACGAGGGCTAAAGGATTTAAGAGATCGTGATGGTAGGTACATTATATAAACTGGTTGAATAGGGTGGTCATACGCTCTTTAGCTTACTCCCATTTATATAACCATGGAAAACACAATAACAATAATTAAATGAACGGAGAATCTACAAAAACCAACATATTTGTAACATCCAATATTACTCAATATAATATAAAATAGACAGGAAAGCGGGGGCGGGGACGGGGAGGCCAGTAAAGTGGGTTGACGGAGAGGGAGGGACGGGATGGGGTAAAGGATGTTCGAATGCATAGGTTGGCGATGCTTGTCAACACCATGTAAGTCAAGAGTAAACGCCTCAACAGACACGATTTGACAATGCATTATATTACCAAAAATTAGGGGGGGGTGTCTTGTCAAAGTACCATTTTGATCAAATAATTAGTTTGAAAGATATTGGAGAAAAACGATGACTCGCGGTCCCTGAAATGGATAATAGTCCTAATCAATATCCCCTACTGTTATCCATCATTTGCTGAAGGCTAGTTCTCCAGTTACGCTCGTTGACTTATTTTTAACCCGTTTGTGATATGCATGCGATAAGTTGCCGACGTATGTTTATGACATGTTTTATTGTAGGACAGACGCTAACCATGTTCCATCCCCAACAACTCTTTTCCATCTAACTTTGGTATCTTAGTCACGAATAGTAGTCCTTTAATAATATGATTCGTTTTGAGTTTTGATGTTGGTTAAATACCCGACATTAAATACGTAGGCGGCGAGTCTTATATTAGAAGATTTCGTGCATTACATGAAGTTAAGTATACCCTAGTTTAACCAGACCACTGAGCTGATTAACAGCTCATGAAATGCCACTAAAGTTGGCAGTCGTGATCCGCTGTGCGAGTAGGATTTTCTTGCGTTGTCTTCATAACCCTCCTTTCGTGTTGGTGGTCGGGCAGTGGCAGGAGACTTACCCGTGAATTGGCTGTTTATAGCATGATGCTCCCCGTAGTCTGTAGTATTTGTTTTTGGAAAGTGAGTCCCTGCTGTCCTCTACCAAGCATGAGTGGGCCCGAGTCCGGTCAGACGAATGGAGAGAAGCAAGAGGAAGGAAGTCTTCCTAATTGAAATGAGCAATTCAAAGACGGAGCGAAGTGCCCGATGGCTAGGATCACTTAACATTTGCCCCTTTGTGCCTCTAGTTTAGATTAAATGCGTTTGTCCGGTTAGTGGGGTTTAGGTGGCTGGTTCCTACAAGGCCATGTGAATTTTCACGTGTGTTTTTTTTTTTTGGTGTACTGATATATAAGGAGAAAGAAGACCAAATCCCATTTTACCCAGTTAATGATCGGTTAATTGTCTCTTGCTGTATGAGTGTTCTATATATATTTCGTGTTGTTTGCGCGTTTGCCAATAAAAACCCAGTTTTTATTTTCCTCCTTAAGCTTAGCATCCATACCCGGATCCAGCTTTTGTTTGGAAAGCTTTAGTGCCTTCCGTATGTGTTTGCTTACAGATAATTTCTGAACTACCTCATTTTTGGTTTCTTTGTCCTTCGTCTGAATTACACTTCATGATTAATGTCCGAAAATGTCTCAGAATAAATTATTTTAACCTAATTATTTTAAGTAATTGAGCATTGTCTTTCAGAAACTGATTCATGATAATGCAATGCACTTGATGGATTAAGAGTCAATTTTCTCTTTATATTCTGAAACGTGATTTTTTTTCATGCGTTTTCATAAGATTTTTATTACCGCAGTTATAAGTACTGGGCACGGAATCAGCTGCTTAAATTACATCACATTTGTACGCATCTTTAAACACTTCTAGTGATAAGCGTTTGAAATGGGGAAGGGGCTGTTGCAAGCTTTACATCCATGACTATTATAGGTCTCGTTCCCTCTCAGGAGAATGTGCTCTGAAGCGTATCCTATTTTTAGAAACTGAATGTTGTTTAGCTTGCTCCAAAGCCACTAAAGTTAAACACATTCCCAGTGTACACACTCACAACAAACATCGTACATGCATACACGAATTCACACACGCACACACATTATATATATATATATATATATATATATATATATATATATATATATATATATATATGTATGTATGTATGTATGTATGTATGTATATATATATGTGTGTTTGTGTGTGTGAGTGCTTACTTAAACTAACTCTCACACATATATATATATATATATATATATATATATATATATATATATATATATATATATATATATATACATATATATATATATATATATATATATATATATATATATATGTATACATATATACATAAACTTATTTCCCCCTCTTTACCTTAATTTCATACCTGTTTTCGTCTTTCTTTCAGTATATCCCGGCAATGTCAGGGTTTTTGTTTTAATGGATATTAAATGTTATTTTTCGCTCTCTAGACTTTTGTAACGGTACTGTAGGAGATAATTTTTTTTCAGGTATCAAAAACACCACTGAAAAAAGATACGTGTTATACCTTAGTATTATGGACTCATGATGCAAACCATAATTGCATTTTACTGATAAAATGTGATATTGGTTTGTGCGGTTTTAATTAGCGGAGCATTTACCATGTTATGATCTTTGTGTTCTAATCATTCTGCAAATAATGTAGAATTTTTCATCGAAGAGTTTATAGTTCTGATATATCATTTGTCCTGGACTTGAAGACATTTTGACTTAGGGGCTGTAACTTATAAGAAAAATTCTCTGGATATAAACTGAATGCACTAATTCATTGCTTTAAATTTTGTTTCATTAAGTACGAGTAAAAAAGTCTGTTTAATTGTTGAAAGATACATATATTGGTGTGTGTCCATAGAAGACAGCTCTGCACATACGTGTTGCTGCATAATAGTGTCTGTTTAACATTTTTGCAATGAATCCATTCAGCAGTACGCTTAATAAGTTCATATTGAAGAACGAGTAGGCTCCACTTCAGGAAAAGAGTGGAGATTACCGGAGACAACTCCTAACCATCCATTTGTTTTTATTTTTGAAGGCTCCTATTCAGTCCATTAGGCGAACCCTTTTCATTTTCCTGTTGTTGTTTATAGTTTTCTCTGACAACGATCTTCTGTCTTTAGTTTTTTCTTGGTTGTCTTTCCACTGCTGTTCATTTCCTTTATCGATGCATTGCGAAAGATGGTTTCCAGAGAGCACAATGATGTTTCTTTGGAGTGATTGTTTTCCTGAAGGCTCGTTGTTTTTCTGGGTCGACATTCTGCCGATATACTACCATTTCAGTAATGTTCAATACAAAAATAACGAGATGTATGCTGGCCTCTACGTCCTTATCTCCTTTAATCTCAAATGCTACTTTCTGTCCGAGTACAGCAAGTTCCGGAAAAATTTTCTTAATATCGTCTGCCATTTGAAATTGGTTAACGTCATAATATTTTTTGCATTTGTTTTATCACAGTATTGTTTAACTTTCCCCATGCCAATGTTTTAGCATTTTATTTTTCTCTCTAGGGTTTCTGAAGAGAGACGTATATATTTTCTGTATATATTTTCGCTCTGTTCAGAACCTATTTAATCATAAGTTCTTATTTTTCACTTCGAGGGAGTTTTTTCCAATAGACCATTAGAATCCAGAAATGTGTCTTGTTCGTACATCTTCACTTCTTCTTCTACATCTTCACTACAGTACTGTTTCTCCACTCTTTGATAAGCTTATGGACGCATTTGTCACTTTATTTGATACTGGTACTAGTTCCGCTGGTTTCATATTTTCATATATATATTATCCTGCTTGCGGTCTGCCTCTTCTGACCACAGACTTTCGGTTTACCATGAAATGATGGTGATTTTTTTAAAAATTTCTATTTCATACAAAGGGATTAGTTTGTATTTGTGTTATTTTGAATTGAATGCCTTCTTAAAAGCTTTAATATTTCACACTTGCGCTATTAAAATTTATCCTAAATCACTGTTGTAGTATTTTGTCACCAAAACATTGTTGCTATAGAATATATGTTGTTTACTAAACAGTTATTTACAATATTTGCATTATTTGGTATTGTGTTTTACTATCATCTATCCTATAGTAAAGTCATTTCCTGTAAGTTTATCTCATTTCATCGTCAGAGGAAAAGTTGAGATTGAATAATATTTCAGTTGCAGTGGAGGGTGTGTATGTATGTTATATATATATATATATATATATATATATATATATATATATATATATATATATATATATATATATATATATATATATATATATATATATATATATATATTTTCTTACGTGGGTCCTTCGGCTGATGAGTTTTTTTTATTAATTACTGTAATTTATGTAGCCCTGTTCTACCTAAGACCCACGTAATCCTCTCAATTAAAGCTAAAAGTTACCCCAAGAGACGGACGATTACTTAACTGGATTAAGTAGCCAGTCGGAACTATGTGTTGAATAATTTGGATTATTTCTGAAACAAATGAATTACCTCAAACCCATTCATTTCCCACCTAGTCCCAACAAAAGAAAGAATGCGCTGTTATAAGTGAGGGAATTTACATGAGCCAAGTAGTCCGCTTCGGACACAGAAATATTTCCCTACTTCAGTTGAAACGCAGCGGGTGGTCGTCTCGTAGCTCCCTCGTAAGCAATTCGAGTATTTTTAAAGACTATTCCTCTTCCAAACAATGGTATGATCAGGTTCCAAGGCTTGCCAAAATATTGCTTAAGCTTGACTCTCCCTAATATCTACTTTTTGCAAGAAGAATATGTTATGCAATCTCAAAAGGCAATAATAATTATTCATATACTAGACTTCATACAGGAATTTTGGTTTCACCAGGATCTCTAGTCAGTGACTGAGGAAGGGGGAAAAATGGAAATAGAAATACAGGGGAAGAAACACCAGCAGATCGACGAAATCTTGTCAGTTCGAGACTTACCTTCACGTAGGCTGCTTACGCAATGCAACGGACGCCCGGGATTTCTGGAACAACGCGTTACGTCTGTTCACTTAGTAAAAGACAGAAGGAGGGACAAAGGACTGAATTATCAGGATCACTGATGCGTGTGTGCTCTCTAAGACGGTTGTGCTCTCTCTGACCGTAGGTCGGAAGCGGGGTCTCTGTGTTTTCGTGAACAGTGTTCCGTCAATAGCCTCCGGCAGTCTGAAAATTGAGAGATACATCGTCGATACATAGTACAGAGGGAATTGAAGGCTTAAGGACACCCTCACTGAAGGTGGCCTGGCGAAAACCTCCCTGTTGGATAGGTCTCTAATACTAACTTATAAGCCGTTAGGAACTGTTAATTTTGAAAACACAGCCTAGCCCTCTTCCCTCCGCTTTACCCAGAACGTTCTTCTGGTCTTTGTTGGGATTATATTAATATTAAAATAATGCAGGAAGGGAACAGCAGAATAGCAGAATATATTATAATATATATATATATATATATATATATATATATATATATATATATATATATATATATATATATATATATATATATATATATATATATATATATATATATATATATATATATATACACACACACACACATACATACTGAGGAGAGTGGAGTAGCCTCTGGACATTGTGAAACAACTGCATTTCTTGGTTTTCAAACGTTATACGTAAGTGATGACTGTACTTGTCTTGTTTTGTACGCTCATTCTCAGTTACTTTTTACTTTAAGGTCAAAAGATCTGATGAGTATATAATGAGTTCTTCATCCTTTACCATGGTTTGTTTGCTTAAGCATCGCGTCTGATTTTGGACGTGCGCTGTGGGTGTTTACGCACGGCTGCTATAATTTCTTTCATGTCCCTAAATTCTGTGAACTTTTCTTTCGTATTTCGGATTTCAGCTATTTACGATCCCTTCGTGGAAGAGAGAATAGTATAAAGCCTTCTCAAGCACGGGAAATGTTATGAAGTGCAATTCCTGTCGTGGCGGAAGGAATGGTTACGAGTGTTCTCTGAGACAAGATGAATTTTATGATGATATTTTCCTCGGACCTGATATTGGTGATTAAGCTTAACCTTAATAGAGACAATGACTTTCCACTAATATCGATTGTTCTCTTTTTCTTTCTCTCTCTTGAAATATAGATACACATATTCGTCCTTTCACTACGTAGGAAACCTCCAGAGCATGAGCTCACCAGTAGCTTATTAAAACAACTCCCCCCCTGTCATACACAGGGTGTCACACACACCGTCCCGTTCTCCTGAGTCTTACACACAATCACGCTGCGCAGATGTTGAGTCCCTTTCGTTCCAGTGCTACTACTACAACATCCACTCAGCCCCTTCAAAGTTTATCTCTCCTTGCTCCAAGCATTTCCATGTTGTATATACACTTTCCACAAACTTTTCATCCTCAAACTATTTGAGAATCGCCATGACTTACCTTTTCACTCGTATTACATTTTACGACCTCCTCCTAACGCCAGTCTCCTCGTCTTTTTACTAATATTCACTCCACGTTACTGTCAACCTTTTACTAATATTTTCTCCACGTTATTATCAACCACATACTAACAGTTCAACTTTTTTCTTTCATTTGGATTCAAAATCAACATTACACTTCCATAAACGGTTATTGGTTTAATATTTCCTTCATTTATTCTAGCTTTGGATTTCAAAGAGACTCGTCTTCTCACCATCATACAGAGACAATCTCTCCTCAGTTCTTTGCAAACATCTTGCGACCGTCGTTGTTTAACCTGCTGTGACGCCTCCCATCTACCAATATCCGTTACATTTACTCGGGAGCACTTACGCTGATCACTTATTTCCGTTCTTCCACCTTTAAACATTCGTTGATCCACAATTTCTAAACGTTTTGCTCGTCTTCATTGTCCAAAATCAACACTTTATCATCTACGATCATCAGCCACTCCACACTACATTAATGACCCCCTTTTCTTACCCCCAAATTTTGCACCTACCTGTCGTACCTTTTTCCTGACTTTTACACCACTCCGTTTTAAAAAGCATTAAATTGTAATTAAGAGACTTGTAAACCAGGCTTTCTCCTGTATAAATATTTTGGCACTTCACTTTTATCTTAAAACTTTCATTTGCTCTCAACAGATTACCTTCTACATGATAGATCCTTATTACTCTCCACTTTACTCTCATTTTATTTTGGTCCATGTACGCCACATACAGTTTATTTCCCTATCTCTCTCATATTTTTCACATTACTGCTTCATAATAGTCATTGGCGAGGTGTGTAAGAGGTTGATAGGATTACAAGAAAGATGCGGCTTTATGGTACTTGAAGTGTAATTGAGTTCCTCGCTAAGATGTACATGGTATGTCTGGAATGAATGAGAGGAATGGTTGTTATTGCATGGGGGTAAAGTTAAAAGTGGTAACCTTTTGAAATTCAGAGGCAAGTACAGCATATAAGGGAAGGTATATGACTGGGGTTTATTGAAAAATTTGGGCAAATGACAGAAGGACTCAATGGGGAAGTGGGGGCTTACCCTAGGGGAAGGGTGGGATGATGGTGTGTTTGTGTGCATATATATATATATATATATATATATATATATATATATATATATATATATATATATATATATATATATATATATATAATATATATATATATGAAATGTGTTAAGGTGAAGTTGTGATTGTGTAGGAGTCGCATAGTGGCTGTCTGTTGGCTTGTTATTTTATCAGTGTTTTTATAGTATGTGCATTACGAATAATAATAATAATAATAATAATAATAATAATAATAATAATAGTTAAAAAATACTCAATAGTAGCATGAGTCTTAAAATGGAGAAGCAAATCCAGAGTTACGTATATGTACATATACATAACTGTGGATTTGCTTCTCCGTATATTTCAAGATAAATCAGTACAGATAGCTTTCGGGAACTTGTTCGGTTCCCCTTTTCAATCTGACGCGTTGATGTAGCACTCCAACCAAGTGAACACAAAAGGACTCAAAACTAGCGAAGTTGTTTATAAACTATGGAACCGGTCGTCAAACATAGATCAGGCTGTGCCGTCGTTTTCTGATGAAAGTCCCGCCAGGCGTCTGGAACGTCTAATTGGTCCTAGCCCGATGCGGTCGTTTTGCTGGTCATCAACTACGTTGTCGCCTGCAACATCGGTTACTGGAAGTAATCGAGTTACCTGAACGGGAGAAAGAGAGGCAACCGCAGCATCAGATGTGGCTAACGAGACAACACTATCATTATGGGCTTTATTATTCTTAAAGCCTTTAATGTACTTCTTGGCAATAAGATTGTTTGTGAATTAACTTCCTGTGTAAAAGATTTATTGCCTTTCATAGATAAACCACTATCTATCGCCGCACCCTCCACTAAGTCTTCTTATGCCAACATCTTAACGTCTAAAAATGACTTTACTATGTTTGACGACCGGTTCCATAGTTTATAAACAACTTCGCTTGTTTTGAGTCCTTTTATGTTTACTCGGCTGGAGTGCTACATCAACGCGTCAGATTGAAAAGGGGAACCGATCAAGTTCCCGAAAGCTATCTGTACTGATTTATCTTTAAATATATGTACATATACATAGCTGCGGATTTGCTTCTCCAATAATAATAGGAGTAGTAGCATTAATATCAGTATGTGGATATGCAGGTTTTTCATATGTTTGCATGTAGCTATCCAGTTTTGATTATTTCGTCGACTTGTATTGTCAGTACAGAAGGCAAGTTACTCAGCTATTTACTTACGTTCTCTCCTTCAAACAGAAAGGGAATTGTAACGGGACAACTCAAGGAAACCCGTCAAGAAATCAAATTTGTACATGATAAACAGGAATTAGACAAATTATGGACCATTATCATCTCTTGTTTACAAATAAATTTGATGTTTTAAGCTGAAGAGAGTGAGAGTGAACGCTTGCATTCTTCAGTTTGAGGAATTTGGACTCGCTGAGACAGACGCTCATTGACGATTCACTCGATAGTTAGGAGGGCGACTTTTCATGCTGTTTGTGTTCACGGGAGGTTTGTTACCATAGTTACATTATTGTCATTAGAGAGGTAGAGAGCAATGCCTTGGTACAGACCGAGAGGGTAATACCGTACACAATAGAAGCTAAACGGTCTTGTTTACTGGGCTCTCTCTCTCTCTCTCTCTCTCTCTCTCTCTCTCTCTCTCTCTCTCTCTCTCTCTCTCTCTCTCTCTCTCTGTTTGTGTGTGGGGTGTGTGGTGCCACTGAAGAGGTCGGTAATGAAATTGCTATTCAAATGAAGACATAAGTGGTAAAAATCGTTCTGGTCTCTTATATTTCCTGAATTAAGAATTTTGCTCGACTGCTCATTGGTTGGGAAAAATGGAGGGCACGGGGCGGGGGAGGGGGTGAAGGGGGTGTTATTAGGGATAATTGGGGCACGCCTCCCTAAAGCTCAGTTTACCACTGAGAATGCACGTTTTCAGAGTCCGAATTGATCTGTGGCCATTTGATGTGTGCTGTCCCTGCCCATTAAGATTTGACCCAACGAATGGTAAATAGGTCAAATTAGAGAGAGAGAGAGAGAGAAAGGTGGGGATGGGGGTTATTGGGGGAAGATTCCGGCGATGATATTTTAATGATCTATTTACTAAACCTCATTTTCCCCGAAGACTTTTAAAGGGTTGAATGGTTTATTATTTTTTTTTTACTCACAAAGGTATTTCTGGGAAGGTTTATTGAACAAATTTGAATTTTAAGGTTGGGCTAATTTTATGAATAATTGAGAGGCTATTTTTACAAGCACTTTCGTGAATCAGAAATATTTTCTGTACATGTGGAATTAAATCTACGTGTTTACATGTAGGTTTGGGCAATCCCTCTTTATTTATAGTCATTCCATTTCAGTATTTCTCATACTAGAGCATCCTGCAAGTAACCTTTGCGACAACATTAACTTCTTGAACCCAGTCCCGAGAAAATCGTCAAACTACTATCCAGTTGCTTTAAATTACAGGGCTACTGTAATTATATATCTGGGCATTGAATACAGTTTATGACTTTCCAGTGTTTGTTGGCAGAGGAATGACTAATCTTTGAGGTGAGGTTTATTTGTTTCATCTTTAATAATATAATTTGCTTAGCTTGGTCACTTTTCAAATCATTACTTGTGAGGAACGGATGTGTTACCACTGGGAAAGTCATAGCTGTCAGTCTTGAATATGGAGTCATAAAGGACGAATCCTTTCATTCGTTCGGTATTGGACCAAAAATGTATGGCAATGGAATCTGCAAGTTCGGTGCTGTTTGAGCTATTCTTTAAGAATATGATTACGCAGTGGGAATAATAATAATAATAATAATAATAATAATAATAATAATAATAATAATAATAATAATAAGGGAAACTTCATGCACAGAAAATATTGTTTTATAGTTCTTAAGAATTACTCCAAGAATACTCCATTCTTCGACAAGTGC
>NC_089743.1:27613697-27621197 GCF_040412425.1 Macrobrachium rosenbergii | reverse complement strand
ATTGGCTATCAGTTCCTCTTTGGGATTACAGGGGCCCAGTGAGCAGTTGCAAATTGTGGGAAGACTTGAAGAGAAAACGAGGTGGATGGCACTGAGGATGTGAAAGTTCTCAAGGAATCCGATCAGGAAGGGATGGGAAGGTCCATCATTCATGGGAAGGCAGAGTCGTGTATAGAGTGACGTTAGTGAAAAATTTGGATTGAACTTTGATTCAGCAATAATTTTAATTAATAGGTAAAGTTGGTCAGAGAACGAACGATGAATAACGAAGAACAATTAAAACAGATATAAAGACATTTTCACATTAATCTACTGAATCTTTTAAACTGTAGAATACTCGTACGCTGATATTACTGCATAATGCAGTTTAATAGTATTTTATTCTGTGATCCCTCCCTGCTATAAGCCTTTTAAGACAAGAAGAATTTGTACTGTATTTTACGAGAATTGAGTTTAACAGTCTTGAGAAAAAAAAACTGATGATGCATGACGCCATTATAAGCCAAAAATGTAAGATTAATGGAGTGACATAACCTTGGCTCTTAGGAGACCCGAATAAAGGTTTTGAAATCCTCTCAAGTCGGCAACTCGGATGACATTAAGAGGCGAATAGTTTAACCCGATTGGGAAGAGGAAAAATAAAAGAAATGTCGAGATTTTGAGTCTAATCCTGCATAATCTAGCTCTTTAATTAGCCCCCGTAAGCCAAGACTAATTAGCATTAAATCCCTTTTGGAATTCAGGTGACACCTGTGTTCTGTTAGACCACTCTTCCCCCCCTATCATATCCCTGCTCACCCCGACCCCTCCTCTCACCTCCAATCCTCTGTATCTTGTGGAATATTTTTCACCACTTCAGGGAGAGAGATTTTTGGGAATAACTCCATATAAAAATTATTATTAATCATACTGTTGAGTTAAGTCGTCGATCATTTCGTTTCGGAATCGGGAATTTCATTTTTTTTTATTTATTTTACCAGACCATTTAAATGTATAATCTTACACAAAACACTACGGTTGTACAAGGAAAGCACACGCATGCATTCATGTCGATGCATATATGGTTAATCTAAAACCAGAATTATGCGTATTACACCACTGACCGTGGCTTCTAGGAGATGAAGGAATGTGAGTTTGTATCCTTCAAGCCGTGTTAGTGACAGGCTTTACTCTTCCACAAGGATTTTCGGTATTCAAAAGTGGGGTGAAATAAAATATTTTTGGCATCAGGAAATGAACCATAGTTTTACTCTGCTGTCCAGTTTTTATTGATAATGAAATTTATATTCTAATTGGTCATTTTATGAGGTTGGGTTACACCTTTTCGTTCATTCAAAAATGTTATTTTGAAGCACGAAAAAAATTTTACAATAGAAAATTTTTTATTCAAGAGCTTTTCCCAGAGCTGATTGCGGTTTGAGGCTTCATTGCATTCTTTTCACAGGTTGTAATTTATGATGTTTCCTTGTATGGGAATCAGGCCGCTCAGTAAATCAACATCAGAGTGAACGCAAGACGTCAGTTAGAAATGGCGGTACTAATAATGCTTTATTCATCCATGCATTCGTTAATAACCGTACTATAAATCAGAATAAATTTGAAATGTACAAAGAAAATTTCTTTAAGAAACGTAAAATTGTGGGGTATGCTTTAACAAAAAATAACCCATACTGTGAATTTGAATGGTGATTGTTTTAGGCTTGACAGTCTCATGACTCCTAATGCTTTGTGACCAAGCAACATACCAACCTTGTTAAAAGATTAAGTGGTCATTTGGTGTGACTTAGGTGATCTTTATGTCGTTTATACTCATTTTAGTTTTCTGTAAAAGAAAACTATTGAGATGGCTTTGTCTGTCCGTCCGCACTTTTTCTGTCCGCACATTTTTTGTCCGACCTAAGGTCTTAAAAACTACTGAGGCTAGAAGGCTTCAAATTGGTATGTTGATCATTCACCCTCCAATCATCAAACATACCTCTAGCCTAAGTAGTTTTTATTTTATTTAAGGTTAAAGTCAACCATAGTTGTGCGTCTTGCAACGCTATAGGACAGGCCGCCACCAGGCCTTGGTTAAAGTTTCATGGGTAGCGGTTCATACAGCATTATACCGAGACCACCGAAAAATAGATCTATTTTCGGTGGCCGTGATTATACGCTGTACAGAAAACTCGATTGCGTTAAAGAAACTTTGGTGCATCTTTTACTTATTTTTCTTTCTACTCTTATTGGATATCTTAACTGGATTCCTGTACAAGAGGAGCTTAGTCTGGCTGAAAACTGTAGTGATTCATGGAGATTAAAGGATACCTAAAGAGCGGGTTTTTATTTGTATTTACTTACACCTACAAAGGTTAATTCTGCCATAGTGGAGCAGGTTAAAGTGATTTTTGGCTAGAATCGTTCATTTGATGATATAAGCATGAAATTTGGTATGAATATACTCTGTACGTCACTTTTTGAGAAATAAGTGCTAGCAATCAAAAATTCCAATATGGCTGGCAGCACACCAAAAACAGCCATAAAACCATAAAAACGCCGATCTCGGTCCATTTATTTCCAACTTTTGCAACTAAAGAAGGCTACTAATGAAAGGAAGGCAAAGAGGATACGCTCTTTCTGTTTATATAATGCCCCAAAGGTTACAAACTACAGAGCCAATCTTGCAGTTAAGTCAACACTATTGCTCCTGAGGGGTGTAGGTGGGGGGCGGGATTCTGCAGACAGTAATGGTGCAAACGGAAGGTTTTGGCACCAGTCAAAAATTTGCTCTGGGCAGATGAAGCTCAATATCAGAGTAGACTATTCATGTATAAGAAGGAAAGCTCTAGAATTGAACCATGGAGGTAGAGCCAAGAGAGTCTGTCACTCACTACCATGGCACACTGGTAACGGAAACTAAAGTGCAAGTCTAGTATCCCAATTGCTATCTAATCAGCCCCAAAGAAATTAGATAGCCGCACCTGAAGTGACAGGATGTGCCAGCGCAAGAGAGCCAAGCCAAGGATGACGGGGCATTTAACATTATCCGGATGGTGTACAGATTGCATGGGATTTAAATGATGTTGGATGAAATATCGGGTTAGGTGTAGGGCAACAGCTCGAACCTAGCTGGATCCCATACATGAAAGTGAGCAAAGGTGGTTAAAGCTTCAACCCTCGGCCAGCTCTACTTAAGTTCAAAGTATCTTATCATGGATGCCAGTCCAAAAATGCAAACTGACTGGAGTAAATGTTGTCTTTGTCAAGAGGATAAAAGTGATGAAACACTAGTTTCACCCATAGTGTTGCCATCATCAAGCATGCTATGGAAAAAATCAAGGAAGCCGTAACATTCCTTAACCCAGGACAAACACCAGTTATAACAGCTGACCAGCCGCATTACACATTGGCAAAGAAATTACAGTGGCACTGGCATGACAGATATGGGGAGGATAAGTTTGTAATCATGTTCAATGGACTTATATTTAGATGGCAGCCTTGAAATCTATTGGGCCGATGTTAGAGGGCAGTGGATGGACTGGGGCATTTGTTGAACCTGATGTGGCATCTTCAGGCTCTGCAGATTCATTTCTGTCTACTACCAATGTCACCAAGATTTGCCAAGCCCAACAGCATGGAGTTTATTTAAGCTCCTGAAGAAAACCTATAGTGCATATTCTGCTGAGCAGAAAGACAGTGATTTTGAACATGGAGTTGATTATTTTCACAATGATACATTCATTTAGAGAGGGAAACTTTGTACTGTATTGTAAATCTCTGTCAGAACTAATACCATACTTCTTTGCCAACAACAACATCAGTTACGCACGATGGCTTCCAGTATATCTTCGAGGTATGTTGAGCCTAGAGAGACAGCAGCCAGATGGCTGCAAGGCTGTTCCAAAATAGAAATTTGTTTGTTCACAAATATGGAAGGCATTTCTCATCAATGACTATTGACCAGGCCCATGAGCAGAACAATGCTATCATCAAAGTAGATGGGGAAGCTATAGGGCTTGCAGAGGACCCATCACCTCTTTGTATATGGATGGTGGCTGGACCAGAAATAAGCCAGTATGTAACCGATTATGAAACAGCATCGGGAAGTAAAGAGATAAAGAAAAATACTCGCCACCATGAACAGTCACAAGCAGCTCAAAAGGTATTCCTTGAGAAGGTGCACCAGCTTACCACAGTCATAGAAGAAATGTGCAGCCCATTCACTGAGGAGACAGGAGATCTTCTGACCCTTGACATGAAAGACATAGCAGAACCCTTTGCAGGTGAACTTGTTGCAACCCATTTTGAGAAGGGAAAGGAATGGTTCAAAACATTTATTTATAAAATGCAGACTGATAGTTATTATTTCTACCAGCCAATCAAGAAGAGCAAGACATTTTTTCAGTGCAGGGCCAAGACAAAGCAACCAATCTGGGACAAAGCTACTTTAGGAGGATTGTCACCTGTTCCCCCGCCCTTTCATCTCTTGTCAAAACTGAGGATGTGATTTACAATAATTTTTCAAACATGAGAACCAGTCGTGCCCTCGATCTCTCAGCAAGAATGGTAAACTGCACTCATGTACTAAGTCAGATCTTGTGAATATTCTCCAAGATAAAGTCAAGATTCCAGAGTCCAAGCCAGAATTTGATGTACTCATTGTTGATGGGGCCTCACTGGTGAATGTCGTTACTCCAAAAACACCTAAGATATTTGATGGATGTGCCAAAAAGGATATTCTTCCCTTCGTACAGCACTACAGCAACAGTCATAAGATAACTGATATCAGTTTTGATGCATACCAGAAGACCAGTCTGAAGTCAGAAGCCAGATCAAAATGAGGAAAGGCCATCAGGAGGAGTTACAGAGAGGAGCCAAACACCATCAGATTGGAAGAGTTTCCTTTGTAACAGTGCAAACAAATCAGAACTCTTCTATTTTCTTGCTGATAACATGGTTAGAATGACCACAAGCAATGCAGTTCTTGTGATTAGAGAGGAAAATGTCCTCGCGAGTACCAATTACACCAACATAAGTGTGGAGGAACTGACACCCTGTACTCACGAAGAGGCCGACACACGAATATTTCTACCTGTCTGGCATGCAGTTAGGAAGTGCTACAAGTCTCTCATGATTGATGCAAATGACACAGACATTGTGGTAATTGCCATATCTCTGATGCCTTCTCTCACTGTAATGGGACTCGAGAAGATATGGGTCTGATTTGGCAAAGGAGAGCACACTAGGTGGATTCCTATACATGATCTTGCTTCTGCTCTCGGACCAGAGAAGGCCAAAGGAATGTTGTTTTTCCATGCTTTCATTGGGTGCGATGTTGTATCAGGTTTCAATGGAAAAGGAAAAAAGACAGCTTGGCAGACATGGAATGTCTTTAAGGAAGTTTCAGCTACATTTGCAGAACTCAGTCACAACCCATCTGAAGTTGAGGCATCTGATCTACAAGTACTGGGGCAATGTGTAGTTCAGTGTATGACAGGTCTAGCACGACCTCTTCAGTAGACGAGGCAGACTTGATCTCTGCCCGGAAGCAGAGTTTATATGACTTAATCCCGACAACTAAAAATGCACCAAGGTGACACGCAAAATGAGCAGCCTATCAGCAAGTTATATTTGGGGACAATGTGTTAAACGTGATCCAGAACTTCAGTGTCCTAGGTGGGGATGGACGAAAGAAGATGACATTTGCAGAATTGTGTGGACCACGCTTGAACCGAATTCTAAATACTGCCGGGAATTGACTAAATGTGGATGCAAGACGGACTGTGGTGGAAGGTGCACATGTAAAAGAGAGGATCAGACTGTACTGCACTCTCTAGCTGCCCTTGTCATGCATCTTCAGGAGTCTAAAACACTAATGTTCAATAGTGATAGAAGGAGAATAGACACTAATATACACATAATCATAATTCTCAAGTTAGGACACATTTAATAATGAATTAGTATATATATATATATATATATATATATATATATATATATATATATATATATATTATCTATGAACAAATGGCTTTAAATACTCATAGAAGTCAAGTTATAAGGACAAATATGTAGAAGTACCAAGAAAGTTAGATTATTTTACATATTAGGCTTATCTGACGGCCATCTTGGAAATTGGCCGACAAAGTGGATTCCTGAATGGCAAGGACTGTTCTCCCAAGTATTCTCCCAAGTAAAGTCTGATATTTTATGACAAAGAACCTGCTAATTTATCCCAATAATGATTGAACTTTGGTTATTTATACAAAAATATATTGGCATTTTTTCACGATAATCGTCATATGGCGGCCATCTTGGAAAATGGCCACCTAAGGGAATTTCAGGTGGCTAGTACTTTTTTCTTAAAGTCTACCCCAATGAGTATTCCTGCCAAATTTCATTCTTGTATCATCAAATGAACGATTGTATGGCTTATATGCTCCACCACATGCTCAGTGAGGAGTGCATGTGTGTATATATATATATATTATATATATATATATATATATATATATATATATATATATATATATGTGTGTGTGTGTGTGTGTGTGTGTGTGTGTTTGCTTGTGTACACCTTGAGTATGTTAAGTACGTGCCAATGTATCTGTGAAAGAGAGACAGAGAGAGGAAAAGGTTCACTTACAGCTGTCTGATATGCTTTTTTTTTTTTTTTTTTTTTTTTTTTTTTTAGATGTGGTCATTGAATATTTTATTTTTTGTAGTATACAGGATTTCCTTTAAGATATTTTGGTCTTAATGAAATCATTAATTTTTATAAGAAAACATGAGTTTTTTGCATATGAATTAATTATATTCAAAATATATTTTATTTTCTCTTTCCAGCTCTTCCTCGTCCGCCCAGTACTGTCCGGATAAGCGACGTCACACCAACGTCCGTCCGGATAACTTGGAGTTATGACGTGAATCCGGGCGAGGTCTCCTATTATGTAATCCAGTACAAACCGCGTCATGCTGATAGAGACTACGCTGAAATATCAGGGCTTGTCACCAAGTTCTACACTGTCATCGGTAAGAACTAAGAATTGAATAATAGCATGCATAAACACACACACACACACACACACATATATATATATATATATATATATATATATATATATATATATATATATATATATATATATATATATATATATATATTGCTTTGAATGACCAAGGGATACTTACTTGATTCTGGGTGGCAACGGATGAATGCAGGGAGTTCTTTACATTATCAAGAAATCTACTGTATGTATTACACATCTGACTCAATATTAGGGCAACTTCGTAGACAAAGCAAGGGAAAATCTGTGGCATAGGGCCTTCTTCATGTGAGGGAAAATGACGTAAACTCAAGGGTTCTTTAACTACTTATATTTACAAGACGAACACAGATCAGAAGAATGACGAATTACGCCTGCTAAATTAATGAATCCTACACAGGATAAATATTCTACGCCGAAGATGTCTTCATTAACAGGAACATAGCAGAGGGGGATAGAAGGGGTACTGCACATG
>NC_089743.1:27468697-27608697 GCF_040412425.1 Macrobrachium rosenbergii | reverse complement strand
ACCAGGCACAGAGCTTCATCAGCAGCAGGTTGCACCCCCTGCCCATATTGCACGTTCGACTGTTCTCTTGCAAGCACTTTTACTCTTCCTGGATGCTGAGGCCCTCGCTTTCGGATGCCTTTTTCTCTCTACCAATCCTCCTCCCCCTCCTCCTTTGTCTTCCTCTCCTTCGCCTTCCTAGATTACGATTTTATGCTCATTTTACCAAATTATCGTCCTCCATTCTTTTTGCTTAATCAGACTTACTGTATACGTATCTCCACATTCAAGTTCTTATTCTATATACTAAGTGAGCAGTTCATCTAAAACATAGGCTTCCCCGTAGGGGGATAGTGCCGTCAGTGCACCTCGTGCGAGGCACTGTAGGCATTACTTAAGGTTCTTTGCAGCGTGCCTTCGGCCCCTAGCTGCAAACCCCTATCCTTCCTTTTACTGGACCTCCTTTCATATTCTCTTTCCTCCGTCTTACTTTCCACCCTCGCCTAACAATTGATTCATAGTGCAGCTGCGAGGTTTTACTCCTGTTACGCCTTTAAAACTTTTACTGTGACCTCACTGGTCCCAGTGCTTGGCCTTTGGCCTAAATTCTGTATTCAATTCAATTCAAAACAAAGGCTCACTATCCACACTTCCTTTTCATAGATAGAGTTGGCGCAAGCATCTCTTGGCTTCCATGGTCCCTGCAAGCCTTTTACCATTTTATTTGCACACAACATCCTTTTCCTTCCTTCATGTATCATGTAACTCACACATAATTCAGTGTTCTATCTTTCCGGTTTCTACTCTTATAACCTTAACATTGAACGCACTAACTCGCAAGGGTCTCATCGTGGAAAGACTCTCAAACTCTTTCACTTGTTGCTCTAGTTTTCGTCTTCATCCTCGGTCAGTACTGTGTCTTCTGCAAACATATGCTATACCACTCTCGATTCACGACTTATTTTCTTATTCAGCCACTTTTCACCTAGGTTCGACTTCCTTTCTGTGAATTCTTCCATCACTCCATACCTGAAGGTGACAAACGGTGATGGAAACATACCACACCTTTGTGGCAGCCCTTTTATGACAGACTAGTTGTCACTCCCTTGTGCTGTACATCTCAAAGACTACTCATCTGTCTCGGAAACGTTTAATCACTCTCTATAGCCTGCCATTTATACCATAAAACCACAGCCAACTCTACATTTCCTCCCTGTCGACTCTGCAGTAAACTTTCTCTCAGCACATCAGCAGACATATGTACAGCAGGGTCAATGTCAACTTTCTCTCTTGATGGATAAGTGGTCTAAGTCACTGTCTATCGTTGTTTCTCAACCAGGCATCGGGGACGAAACACTTTTCAGTTATGATTCCCCTAAGGTGCAAGTTATTCCCAAGTGTATAGTGAATTTGATACTAACGAGACTTGTGGGTTAGTATTTGTGAATAAATAAAATCATGCTTATGTATATATATATATATATATATATATATATATATATATATATATATATATATATATATATATATATATATGTGTGTATGTGTGTGTGTGTGTGTGTGTGTGTGTGTGTGTGTGTGTGTGTAGCCCTGTTTCGCTTTTTAGTGTTCTCTATCTACTGTTCATATGAAGTCCATTCCATGTTCCCGTACCTTTCCAAACGAACTAACAGCTTTTACCTTATGAACCCTTACTCTTTTTTTTTCTTTTCTGTCTAATTTTGTTTTCCTTTCTTAGTAGGAATGAGGATTGGCCAGTAGGAGCAAATAGGTTTGATTGGTTAATTCGACATCTCTTGATTGGATGTAGGAGATTAAGTGAACCTCGATTTTGGAGGATTAGATGAGGCTTAAGGGTGTTTTGGTAATGCTGTTAATTTCTCGCCTTGTCCACACTAACCTCACATATTCCTTTTTAAAGGGGATTTGTGATCATTACCAAGAAATTGGATGTTCTAGTTTAGTCCTCTGATTCAGGCCATTTATTTTTTGTCTCTGCTGTTGAAGTAATCGTCTAATTCGTGTCTGTTTGTTTGTTCCTTCCCTTTATATTTATGAAGTCTTTGCTTTTGTGAAATGTTGCAAGCTTTTGTCAGGTAGTTTTGTGATCATTATTTAGATGGGAAAGTATACCTGTAAATCAGAAAAGCCTGTCTTGATAAGCTTGATTGTTTGATTGTTATATTTTTTTTTTATATCAAATCAGGAATGTGCCATTTATGATCAGGAAGAAAGTTTTGTAATTACAGTAAGGTATAAGGGTCGCCTCGTAATGTACATTTTTTCTGGCCACGCCTGCATTTTTCTGTTATCTTTGTACATTCTCTTTCTTGGTTGCAAAGTGTGTGTACACAAATATACGGCGTTTGTACAGTATGTAAGTGTGGGTTCGCGTGGGTGTTGGACCGTGGACCCCTGGTGGACATGAGTCCCCCTCCTTTCGCATCAGTGGGAATCTCTCTGATTTGATCTGGCATATATATGTATGCGGTGTTTTTTGCCCCATCCCTTTGCAGCAGGTCCAGCAGCATTTGGCCATTCCAGCCATTCCTGGCGGGTGTAATCAGACGCTGACCAAATCCAATTTCATTCTATTTTCATCGTCTTTCATCCAATTTTCGTCTGGGATTGTAGAGGGAAAGCTCTTGGACGACCGCTTCTTCTTAATTGATGACTTTCTTCTCTCCTTTCTTTCTTTCTCTCGGGGATTATTTAGGGGAACCAGCATTCAGTGTTCGTGTGACTCAGTGCGCGGCAGAGTTGCTTCTGTTTGGGTGGGCCGTTGTTTCTTTACTACAGTAGTTCCGCTCTCTGGATAGTGTGTTCTTTCATTATATTCTATTAATTGATTATAAAACAAAACCTCTCTCTCTCTCTCTCTCTCTCTCTCTCTCTCTCTCTCTCTCTCTCTCTCTCTCTCAAGTTCCTCGTTGGATGAGTCGGTAGAGTTCTCGGTTAGCCCTCTGCTAGGCCCGAGTTCGAGTCTCCGGCGGGCCAATGAAGAATTAGAGGAATTTATTTCTGGTGATAAAAATTCATTTCTCGCTATAATGTGGTTCGGATTCCACAATAAGCTGTAGGTCCCGTTGCTAGGTAACCACTTGGTTTTTAGCCACGTAAAATCAGTCTAATCCTTCGGGCCAGCCCTAGGAGAGCTGTGAATCAGCTCAGTGGTCTGGTTAAACTAAGGTATACTTCTCTCTCTCTCTCTCTCTCTCTCTCTCTCTCTCTCTCTCTCTCTCTCTCTCTCTCTCGTCTCAGCTGCTACTTCCATGTTTCTGTAAGGTAGTCAAAGATTATCGGGAGCTTCTTTCACAAAGTTTCTCTCTCACACCTGGATTCTAGAATTATGTACAGTGACTTCGAAGTTTCGAATAAAAAACATTTTCTCTCTCTCTCTCTCTCTCTCTCTCTCTCTCTCTCTCTCTCTCTCTCTCTCTCTCTCTCTCCAGCCCTTAGCTTTTCGAAATGGATCCTTTCTTAACCTTGTATTACCATTTGGTGTGTTTGACATATTTTGTGTCTGGTATAAACTAATTCAGGAAAACTGTCCTAAGATTTCTGGATGGAAGAGTGTGTGAGTTTCCTCATTCCGAACTCCATAACGGTAAATAAACCAGTCACGGATGGTCCGGTGAAAGTTGTTGAAGTGTGTGTGTGTGTGTGTGTGTGTGTGTGTGTGTGTGTGTGTGTGTGTGTGTGTGTGTGTGTGTGTGTTTGGGGGTGTGTGGTCAGATCGACTTTCCAAGAGTTCATTTAATCATCAGTGAGCCTATACCGTAAATATTGACATTATTATAAGAGAGGGTCAAGGCAGCAGTTTGCAACCCAAGGGACCTTACGTGCAGTTTCAAAGCTCAGACTGAGGAACCTTCATTTTGCATACTTATAAGAGGGACGGTTATTGGCGAGATAAGGCTGACCTCAGACCGTAGCGAATGTAATCGTGAAGTCTGATAGCCGTAGACTTCGGTGGTACATAAATTCAAAATAAATTTTTGTGCACTTGTTACCTTTTATTAAATAAAGGTACTTCGGTATACAGTATAATAGAGCCTACAGTTTGACTTGATTTGAAGATTACTAGTATGTATATATATGTGTGTGTGTGTGTGTGTGTGTGTGTGTGTGTGTGTGTGTGCACCTTATTATACTCAGCTAAAGTGTTTCGTCGCGGGTAGCAACATAATTATATTATTTAGGTGGTCTGCGAATGACAAAGATTCATAATAAAGGCATTTTTTCAAAGTCCATTCCTTTTACTGTGTAAAGGAAAAAGATATTTGAATTTCTCTGTGTGATTGGCCTGTGGTATGCATAAATTCTTGTGTGTGCAGAAAGCAATTAATATTAGTATGTGAGAAGGCCACAGTACTGCGTCTTTTGGTGTCCCCTTCCTATTAGAAATCCCCTCCAAATTTTTACCATACGTCTGACCCATCTATTTCTTTTGAGTGTTTCTCGTGGCCAGTTATTTTCTCTTAGAACTCTGTGCCAGAGGTTCGACTTTATTGAATTAGTTCCCCGTTCGGTCGCAAATCAGAAGTTTTATGAAAATAAAGAATCAGAAGTTTACCAACGCGAGCGCGCGCGAATAAAATCACTTTCAAACAGATGCTCATACACTCATGCTGACGTACATACTAGATTATGAACTAAATACTGCATCTAGTATGCTCACACATGGAATTATTGATAAGCGTGTTCACACACACACATATAATATATGACCTTTTTATCACATCACCGTGATTCATATACAATCAGTAAGCTACAAACGTCCTTTAATATCAGTTCGCTCTACCTCGGAAATAATATATTTTCATATATGTTACCGAAGGGAATTTTTAGTTGATAATAAGTTCGTCGTCCCGTGGGCTCGAACCAGCGAAGGACAAGAACTCAGGACTACAGTGGACGCATTAACCCATGCTGGCCGGATGGGTTAATGCGTCCACTGTAGTCCTGAGTTCTTGTCCTTCGCTGGTCTGAGCCCACGGACGACGAACTTATTATCAACTAAAAATTCCTTCGGTAACATATGAAAATATATTATTTCCGGAGGTAGAGCGAATTTGATATTAAAGGACGTTTGTTGCTTACTGATTATATATATATATATATATATATATATATATATATATATATATATATATATATATATATATATATATATATATATATATATATATATATATATGGACAGAAAGTTGGAAGTTATTGCAAATATTTCTACTTATATAGTCTCCTGTGTTGTGTTAACTAACTCACTTTGTTGCTGTGTCAATCCCTATAACCAGTGTGACAAAGGTTGCAATTATTCCGGCTTGTTACTTTCTCCGAATCAGTAATTTTTGTTTCGCGTAAATCGTTAGTAGATGCTGGGCATCATATCAAGTTATCTGTATTTTTATATATTGTATATTTATTTTTTCAGGTTTGACGCCATTCACCGAATACGAATTCCACGTTTTGGCCGTCAACAAGATTGGGCGCGGAGCCCCCTCCGAACCTGTCCTGGTGACGACGGGAGAAACAGGTGAGCTGGAGAGATTTAAAAAAAAATCAGTTCATATTTTCATTTATTTTTCTCTTATACATACTGCACATGGAAGGCGACTTACAGAAACACCTGTATGATTCTTATTATTTTTCCTTTTTACTATGGTATTTGTATTTTTCTAATTCAAATATTTTTTCCCGGAGATTTATGGACAAAGTCTCGCCTTATAAAATACGTCTTGGAAATTTTTTTCTATTATAATTTCTGTCTTACTTTGATATCATTTTCCTTTCTGTGGCCTTTGGTAAAGTGGGTCTATTATTTTGGCACCACCGTCTTACCAGTCTTTTATTTCATATCAGTCTTTTAGGTGCTTAGCTTATTGTTAACGGTTGCCTTAATGGTGGTACGTTTGTAAGGTATATATATATCCTGATTTCGGCTTCTGTGGTGAATGTCTTCTTTTGTTATTGACCTTTATTAGATTTACTCTGGTACTCGTATTGTGGTGGGACCTTTTTGAATACCAGCTGCTTGTTTATTCTTTATGACTTCCTACTTTTACTTATTGCTAATGAAGTTTCGATATATAGTTTAAGTGTGAATTAAATAATGATTAACAATATGACCAGCTAACTATTAAATATCTATTTAGTTTGTAAGTTTATAAACCTTTTTAATATTAACTGATGCTTTAATATTATTGCTGTCATAGTAATTAGTAATTAGTTGGTGATATGTGGTAGGATATTAGGACTAACATAAATCTGATTTAGGCTGAGGCGTAGTTGCTAGGTATTTTATGAGCTGTGGGCGTGGTAATTACCTTGGTGTTGTCTACACATCATGTCACCGTTTCATACACAAGGGTTTATTGCTGCATTAATCAAAGGTTTACGTGCTGTAAACAACAGATTAGTGTTGACACAATCCTCCATGAAAAAAAGTGCCGAGTTTTAGTTATAATGTAGCATATTTTAACAAAATTAAATTCTCATATTTATCGAGTTTATATTGTAGGTTTGAAAATAAAATTTACATGTAGTGATAAATTGTTACACTGCCATAAACCCTTTTGTTCAGATTGTGACATTGTGTATTTTGAACTAACTAGTTATTTGTGTCATAAATTAGTCTTTTAACTTAGTTGTTGTAGAATTGTGTTCTTTAGGCTGATTTGATGCTTTTCAGCTACAGTTTCACAACTATTCACCCTTACTAGTAATTTTTTTTTTCACTGTTAGAAACTTTGGTGTTTTGTGTAGTGATGGCATTTGCGTTAGTTTATTGATAGAGCAGCTTTAATGCCTATAGTCAGGAGAAAAACAAGGTTTTTGAGCTTCTGATGGTGCTTGGAATTCACCATAGACTGAATTACAATTGTATTTATTCAAATAGATAATATATTGACTTACCGCTTTTATTGAGGGAAGAATTTTGAGTTACGAATTTAATATCTTGCGTAATCAGCAGTGTTTTGGTGGCTTTGGTGTGGTTGTCTTTTTGATATAATATTTGTTCACTGCCAACAAAATATATTTGTGATCCCATGTCATTAGGAATCCGAAATACCGTACATTAATTTATTTCATGCGGTAAATGTTTTGTGGATCTTGCATTTAGTTAACAAAGACATGACAGACATGCGTCTGAGTAATTAAAGTATGAGTATACTTCATGTATTTGTAGAATGTATGTATGTATGTATATATACACACACACACACTCATATATATATATATATATATATATATATATATATATATATATATATATATATATATATATATATATATATAATATGAGTGTGTGTGTGTGAGTATGTTTTTGCCTGTGTATACATGCAGTAGCCTTATGAGAAGTGAGTTGCCCCAATTGGCAATTTTGTAATGGTGAATGCGTTTATAATCGTGTTGGCCCGAAGTACTCATATGTTTGTATCTTATCTTGGTATTATGACTGTAGTCTTCTGATGTTTTTGAAACAGCAAAGTGTTATGACTAGTAATATTTTCGGAATATCTTTTTCATATAGAATAAATTGTGTTTTACGGGACAGATATTCTCATTAAAATAGTTCTTAAAGCTGTAGTGGAGAGGCAGAAATATGAAACATTTACATGAGTGTCGCTTAGTTAATTAGCAACTAGTATTTTATTTTTATTTTAGCCTACAGTTTTTTTTTAAATCTGGAAATGAATTTTGAAGCCACAGATCCAAAACATTATTATATTTTTAATTTGTTTAGTGGCTGTTCTGTTTAAAACAAATTACTGTAAACTTACGTAATTTAATGATGGCAGTATTGTGGTGCACAAGTTCCGACATAGTTAATTATTTTTCCTCATTACATTATTTGTTGTAAACAAATCTCATATGTGATTTGCATATTAAGTTTTTAAATCACTTCTGACATCCATGATAGCGGACAGATTTTTGTCTGACAAAAACTAAACATTGAACATAATGGGTACTCTGTATGCTTAATTATGTCACCCCAGGATACGTATAGTCTCCACCGTCTCTACTTTCAGTATTTCAAAAACTAGTATATGGTAATACTGGGATGTATGTCTGTGGCTTCATTTTCATGGCTTTAGCGTTTAAAATCTGCAGTTCATCCTCTTTTTGTATCCTCCTTGGCACGGTTGACTGTGAAGCATTCAGTTTGATTTTTCTAAAAGTACTTTGCTAGACATTGCTGTTGGTAGTTGGCGAAACTCTTGACCCCGGCAATTCATTTTTCATGTAAGAAAGATGATTTTCAGTTGGCTTCATTTTCCCCAAGATTATAAACTGCAGAGTCAGCTCTTGTAGTCATTCTCTTTCATTTTTCAGTGTTTTGTGTCCTTTAGCATTTGATAAGCCTGATATCAGGTTTAACATGTCTCTTCTTTTGATGTGCCGTGTTTCTCTGGAGCCTTTCCCCGTCTCGATTTCTCCCACGTCAAAAAAGTTTCAGCGTTACTCATGCTGAACGATGAAAGACTTTGGAAGGTGTTAGGCGATCATCTCTTTTAACGCAATATTTTGTGGGTCATTAATGTGCTTCAAATTTTTGCATCAATATTTTATAAGAAGCTTCGATATCATATGTTTGGCGCAATGCAAAGAATTGGGCTTAAATTTTGATTGCCTCATATGGCCTTTAGCTTTCATTATGTCAGTCTTCGTCACAGGACTGATTGGCCCAATAAACACGTTCTTGAAATGTTAATCTCCTTAAACATCAGTCATGGATGTTGGGGCAGTGGCACTGAAAAAAAAAGCAAGAGAACAACGGCCTTTAGCATGTCTTTACATTACGTATTGTTTTCTATACGTCATATGAACAGTATAGTTTCTCCTTATCATTTACATAAGCTCCCCACGTGTGAGCACTCTCTCTACCCCTCTTTCTCTTAATCAACCTTGAAATAATTCTTCTCAGCGTCCACTGGAAATCCCTTTGACAAGTCTCATAAGTGAAGAAATTCCAATTGTGTTTCCACTTCCACAGAGAGAGAGAGAGAGAGAGAGAGAGAGAGAGAGAGAGAGAGAGAGAGGCGGGGGGGCTGCCGATTCCCGTGTTTCTTTGAAGCTTAGAAGCCGGTTTGTTTTATCTCTGGGCGGCTTTTTTCGTCCTCGCTTGTTGGTGTTAGGGATTAAGTGCCGCTTGGCTTTCCGTGGCAGCCGAGGCCCGACCGATGGACGGGCAGACAGACAGACAGACAAACAGACAGTCAGACAGAATCACATTTTGCCACTAGTGGAACTCTGAATGCCGATAAGGAGAGACGGACAGTTTTTCATTTGAATTTTTCTTTCTTTTACTTTTATTAACGCATGGGGAAGGGGTTGTTGGAGGAGGGTGAAGCAGAAAGAGCTATAATTGCCTTCTATTTTTGTCCCTCTTTCCCTCAATGGGATTATGGGATTATGTATTATCGCTTCGATTGGAATAATTCCGATTGGAGTCATTCGCAGGAATGGAATCTGCAGACTTTGTTTTCAGTTCTCGAAATATCGCCTCGCTGGGAGGCTTAGCCATGCGCTTTACGAAGTCTGGGTGTAGGAAAGGTGGACATTATTAACCATGAAAAGTGTTTTTAATTCTCTGAAAGAGAGATAGACGGAAAGAAAGGGGTTTAGGTGGTTTGGTCACATGGGGAGAATGGAGGAGGATATGTGGTATAAAAAGTTTGTTATTCGGAAGTTTTGGAATGAAAAGGAAGGAGACGGAGAAGGGGTTGGTTAATAGTGAGGAAGACCAAAAGTGCGAAAATTTAAAAAAAATAAGTAAATAAATAGAGTTGAGAGGCTTTGAAGAGGTAAGGTGTAGACGAGATACTGATAATCCTCTGTAGGTTGATGAAGCAGATGAAGTTGACTTCTGTCAAAAATTTTCCATAGGGGTATTTGTGTGTATGTGTAATATGTGATGTGTGTGTGTGTGCAAATATTGTGCTGTGATTTGTGGTCAATAAAAATATCTGTCTATCTATCTGTGTGTGTGCGGGCGGACGGGTCGGGGTGGTAACCATATGAATGGTTGTAAGGCAGATTGAATTGAGATTAGTGTCCACGAATTTTCAGTTGACGAACAAAGCGCGCCTCACTATTGTTTAGAAAATTAAAAAAAAAAAAAAAAAAAGGAAACGTGTGACTAGATTACGCCGTTTTCCATTACTCACATATTGAAAATCGGAATTGTCAGGCATCTGATAATAAAGATACCTGCACTGTTTCTGGGAAAAGAGGTGTACTCGGATGGAGTGACATATTTTGTTGTGTGTGTGAGAGAGAGAGAGAGAGAGAGAGAGAGAGAGAGAGAGCACTGGCGTAATATAATGCATTTTGTTCGCATTTTACGATCAAGGTAGACAGGAAGATACCTTATTATACAGTTATTTTCAAAGTGACAAAATGTACATCTACATTGTGTATTATCACGTTATATTTCCGTACCTCTCTCTCTTACTCCTAAATTGTACCACAGCAGTCTAACAAATACCGTCTGAGAGTGGAAATATGAACGACAGGACCTGCACACAGATTCTCTCTCTCTCTCTCTCTCTCTCTCTCTCTCTCTCTCTCTCTCTCTCTCTCTCTCTCTCTCTCTCTTATTAATATTGCCGCATGAGCCAGTATTCCTAGAGGATAACGGATCTCTTTTGGAAGAGAGAGAGAGAGAGAGAGAGAGAGAGAGAGAGAGAGAGAGAGAGAGAGAGAGAGCATTTAAATGCGAGCTCGTTTTAATGCATTCACACTGTTGATTGTTAAACACACTTATATTTTTTTCTATATACACACAGACTACACCTCATTACCGGAGGATAGGTAGTTTGACAAAGAAGCAAACGTAGGTATAAATCTTGAGGCATTTTTTCTGACATGTGAAAAGGACGGAGCTGAATGGAAGGCCATAAGAATGAGGGCCATTGCTGTTGCATGAGCGCGAGAGACACGAAGGCTGGGTCATGTAAGCATTTAGAATGAAGCTTTCGGAGGAGGTACTGTAGGCTGGTGGAATGGGAGACCCTTTCCATGACGAGTAAGTTACTTAAATTTTGAGGAATGCAGAGAGAGAGAGTGAGGGTTCCATACCTTTTATGATATTGATGTCGGGACACAGTGGTCCAGATGATCATCGCAACATCTGTTTAATCTTACGTAGTTTTGTTGGCAAGTGAACTGAGATTAAAGATATCACATAGGATTTTTTGAGGTCGACACATTTGTATATGCAAAGTCAGGTCTTGAAAAATTGTGGTTACTTAGGGAATATTTACACCTAATATAAAGCATCTAATAATAGAATTGTTAAGTTCACATTTTATGTATAGGTAATTATACATACATACATACATATATATATATATATATATATATATATATATATATATATATATATATATATATGTATATATATATAATTATATAATTACCTGTACATAAAATGTGAACTTAACAATTCTATTATTAGTTGATTTATATTAGGTGTAATATGTCTATATATATATATATATATATATATATATATATATATATATATATATATATATATATATATATATATATATATATATATATATATACTGGGAAAAATTAAACAATGGGTATAAATTCTGACCGGTCTCGTCTCTAGTTTTCTATGACATCTTCAAGCTGGAGGGACAATACAAACTAGAATACAGACGGCTGGAAAAAAAATATATACATTGATAAATAGACGAAAGTAAGCTCATTAACGTAAGAGGTCAGCGCTCCAATTACAAATTTTGTTTATTCCCGTGCGTAAGTTCACGTCGTTGCTGTAGGCCTAGGTAAATTACCTTCCTTAAAATTTATATATTTTACGTATTTCTTTTAAAATAAATGGATGAAGTTTATACATTCCTTGGCCGGTATTCAAGTTCTTTCAAAAGCTTTCTGTTATAAGCAAAAGTTGTAAATGGACCTCAGACGGTAATGAGTTAACTGCTCCTTCCTCTTTTTTTTTCTGCTTATCAGTGTAAATATTTTTTTTCCAGCCGTTTGTACGGTCTTTTGCACAGGTCGCTCTAGCTTATATATTGTAAAGTCAGCCACTGAGCTTTAGCTAGTATTTATACCAATTGTTTCATTTGTCCAGTGGAACGTCTGGATTTTATATGTATTAGATATATATATATATAATATATAATATATATATATATATATATATATATATATATATATATATATATATATTATATAATATATATTTATATATATATATATATATATATTATATAATATATATTTATATATATATATATATATATATATATATATATATATATATATATATATATATATATATATATATATATATATATATATATATATATATATATATATATGACTAGAAGAAATTCACAGACACGTAGGTATTTATATAGGCTATAGTTGATAGTAAACTTTTGAAGGATTAGGTCTAGAGAACTGAAGTGTTATGCTATAATTAATTATAGGTAGCTGTAATTGTTTGCCCTTTTGTCCCTCTCCCTCCCCCATAATTATAGTGTGTTTCCAAAAGATCAAATTTCAGGAGCGTCGATCAAGATTCCCTTGGTGCTTGCAGGATCGGTTTATGGTGTTTCATTGGTGCTTGAAAATTCATATTGGGTCTTTTCAGTGTTGAACGATCGATTTAGGTTCTTTTTGTTGCTGAAGGTTTTCGATCTTGAAGATTCAGTTCACGTTCTCTTCGCGGTGAAGATTCCTTTGAAGGTGTTTTCATTGCTGAAGAGTCAGTGTAAGGTCTCTTCAAGGTTGAGTATTCAGTTCAAGGTCTCTTCGCTCCTAAAGATTCGGGTCAAAGTTTCCTCGGGTCTAAAGATTTAGTTCCAGGTTTATTCAGATCTAAATATGTAGTCCAAGTTTTCTTCAGTCTAAAGATTTAGTTCAGTGTGTCTTCAGGTCTAAAAGATTCAGTTCAAGGTTTCTTCAGACCCTAAGATTCAGTCCAAGGTTTCTTTAGATCTGGAGAGCCAGTTGAAGGTCACTTCAGGTCTAAAGATTCATTTCAATGTCTCTTCAGGTCTAAAAGATTCAGTTCAAGGTTTCTTCAGATCTAAAGATTCAGTCCAAGGATTCTTCAGATCGGAAGAGCCAGTTCCAGGTCTCTTCAGGTCTGAAGTTCCGATTCAAGGTTTTTTTTTTAGGTTTGAAGATCCAGTTGAAGGTCTCTCTAGTGCTGAATTCTGAGTCTAAAGTATCTTTAGTATTTAAAATAGATTTAAAGTCTCCTTGATGCTGGGGATTGATTCCAGTTTGTAATGCTGAAAGGAGGAATATCTTATCTAAGCTCGTAGCCTTTTCCATTTTATTTCTCTTTTGCTGTGTGATCCAGGTTGTGTTGCGGGCAGGGAGAGGGCGAGTTAATATCTGTCTTGTTTAAACGCTTGTCAACTAACCCGTTCTTCCTTTTTTTCTTCCTATTCACGCGTTCTTCCAGTCAACGGAGCTAACACAAGTAAGTAAAGGATAATAACCTGATTGGAGAAGGAAATTTGGCTATTTTTTTCCTTTTGGTTTGACCCACTCCTTTTCTTTCTCGTGGCTGAAGTCAAGCATTATTAATATTTATGAAACATACTGTAACTTATTTATTGGCTTTTGTAAAGATGAGGCGGTGCTTTTATTTCATTTGCTGTATTTTGTGTATTTATTCTGTTAACTTACCTGACTTACCCCTCCCCGTCTTTCCTGTATTCTGTATTTTGATTTGCATCTAATAATTGGCTGTGAGTCTTTCATGTATATTGTAAAAATATTTGTTGAAATCTTTCTGCTATTTCAGCTTATTTATGAGCATTTGGTTCCTTTGATTCATTAACATTCAAAAGTTTGCATAACTTAAGAATAAACAACTATTTTTCAGTGTGTCAGTCTTGCGTATAACCAATTAAATAAATTCTGAAAGCTGCTGTTCCCAGTATTTTTTCATTACCGCAAAATTACAAATATTCCAAAATGCATCTACTGTAATAAAAAAAATTACCAGTTATCACATCTGAATGTATTGATAAATTGATTTATAGGTATGTATTCGATTATAACCGTAAGTCATTCCAGACTTCCAAAACTCCAATGCATAAATTTTGTCTCTGATTGCATTTATTTGTAATGTATGATTTTTATTCGTGATACATAAAGTCAATAAGAAATTATCATTCGCTTTTGATGTTGGGAGGTAGCCAATCGGAACACTGCTTATTTTTTATGATAACAGGTTTTATTACTGGAAAGTTCAGTTCCAATCTGGATCATTGTGAAATAACAGTTAGAAATAAAACGGGACGGTTGCAAATTTTGAAGTTTAGAATTTTCATGCAACGTCCATGACTTCATCGTAAATGTTTTTCTTGTCAAATCCCGAGAGATCTAAAGATAATGGGACAAACTGAAGACTGTAAAATTCTTTTAAGTGGAAGAAACTTATGAGAAACAGTTTCGATAAGTGTAACAAATGAAAATGAAACTATTCGTAATTCAAATCCTCCTTCACTGATATCATTGAATTTATAATTGACATTTAGTGCGAAATCTTATTATTTCAAACAAAGCAGTGACTCGATTCTTTACAAAACAGAAGCGTATTTCATCAGAGGTTTTGTCTATTAAAGAAACAAGAGGAATTGAATTTGTGAGTTCGAACCAGTTTAAACAAATGTCCCAGCCATTATACCTATTATCATTAGAAATAACAAGAATGTCAGAAGCGGGACAAGGTTTTACTGAGAAAGAAAACTGTTCGGTAGTTCTTTTACAGTAGGAAAGCGTTTGAAGAAGAGAATATGCTTGACTAAGCCTTGGTCTCTATTCTTATGTTGCTTCGGTGTGTGTTGATGTGTCACGTTTGCTCATTGTTTCATATTCTTATTCTCCACTCATTTCCTCTTCGCTTTCTTCACTTCACTAACTCCCATCTTTGAACCGGGTGAAGAAATGGCGTGGAGAATGCAAAGCACCATTTCTGCCCCGGGGTCCGTGTACACGCACTTGGGAAAACTCTCGATTTACTTTGTTCGTGAAGGCAATCAAAGAGGTTTCAGGTATTTTCTTTATATATATACAAGAAGAGAACAAATTTTAAACTAGGCCACTTAGTATTGAAATATTGAAATAGGGGAAAATGGTTCCATTTGTTCAATTTTCTCAAGGATACTTCAGTTATTTGATATTTTTTTGACTCTCCGACAACAAAATTTAAGATTCGTGAGTTACGGAAGTTTTATAAAGTAATCATCCAGTCATTAAACATATATTGTCTTTAGTACCGTATCCATCCAGTTAGAATTCAGAATTTGTTTATTTAAAAAAAAAAAACACTCACAGAGCGTTTAGAGACAGCAAACCTCTGCCAAGGCAGAGGAATCGAACTCCGACAAAAATGGTCCCTTATCCAGGTCCGGATCCCAAAATCTGATCACCTGTTGCCAGTCACGAGGCCCAATCCACTTCCGGCGAACCTTTCATTAAAATCAAGGCAGCATTTTCTGTCATCTTGGTAACCAACAGAAATGCGAACGAACGGACCCGAAAACATCGCCTCCTTGTTGAAGGAGTAGAACTAATTTTGCGTAATAACTAATAACAGCACATGATAATATAGCAAATAAAAGTAAACTGATGAACAAATAACTTTTGAAGCATAATTGAGAATGTGCCTGAGATTGATCTTTAAGAAAAGGAACTCGGCAGCTGTGTCATAGATGGAGCTTTGAAGACATTGGTTATGCAGCCACTGTCCGGCATAAGATGATTAATAGCTGCAAACAGTAAAACAGACGATTGAATCAATGAATGTGAACATAACTAAAAGAGGAGGGTTTTCGGCCACCTCAACTTTCCAAAAAAAAAAAAAAAAAAAGGAGGGTCATATTTTATTGTCAAAACCTGAGACCAGCATAAACGCTTTGCATTTTTCGAGCTATGTCTGAACCGTCATTTCATAATCTTCCTCACTTTTAGTCTTCCTGAAAGGTTTCTTTGGCTGCTTGTATATTTTCATTTGCTTTTACAGTTTTTACTTCTTTGGAATATTTGGCTGTTCTGGCATTCTCTCACCGCTGGTTGTTTATCGTAAACTATGTTTGTCTCCCGTGTAATTTTGTTTGTTTTTCCACATCACTCACCATCACTCATCATTCTTCAAACCTCTAGTTTATTTCAAGAATTTTTTGTTTACGTTGCACATTTTAGCAATTTCAGCACTGTTGGTGGAATGCGGTAAACACAGAGGAGGTAAGTTCCCACCCTTGGAAAATTGCACATGGAAGAAATAACGTTGGAAAATATGGAGGGTAAGGTGGCTGTTGCACTAATTGCACGGACGATTGCACCTTTGAAATGAGTGAAAAAGTGATACTCCAATTTGTCACTTTTTTTCATTTCCATGAAATTACTGTATTTATTCAGTTGTTTTCATTATCAGTTGTGCTTTTATATTCATATGTATATTTTACATGATGTGTGTGTTTATTGACTCATTCTGATTGTTAATTAAGCTGTTGTCTATGTATTGTTTTCAGCACAGAGGTAGTCCTCTCCATCCGAGGTTGGATGGCTTTGGAGGGATTCGAGAGATTTTTTACTGTCTTTTTTTAATCAATGTGTGATGATTTCAGGTTTTTCTTAAACAAAATGTATTCGTGTTATTCATGTTAGGTATGATGCTGTGATTAGTAAAATTTGAATTGACGTGAATGTGAAGACTATAGAAGCCGACCACAATTATTTTTCTTCATGACGCCCTCAGTAAGAACAAAAGCTTTTAGTTGTGCTATTTTCCCCATTCGTTTTGGATGAGGATCTCATAGTGCCAGACCACCCAAGTTGTTTCCAGTCATGTACGCTCAGTGAGAAAAACAGTGGCACTTGGCCTTGTAACTCTTAAATTTAATTAAGAGAAAAAATTCGTGTAGCTAAGTCGGAAACAGTAAACTTTTTCAGCGTTGGTGAGAAAATGAACTATTAAATTGCTAAGGCATTCGAGACTGAACGCCAAATCTTTTTATGAAGTGCAATCAGTACCATTGATTGTTTCGTAAGTACAGTTCAGTATTACGTAGTAATAACAACGCTTATGCAAACTTAGAAACGTCGGTACATTCTAAAAATAGATGTGCATATAAACACGTACTCACAGTATTTGTGTATGAATGTATGTATGGCTTTATATATTTATTATACATTATTAACACAGTTAGCTTATATACATAAATATCCTTACCCACGAAGGAGACTTGATAATCTATCACTACGTCAGGCAACAGTACTAGCTAGAAAGGTAGATTCTCCGCGATCAGGTCTATGGGGTTGACGTTCATAAATCTTATTGTTTTTACAGAGAGCGAAGATATCGGAGTTATGGTTAAACTTTAGCCGACAGACGCAGGCTGTGTCGATTCTCTCTCTCTCTCTCTCTCTTTCTCAGATTATATTGTTTGGAGCTTCTTACGTTGATTTTTGTTTTCCAGACAGAAACGGTAAAATGATCGGGAATGATTGGATAACCGCAAGAGAACTGATAAGAAAAAAGTGGATGCACACATTCCTAGCAGTGTATTTTTGAACTTGTGCAGCTTAAATATAGCTAATGATAATTCGCGTCCTTTGAAAGCGTTTGTTATCCTTGAACGCAAAGTAATTAAGTGAATAGATCTGACGGTTGCCTCCTCCAAACTCGGTAGAGATCCGATGTTTTGACTATAAAGAAAAAACGAGCCAATAAACTAGAGACAATAAAACGCGTGAAGTATCCCCCTTTCCCCCATAAAAAAAGAGATTAGATGAGCTAGTGATGTAGTAGATTAGTGGGGAGGGGGAGGGTCCACCTATCCCTTTAGCAGATGCCGGACCCCCTCCACCCCCTCCTCGTACCCTTCATCTCCACCGGTCCTTTTTGTAGCGGCACGGGCAGTTTAGTATGTATGAAGTCGGCCGAGCGTAATTTTGTGAGAGGCGCTTGCCTTCCTTCCCTCCCACCAAAGAGCAATAATAGAAATATATGGACTATTGCAGTCATCTATCAAACCCTCCTCTTCCTCCTTTTCCTACACCTCTCTCCATTTTCTTTCCTCCCTCGCGCCCCCTTCAGTTCTGATTGTTTTTATCCTTTCAGTCCTCGGTATGTGTTTTACATCTTTCATGCTCCTAAATTTCCAACCTCCTTCCATTTTATTTCCCAGTCCATTTCATTGCTCTCTCTCTCTCTCTCTCTCTCTCTCTCTCTCTCTCTCTCTCTCTCTCTCTCTCTCCTTACTACTTCTTATTCTTATGATTTTGTATTGTTACTGAAACTACTGATGATGCTGTTCGATGTACTGTGTAATTGTTAACACTGTTGTTTGTTTATTTAAACAGCCCATTCCGAGATTGTTAAGACAATCCTACTGCAAGGCACCTGCGAATTTTAACTTGACTGTTTTAGCATGTGCTTGAACCTCTGGTGGCCAGTGGATTAATTTTTTTTCAGTGGCGATTACTTTTAGAAAGTACGGCGTAGCTGCAGAGACCAGTCTGAATATTTTATCATAAGATTTGCCAGAACCGTTTGTTGGAAGATCTGCGAGTTGGTTCACTTTTGTAACGATGCTGTCAGAGTTGGCTCACTGATGAACGATGAAGGCAGATTTTTGCTCGTCATGCAAACGGCATTATGAATGCCATGGCGGTTTATAGGATCCACCCACAGAAAGCTTAATATACCGAGTCAGTGTCTTCTTGACAGATGCTTTTTATATTTTTTGTTAGTAGTTATTTACTCATTCGTGCAGTTTGTATACATTTATTTTCCCCTTATATCTTGCAGTATGTGAGGTTTAAGCGTTGTTGTGTTTGTGTACCTTATAGAGTAAATAATAAACGGAATTAATGTTGAAAAACTACTCCTGTCTATTCTCGGTTTTTTGCTTCTCAGTTATGGTTCTAGTTGGCAAAAGAACTTGGGAGAAGAGAAAAATTTTCACATTGATACGGTTCTCCTGTTTTGCTCCGATTTTTTTTTATTACATGTTAATAAGTGTTGTATTATGGGGTAGATTTTATATTTTAAGATCCGAGGAAATTTGCTATATGATGTACAAGTAATCATTTGTAATCGATAGAATTTATTATAATTGTATTTCTTACTATATATTCAAGAACAATGTTCTGTTGGCCAACAATAAAAACTAGTCCATTAATGAAGAAAGAGGGCTAATTTTTCTTTTAATTTCATGATACTTATCTGTGTCAACCACGCCTGTATTATTAGTTTAACTCATCGAACATTAATTTCAAGTCAATTTAACTGTACGGAAGTGTTCATGTCTGAAAAATTATCTGGAAATTTAACATCGGGTGTCGCAATAAGCTGATTAATCTGTTTGTATATTAAATGCTTACGCAATCGTCTTCTGAAATTTCTAATCTCTTTTCCCTGTGGCTTGTGCCAGACCCTTACTGCTAATTTTTATGTTATTGCCGTGATACTATGTACTTATTTTAATACCTTCTTATAGTTATTGTGGTGACCTTTCAGAAGAGTGTGTTAAGTTTTTATGCCAGAATCGCAATTTTGACAGAAGGAAGACCCAAACTGCCACCGCCTTAAGGAGAAAGTAGCGTTGTGGAATTTCGTTATCTCCCCATTTGTCCAGCGGATCCTTTCATTCTTCTTGTCGCCGTCATGTTAAACTTCCGTCTCTTTTCGGTTGCTGTTTGATGCTCCTTCCGTTCATGGAGACATTGATTTAACAGTCCTTCAGCAACATTTCATTGACATGGGGAATCTTGCAGGATGGGGGTTTCACACATATCCTTCAACAGTATTGACAGGCTCGAGTCTTCTTTCGTGCAATCCCTATCGTACGTCAAGATGAAGAGCTCCGGACTTTTGTCTTCCAACGTTCAACAAGTGATTATTCTCCGGTGTTACGAGTTAGTGGAACAAAGGCGTGCTCCCAGTTGCCTCGAGAAAGATTGGGAAGGCATCTGCTATATAAACGGACATGTGTTGATCCTTCCATTCGTCGTGAAGTGTTGTAATTGCACTGGTCTAGTATACAGACACGCTGGTCTAGTATACAGACACGCTTTGTCTACAAAAGAATGGTACCATCTCATCTCTGAAGAGAAATATATAATTCTTTACATGATTTATATTTTCCCGCGGTGCTAAAACTTATGACTGGAGTGACTCCGTGTACTTTAGGCTCAATTCCCTAGGCGACTAGTGTTATGAAGACGAATTGTTATGAATATTTATGCATCATATCGTCGCCGTCGTCCATCTATCTTCAGCTGCCTCCCTCCTCCCATCCTCTCCCTCTCCCTCTACTCATCCTCCTTCTTCATCTTCTCCTACATCTCCCGCTTTTTCGGTTTTCCGTATCTCGTCGTCTAACCTTTTCAGGACTGATGATCTTTATACAACCTCGCTCTCGCCCACTGCGAGTAAAATTTAATTCCCCGATACCGCACTCCCCCCTCTCCTCCTCCTCCTCCTCCTCCTCCTCTTCCTATACCCTCCAACCTCCCACCCCAACCCCTCTTGGTGCCCGCCCATCCAGGCACACGCCCTTTCTCCTCCCGCCTGCTCGCCTGCTTTCAATTGTTTTTGTATATTGAAATGTATACATTTATACATATGTCTCTCGTAGCGTTCCCATGTTGAAGGTGGAGTCGTCTACATGGGTTGCTTGATTTATTTTTCATGAGCAGTGTCGCGTGCGGGGCAAGGCTTAGATAGAATCGAACGTGGGTTTTCAAGTGGGAGTCCTACTTTAGGTCATCTCTCTCTCTCTCTCTCTCTCTCTCTCTCTCTCTCTCTCTCTCTCTCTCTACTATTTATTTCTCCTTAGAGTCATGGTGTTATTTGTTTTTACACTGCTGTCATCGGTGACGTGTTTTTCCAAGCCTGTTTGTAACGTTTTATATTTTGTTGGGTTTTTCGTCTCATGAAAAATCAGAAACTGATAATACTGGAATGTATTATTCATGAGGTAATTATCATATTTGCTAATGAGATGTGCCTAATATTGGGAAATGAATGATGAAATTTACTTATATATATATATTTTTTCAAATATACTCATTTTCAATCTATTTTTATTTTTCCTGAAAAGACTAGAAATGGGTGAAAGGATTGACGGTTTGAATAAGTTACATTTGGCAGCATCGTAAATGTGAGATATCGTCTGTCTTATTTTTTATTTTTTTTATATAATCTAGTTATTGCTCAAGTCACACTTGAAAATACACGAGAAATTATTTTAAAGGCGTTTCCTAAAATGCTTTATTTTTCACTCTTAGGAATACAAGTGACTCTCGGAGATTTTTTTGTCGTTCCCTTTTTTATTATTTCAGAAGAAAAGACGCATTAATGAAACCACCCAGGTTGTTTTGTGTCTGGCGTCCCTAAGAATACCTGTTGAAATTATGTGAGTGGAAATTCTCGGAATTCATGGAAATGTTAACCGTTCTGCGCTGGAAATCGAGGTCTCCAAAGCAGCCTGTTGCGAAGCTGTCGCCTTTATGTTGCGACAACCCCACCCACGAAGGGGCGACATGGGAGATAGATGTATGCGGAATTGCAGGAAGGTGTTGTGCGAGAGGGAGGGAGGGAAGGGACGGAGCTGCTGCCGATGGAAAAGGGGAGGAGGGTGGGCGCTCGTTGCCCCGCAGACAGACGAACAGACGCGCGGCGTGTTAATGATAGAGTGAAACTTCGAATAACGTCAAGATTTGAGGGGAAAAGAAGAGAGAAAGGAGGGTGGGGGGAAGGAGAACTGCTGCTGCTGTATTTATGAATACGCCTTTTGTTGGTTCAGTCTGTGGAAATAAAAGCGTATTGAAAACGGAGCTCCGATTTCTACTCCTCGGGTATTTGGATTCTCTGGTCGCTCTCGCATTTCTGGAGAGAGAGAGAGAGAGAGAGAGAGAGAGAGAGAGAGAGAGAGAGAGAGAGAGAGTACGCAATTCCGTGAGGGTAAAACATTGCAAAGAATACACGACGACGAAGGCAAGAAGTGAAAGAGTCTGTCAGTCGTTGCGTTTGCTTATTTTTACATTTCTTTTGTAGGCGACAGACTCCCTGCCGTGCAATGCAAGGAACGTCGTACTCGTGCAGCTTTGGGGTCTATCAGATCATGAAATCTCGTTCCTGGAGTTGAGTAACTGGTTCTTTCTTTGATTTCGCTCTCTTTGCCTTCCTGGTGATTTTCGAATTGAAGGAAAAGAATGTAATTCATTTTGGCAGCGTTCTGAGATCATAGGAAGGAGGTTATTTTTTCAGATTTTAGCTGAAAATATTCGTTTGAATATTGAGACTACGCTCAACATATCGTCGTTATGACTTGTCCTAGAACAGGTTTAAATGCATACATACACACGCACTGGAAATATATATTCTGTACTTCAGTAGCAATGGACTTCAGTAGTTTGTGCGTGATACATTAGATTCCTCTAAAGTACCTCTTGTAAAGAATGCTATATTTTAGCTTTCTTTTATCGGGTGAAGTGTAGCAAGTTGCAGTGTTCTTAGTCATCATCCTCTTTCGTAAACCACTATCAGTACAGCATTGCCCGAATAACTCTCGAACGACATTTTTATCAATTGTATATTCTGACCTGGACTCAGAACAGAATGCACAGTCAGCCATAGCGAACAAACTTATGTTTCGAAAGAGTATTGATGAACACGTAGAATAAGGCATAGATATGGAGAAGAAGCACTGAAACAACAATGAAAACAACTTGAGATGTTTCTCTGTAAACGACGGCCGTGTTTAAAATAGTGTGTCCCATTGTTTTCATTTAATTTTCTCTCCAGCCTCCTTCCACGTCTCCTATCCACCATGCCGCCCCAGCCCTCCCGGAGCCCCGTTCCCCCTCCCCCTCTGCTTCCACGGCCTGATACTGGTAAAGCGAAAACACTCGTTGTTTGTTTATGTAAAATGCCAATGTTTAGTTGGTTCGTAAAATTTCCAACTGATTTCCCTCTGCCTTTGTTTATATATGAAAGGACTTAGCTCAATTGTCACAGTAAATTTTTAGTGGCGTTGAATAGTAACCCTAAGAGCGAGTAATGTTACCTGGATGAAAATATAGATGTGATTTCATTCCAAGGCTTAACACAAGCCTCGCCTCCTTGATATCATAGATGCCATAAACTTCCAGAGGAAACTACCATCTGTTCTTGTAATCTCAGTCAAGACTCTGTGAGCCAATTTGCATTATTTAAAGGGAATTAAAAATGAGCTAGCAAAGAGGAAAACTATATTAGCTTAGAAAATATAACCCTGTCCGCGGTAGTGTAACCCGTTTTGCAGTATGTATTTTGATAAGTCCTCTTTTTGCTCTAGGAAGCATCTTGCTGCATGTACAGTTGAGAGTCCTGCGGAAGTACTGTAGAAATGAGTAAAAAAAAAAAAAAATAAGACGAATTCGCTACTTTTTCGATAGTGAATGAACTTAATTACGAAAAAAAGGAAAAATATAAATAGACTCCTCGAAGGAAAACAAAGTAGAAAAGTGGAAGTAACACCTGTTATTGGATAACAAGTTTTTTTTTATATGTATCGAAACACGGATACGATGGTGTCGAAAAATGCTCTTGGTAATAGCGGACACTAAATGGATGAAACAAATAACAAGGAAGTACTTTAATTGGCCAATTGTTTTCGAGGGAGGCTTGTTTGTATGGTGTCTGCATGGAGGGATTTTAGATATTTGTATATTTTAGAGAGAGGGAGAGAGAGAGATAGAGAGTCAATCGATTGGCGCTATTCCCTTTATTTTTGTGTTTTGATAGTCTTTTAAACGTAAATAGAGCAAAAAGTGAAATATTTATGGTGAGCAAGCTCTCAGACGCAGCATATTCTTTGCTTTTTATTCATATAGTAGATCATAGTTTGCTGTTTTTTGTGATGAACGTTTCCGGGAGAGGGAAAGTCAATATGTGAACCTTTTCTACGTGAATTTCTTTTGTGTACCTGGTACAGAGAGAGAGAGAGAGCTTCTCTTTCACGCATACAGTGGTCTTTGTTTACAAATGGTAGTTTCCTCTCCTTTGCTCATTTGCACCCCAAGGAAAGCGGAACGAAGACGCCGTTTGAGAGTCGCTGACAAAACAAGGAGGAAATGATCCTTCGTTGGAAAATGTGATTATAATGATAATGGATGCTTATGAGTGGTCATGAAAGAAAAGAATGGAGATGAAGATGGGAAAAATAGAAACGACTGGATGATGAGAGTTTAATGATGGGGGAGGGGCGGAGATGATAATCAAGTTCAAAAGAATAAAATGGACACGGAAAATATGATTGGTTTTGTGTTGTCATTATATGATAGAAATTATGTTTATACTGTGTGCCCATAATGCACAAATGCGTACATACAAATGTCAGTGTACTAATTTTAACATTGAATTACTCTTCACATCTGTACCTGCAGATGTATGCATACTTGTTTCACACACACCATAAGATTGCATACATGTATACGTACATACATACATACACATACAAGTATACATACAGGTATATACTATTGTATATGTTTATTTTTATATGTATACATGTATGCATGCATATGTTTTGTGAAACAAGTGTTTACACATTTTGTGGTACAGATATGAAGTGTAAATTCATTATAAAAATTTAATACACGTACATTACGGTATACATTATAACCGTAATTTATATCTCTTAATGACTATATGTATATATGTATACACATAACATACATATATACATATGTACACACACATATATATATTACATTCAAAAGTCAATCTGATTCTCCCAACCGAACTCAGAACATAACAATAATATATATATATATATATATATATATATATATATATATATATATATATATATATATATATATATATATATATATATATATATATATATATATTATTATTATTGTTATGTTCTGAGTTCGGTTGGGAGAATCAGATTGACTTTTGAATGTAATTTGCCTTAGGAGCCAACACCTAGAGCTCAGAATAAGCAATAAATGTAATTAACAGTATGACTTACCTTGAAATTACATCTATCTACTTAAAGAAAATGGGAAGGTCGCCTTTTCCAAACTAGTCGGTTAGATTACATTACTTTATTTACAGATTTGCAACTAGCAATTAATATGGATAGGCTGGCAGTTCAGCAATCAAGGCACATGCAGTGTGCGAAGAAAAAGTGTAACTACAATTAGCAAATAACTAAAAGGTTAACACAGATCTTATAAACTGCGTAAGACTGGCTGATAAAATTATTTTACATTAGCACAACATTAACGCTGAGAGGCCTAACATGTGGCCCTTGTACTGTCGAGTTCAGAAGATGGAATTGAGTCTTCTAAGGCAATTGTTTCACAAGGGCAGGGGTAGAGCTCGAAGAGCCAGATTCCAGGATTCTGGAAAAGAATTCATGTACACAGATTTTCTTCCACATGAAAGTAATTATTAACGATGGAGGGAAGTATTAATTAGATTTAATTAGCACATGGTAACACTATGGTGGGAATGCTGTAATTATTATCACAGAACAAACTTAGTTTAGGCTTGGAACAAGTCATCAGGGCAAATGTGCGTGCCAGACTGTGGGATACAAAGGGACTTTTGTTTGGGAGGATGAAAAGTTGGAAATCCTGAAAATGGAGAGAAATTCAGAATAAGGAGAAGAACACTGGCGTTACTTGCAACTTCATAACGTACCTTATTGCATCCGTGCATGGAGCTCACTTGCAAAAGATGGATTCAGGCCGCAGAAGTCCCGACACATGGCTAGTGGTAGGAGGACAGAACAGCACCAGCTTAGTGCTGTTAAGGTTCAGTGACCTTGCGCTGTAGAGTTCTGGAGCAGAGTGGGAACGAGAGAGGTCACCAAGGCACCCAGTTCAATTCCCATGGTGGGCACAGGACAGCAGAAGATCTGGAAGAAGCAATAACCGCCAGTACAAAGGTCACAAAGGTCGAAGGGCAATAGGTCTTATAGTTAAGACTAAGTAAGGGTCAGCCTAGCGGCCCAATTACTATCCTGACTGGTCCTTGTGCCCTAACAGCTTTCTGTTTCCCAATATCATACAATATTGGGGTTAGGATGCCTACATCTGTTCCTCCTTGTGGGGGTCTTCTCCAGCTGCCATGAAATTTTATTTCCTAGCTAACGGACTGGAGGGCGAATTTTCTAAATACGTGAAAATTTATATAATGAGGCTTTTTCATGATTGGATGTGCATGGAGAAATTCAAGCCAACAGTCATGTTGTGTTTATCCTTTAACTGGTGATTCATGGATGAACCCCTTTACAGAAAACTTTTGCAAATTCAGCTGCACCTTGTAACTACTCTGAAGGCTCATATTGATAGCGCGTCACTGTACTTCATACCATCACACCCACTGTGCCACTTGCCTCCATCTTTCAGACACGGAGGTGCTTCTTGAATACTTACAGATTCAATCAATCAGTAGTTCTTATTTCACTGAATCTTTTACTTTTCTAGAATACATGATGAATATCAAGATAACGGTTGAAAAGTAAAACCGCTCAAACAAAGCTTATACATCTACTTTGTCCCCATTTCAGTTAGTAATTCAGAGTTAAAATCCTTTTATCAATAAATATTCATGAAATGGTGAATTACAGAGACTAAAGATATATATATATTTATATACATATATATATACATATATATATACACATATATATATACACATATATATATATACACCATTAATAACTTATTAAATGCTAGTGGTACCACAAATGATAATTGGATAGTGTATGGTATGTAAGTTTTCAGATTCAGAAGTAATCAGGTCGACGAAACCATAAAAGCAAGTAAAATTTTCATCTCTAGAAATTGGACGTTTTAATTTTTTTCATAATATTGAGTAAATATAAAGTGATAAAAGATAGAATATTGAAAGCGCTTAAAAATAAAGACCCAGTTACAGTTAAAAGAAGACTTATCCCGTCTAGATTCATAATTTTGTTCCCTGGTATTTTGAAGAGCGATGATATCATTCGCCCTCTGCTGTACATGAACATCTTGCAAGTTTCTGTCATACTGTTAGTCTGTTGCAGAACAAATAGCCATGAAATAGCTATAAAATAGGCTCATGAATCATATTCATATTTTCAAGATTTTGAACTTTGGTAAAATTATTTGGGTCTTATTTCTGTTCTCTGGAATTGTTCTCAATCACATGGCCGGGAGTACAGACGGCAGTTGTCATAGTAACACCTAGTAACACCATCATCTATTACAGAGTATCCTTCTTGAATGTCTCCCAGTGTACTTTTGCTGTCATATATAGACGTAGCCTACATAAATAGGGAGATAATATGATCCCTAAAATAGGTCTTACATATCTTAAATGAGAATAAAAATGACGTTACCCGAGGTTAGATTGTTCGATAGTGTTGCCTTTACCTCCTGGGATTAATAATAGATTTCACCAAGCCAACAGAAGTACAGCAATGGGAAAAACCCGAAATTGTAAAACTGCCTTTGTTTAAAATGACAAATCATTCTCATTCTTAATAAAACCGAGGGTCGGCCAATATTCCCAACCCTTTCATTTCATGAGGATATAGGGTTTCTTAAAAATCAGTGAGGAAACCTTAGAATACCTTTTCCTACTTGCTCCTTATTTTGCCTCAGGATTTCATTGACTTCGATGAAAAAAAAGTGGTATATAGTGCAAATAAATAAGTGATTTCTTCCTCTGTTGTGTTAATTCGTTTTCCTTAACCTTTCTTTCTTTTGACTCCATTCAGAATTCATTATTCATTTCTTAAATCGAACTTTTTTTTCCGCAGTAGACTAGCATACCTCGTTACGCTTATTGATAGATTTTATATTCTGGTCTAGAATCGAGCTTATTCTGATGTTCAGCACAGCGGATAACGCAAGAAAGGTTATGTCCCGTCGCAGGAAACGTTTTATCATTTCTGTTCTGTTCGTGAATTACTTTCAGTCTTTATCTTTTCGCATAGGCTACATCTCCTACGCTTACCGGCTAATTCTAACATTTTTCTTAAGAGGAAATATTAAGTCAGTATATACTTCATATGAAATCATTACGACATCTGACAGTAGTACAATTAAAAAAAAAAGTTCACCAGTTCTTCAGAGCAGTATTACCCAAGCGGTTTTATGCCTGAGTTCAGAGCGTCTCATAAACAGTAATTCCAAATGAAATACATATCTGGTCTATAACTGACATTATCATTAGCATCATAATATTAGTGGTAGTGACAGTCCAATGAAATTTCATTGAAAAGTAGTTCTTGCTTGAATGTTTTGCAGCAGAGAAAAGTAGAAATTGAGGCTGGCTAAAAATCACCTTGAGAAGCATTTTTTGTAAGACCCTCTTTGCCTTTTTGTCAGAAGAATAAGGATTTTGGTTTTTTAATCATGAAATGTCTGAATAAGGGTTTGATGTAAATGTCTGATTAAGGGTTTGATGTAAAAAAGTAAAAGTATTGGTCTTACAGTGGAAATTGTCTGATACAAGGAAGCCGATCTATTACATCATTAGGGGGGAACATAGCTATCTGATATAGCACAACAGGGTTTCTTTAATCTGTAACTGTGTTCCTCCGAATACCTAAGAGAAAAAAAATGATGTGAAACTGGAACATTTCAAAAATAAAAAAGCATAAAAAGATTGACAGAGTATAACATTGGTTTGTTTGACTTCAGGAGATCAAATTAGTGATTCAGTTTTGAAAAGTAATCATGACAGTTGGCATGGCAACGGAAGAAGATGCTTTGGGATGCAGGTAAGCATCGTATCCGCCTCCAATACTGTTTCCCATAATTTTTCCTCTTCAACAACTTTTACTCGTCTCGTCAGCGAGATTTAGCCAATTTTTAAGACTTAAGGTTTCTCTTGGTATCTCTCTTATAGTGTCGTAAGGTTGCTGTGAACTCTTGAGTATATATATATATATATATATATATATATATATATATATATATATATATATATATATATATATATATATATATATATATATATATATATATATATATATATATATATATATATATATATAACGACAAGCCTTGCTTAGGTTTATTCACCCTTAAAATAATGCAAGTTCTGAAATGTCGCTCCAATGGAAGGTCTTCACTCCCGTCGGGGAGTTAATTTTTTAAGGAGGAGCATGCCTATTCCTTCAGGAATTTCAAAGCAATTGAAAAGATGTATATAAACAATAAATGAATTAGTTAATCAAGTCCCTTATGAGGAAACCGCGGAGAGAACCTTTTTTTTTTTCTAGAATAATTTCTTAACGTTGAAATGAGAAATGTTACAATTCCCGTAGGTATACCGCGTCACTTGTCACATTTTTTCTCTCTGATATGAGTGTAACGTGTGCGACCTCCTGTTGTCGATTGCGTCCCCACATTTACCGTCCAAAAGAGAGAAGAGAGAGAGAGAGAGAAAGAAGTAGGACGCAAATGAACCCGGTTTTTGAATGCGAGCGAGAGGATCATTCGTTAACCTCGAAGATGGCGAGAGAACAGAAGATACTTCCTCATCTCTTGCTTAATAGAGATGAGATCTCTCTCTCTCTCTCTCTCTCTCTCTCTCTCTCTCTCTCTCTCTCTCTCTCTCGGGGCAGTGTGCCGGAGGGAGGGGTAGGTTATCTTCAGAAATGCTTTCCTGCCAGGGCTTTTCTGCGTTTGGTCTCTGCAGCAGACAAACACGAAACTTCACTTACTGGCCAGATGGTGTCACAGTGGGGTGACTGACGAAACCCTTAACAGAGTGTATAAGAAGGAGAAAGGGGATAAGAGGTGGAGACTGGTGTGTGTGCGCGCTCCCTCACGTAAGGCATATGCATTTTAGGGAGAGTTCTCATTCCTTCATGAAGGCCTAACACTTTATCATGAGGCTTCCTATTTAAGGTACATTTCTAAAATGTTTCTTGAGGTCATATATGCGTCAACTTTTTGAAAAATTGCGACATACCCCTTCTATTCGTTCCGTTCGAGAGAGTGGATTTTCACCACTCTGTTTTCTCAGATTAATTTTGCTATTTTAGGTGTTATGTATGTTTTGGGTTTAGAAAGGAAAAAGAACATTACCTGTAGATTCTCCTTATTTACATCTTTGTTTTCTCTTTGTTAAATTTTTCCTGTTTTGAAGGTATTTCATAAAAAACGTGGATTGGCACCTTATTCCTCGAATTTTACGGGAAAGAGTCCGTTGTTTGTTTATTGCTGGTTAGTAAAATCTTTTATAAATTCATTCTTATTACTTGATGACCTGTAATTTTTTTTTTTTGTGAATTGTTGCTATTCACACAATCAATGAACAAGGACATGGGAAAAAGTATTCATTAAAGTCGAATGAACTGTAGCTATTAACTGAACCCTAGTTTACCGCATAACAAAATTACAGTTGGGCATTGAGGTCTTTCATTTGTAGTAATAAGAAAAATAAAAGGTGCAGCGATAACTACAATAATCCCTTTTGATTTGCTAATAATGATGAATATAATAGTTTTAACAATAACAACTACATATTCAATAACGCAGTAATGATAAGAATGAGTTAATTAAATTTAGAGACGCCTTTCATCTGATAAAATCCGTATCGATTTTCCTCCAATACATGGCACAGCTTGTACCCAAATACCGTGTTGTATGCTGAAACTGGGAAAAGGAAATTGGTGATAATATTCCGTGCGGGGAACTAGTCCAAAATTCGAAATTGGTTACTGAAATTTGAGGTTTTGTGGTGAATTCTGCCCGTGGAGTCTGCCATTTTGTATAGTGCGTGTTTTGTAGACTCAATTAAGCTCTCCAGAGGCCTTCTCGGTGAATCTTTGATGATGATACTGAGGGACGAAAACGCCCTCTGACTAGTTCCTGCGTCTCTGATTTGCTCTTTTGGCGTCTCATTCTGTCAGTGGGTGCTGTCTTCTCCGTCTGTTGTGTCAGAGTCGTTATCAAGGGTGATATTTAGTTAAAAGACGCTCTCATGCGTTTCTGGTTGGGTTTTACCTTTGGATTAACGTTGTCAGAGGTCTCTTTCTAGTAGTGAAAGCTATCAAGGATATTTATTGTATTAATAATCGTTATCATTGACATCTATTTTGGGATCATATTTTATTGAGAGACGTCGTCAAAAGACACTTCTTTTAGTTGAATATAATATCAAGTGATTCTGTTTTATTATCAAAAGTATTTACCTTGTTAATAGTAATTAGCAAGACTTTTTATATCGGATATTGTTAAAGATGTATATTTTGTTGATTTTCATTATCAGAGTATCTTTTGTTAATGGGTGTTACCAAAGAAATCTATTTTGTAAGGTAATCGAATCATAGTACCGATTTTTTTTTCTAAAACGCGTATGCTTCATTACTGGGCATTATCAGGTTATCTGACGTATAGTTATTGTAATTATGTCATTATAAATGAACATTTTCCAAATTGCAATGTTATGTTTCATTATAAAGAGTATTTAATTTTAATTAACATAATTAAGGGCATCTTCTTTTAATGATTTTTATGGAGATTTTACTTATTTTAATTTATCGTTGTCAAACGTTTTTGTATTTTACATCACCAGTGCTATTTGCATTTCCTTAGGCAGTGTTCTTTATGGAGCAACATCTGCCTTGGAGAAAGATTTTGAAGATGCACAAATGGTCTAGTTTAGGTATTGAAATATGAGGTGGCGTTAAATGCGAAGAGAATGAATATGAATGGGGGAAAAGGGATTACATGAAAAATACAGAAAGGAACAGTGCAGAGGAAAAAACTTACTGGAGGATGGTATGAAAGTATTGGAGGTTCTGAAGGAAAGGTTGCGAAGATATTGCCCGAACATACAGTGGAGTAGGTCCTACGTAGCAGATTTAAAATCATTGTACAGAAAAGTGTATTAGGTGACCAGAAAGAAACCACGATAAAAGTCCGTTCGGGAACTTGACATGGAATGCTGTGAGATAGATGTGGGGATGAATGAAACACTAGTTATCGAATGTAGCAGATGTTTCCTTGAGACTCTCCAGGCTCCAAAATATTTTCAATGCCTTAAATGTGTAACAAAACAGGTCATAGTGGCGAAGCGTGAGGCTAGGAAACCTATGTCACAGCAGGGCAGGCCTTAGGGGAGGAAGAACATGCCCGTAGCCTTGGGAAGGCACGAGATTCTGAACCTGACATTTGATATGACAGTAAGAAAACTATTAAAAACATCTTGAGTGAAATGGAAAGAGATAGCGACTCTCAGAATGCTGGTAAACAGGAAGAATTTGTGATGCAATGTGTATAAAGCCTGTACTTTTCCAAGAAGGCGGAAACAAGCTTATACAAGGAAAATAAGGTTTTCCAGAGTTGTAACTACTAATGCTCAAAGTCAAAGCCGGAATATTTTGGGAAGGTCATGTTACAAGTGAGGAAGTTTCGAAGATATGTTGCATCCGCAAGCTGAAAAATAGAATGAGTCCTCAGAGATGAAAGGTTTGGGCACATGGTAAGGAAGGGAGAGGAAAATTTGTCGGGTGAATAGTATAAATGAAAGCAGGAGTACGAAGAGAGTAAGCAGAGCCTGGAAATCATGAGCGAAGATCATTGATGAAAACCTAAACCAAAAATGGGAAACCCAACTTATAACAACATAATGATGCCCGTGGTGGTGACGATGTTTATGGTGTTATCCGAGGATAGTTTTATATGCTGTTAAGTAGTAGCAGAATAGTGTTATCTAAATTCCTTAATGTTTATAATCCACTGTTCCCCACGAGAATAATCCTGGCCCAGTTATTTCCTCCTGTAACATCCTATCGTTTTCCTCTGGATGTTCAGGGACGTCTAAGACTTACTGTCTAATATATATGAGCATTACCTGCTATGAAACGATTTACAACAAATGGTGAAGGTCGATATTTCTATATAGAACAATTTTTTTTTTTCCAAGGATGAATCGTAGAAAATGGTTTTGGGACGAGAGGAAAATATGAGAAAATGTCGTGATGATAATAGGCTTGTCTAAAATCCTGTTACGGGTGTTATCGTAAACAAGAGTATATTAGTCTCACGCCATGAAATATTTACATTTCATTTCATCTCTCTCTCTCTCTCTCTCTCTCTCTCTCTCTCTCTCTCTCTCTCTCTCTCTCTCTCTCAAAGAGACATCCAAAGAGCGTGCCACCTCTAATATATCTACCTATTTGCTTGGCTATCTAATTTATTATTGTCTATATATCTTTTAATTTATCTATCTACTGTATATATATGTATGTGTGTGTTTATGCAGAACAGTGAACATTATTGTAAAAGCTCAATAATATATACAGTAAACAGCTTGGCATCAGAGATTACAATGAAATATTCTGCCTCACTTTGCACCATCATGATGACATATGAAATAAACAAAAACTAACACATTGTTTGGTAGTCTTCCCGAATTCGTTTATGAAAGAACATTCTATATATTATATATATATATATATATATATATATATATATATATATATATATATATATATATATATATATATGTGTATATATATATATATATATATATATATATATATATATATATATATATATATACATATACATATACAGTATATATGTATTATATGTGTGTGTGTATTGTGTTGCACAAAAACCGTTTGATTTAAATGGAATGATAAGTGTAAACAGAGAGAAAGAGAGAGAGAGAGAGCAGCAGAGCAGAGCAGAGCAGAGCAGTTATTATCTCCAATCAGTTTTTTAGCTGCGTAGTCCAGGAGGGGACCTCATTTTACAAAAAAAAAAAAAAAAAAAGAAAAACTAATAATAATAATAATACTCAAAGTCAGCTTCCGTATTTCATGGCAAATCCCCTTGAAGCCCGATGAGCAGCACATCCTCCGTTGATTGCTATCAAAGTGATTAAAAGATGTAATCGGCGGCGTGAGGGTTTATATTGTACAATTATTTTCTTTTTGTTAAGCCATTTCCTTTGCTATATTTTAGCCACACACTGTTTTAAAGAGCTTTCGCGTCGAATTGCTCAAAGGTAATTTGATTAACGCTTCTTTGTAGTTCTAGTTTTTCGTCACCCATTCTCTTTACATGACCGAACCACTTCGGTCTATTAGGACCCATCATTTAGCTCGTATAAACTTTCATCACACCGCAAATCTTGATTCTCAAGTTTTCAAGACTTTTACTTCCTGAGCTGTGCATGTGAGACTTGTCTTACACCACTATAATATGTAGCTACTATATACATATTTATTTTTATTTATATGTATATATGTGTGTATATATATGTATATATATGTGTGTGTGTGTTTATGTACATAGCAGATAGAGGGATAAACAGAGAGACAGATAGAAATGTGTGTAAATATTTATATATGAGTGTCCACACATTAGAAGTGCGAGTGAATTTATTTATATATGTGAATGAGTATTCCCACCCCAGTCTGGAGTGTTGAATTATATTTATTGAAATGTTTTTTCCTGATAATATATACGGCGACAAAATTGGAAATATCTGTTGTTTAGTGTCTTGGGAATCGAGAGCAGAAAACGGAAATTTCTATTGTCTCTCTCTCTCTGTTTATATTTTATGTCTAATATCAGCGTAGCAAATTGAATAACTATTTGCGAAACGGATGAGCGGTGCGATGAGAAATCGAATGCGTTTGTGATGGCCTGTGAATTAGAGATGTGAAATGTTTGCCTGTTTGTTGCGGGGGAGACAGACAGAGAGAGAGAAAGAGCGTGTTTGGTAAAAAATATATAGAGAGAAAGAGATTCAACGACAGTTTTATTTCAAATATGCGAAGAAAAGAAACCTTTAAAGTTAGATGACCCAAATTAAGATTATATAATACTGAAAATCGCTGAAGTAGAGTCTCTCTCTCTCTCTCTCTCTCTCTCTCTCTCTCTCTCTCTCTCTCTCTCTCTCTCTCTCTCTCTCTGTCAGTATACACTTCAATCCAATTAACTCTATAGACCATGAGTCATTTTGACTAATGGTTATTAATGACAGGTCCGAAGAAGGTTATGATTTTTTTGTGTTGTGTTGGGGGACGGGGGGCGTTGGTTATAGCGGATTGGATAGGGGATTCCTATAGCTGCTGCACTAAGGGAGGTGATTGGTTGGCCAACAAAAAGATTAAATTGGCCTAACAAAAGAAAAAGGTCATCGATATCGTCTTAGGAAGAAAGGTTATCAAGCTTCACACGGGGCGAAATTTACATCCGGTGCAGTAGTTGTTGTTGCAGAAAATCTTAGGTAGAAGAGAAGGAAGAAGGGAAAGACTGAAATTCATTTGGAGCAGGTGTGAAATACTGTGATAAAACGTCCCTTATATGAGGAAAGTGAGGCAAAGGTAACACCTGAAACATGCAGATAATGCATTAGGGAAGGCACATATTAGAACAGAATGAGAATATAGTGGAAGATATAATTTAGGCCAAAGGCCAAGTACTGGGACCTATGAGGTCATTCAGCGCTGAAAGGGAAACTGAAAGTAAAAAGTTTATAAAGGTGTAACGGGAGGAAAACCTCGCAGTTGCACTATGAAAAAATTGTTAGGATAGGGTAGAAAGTAAGACGAAAGAAAGAGATTATAAACGGAGGTGCAGTAAAAGAAATGAAACGGGTTGCAGCTAGGGGTCGAAGGGACACTGCAAAGAGCCTCAAGTAATGACTACAGTGCACCGCGTGAGGTGCACTGACGGCACTGCGTGGCAGAATGAGATTAGAATAGATGTTCAGTGGGGAAAAGTATAGCGCGGGGAAGGGGAGGAAGTCTGGTAACTCGGGGGTGGGCGCCAAAGACTTTAGATGCCAATCCGATGATTGCTTTCCTGCCCCCACCCTCATTCCCCATCTTCACTTATTACTAGACAATGAATGCTCAATAGCAGCTTGGTCTGGTAAAACTTCCTAGAAATTGCATACTTCAAGAGCAGCCTACTTCTTTTCTTTGTAGGTTTCACAAACCGTTTTAAGTTAAGGTATTTATATCATTAGTTTTTCCTTTCGTAACTATTCATGAGGTACACATGATATGTATAGAGAGAGAGAGAGAGTAGAAGTCGACTTTATTGCGATGAACTGTTTACTTAGTAAATGGAAAGATTGAGAAATATTCTAAAATATTAACATAGGTGAAACGATGGATCAGAGTCTTTTGAGTGTTCGGTCATGTGGAAAGAATGAAGGACGAAAAGTTGGTAAAAAAAGGAAGCAGAATTCGAAAATATGGGGATGAATAAGGAAAGAAGACTGAAAGGCTCTAGATAGACAGAGCAAAAAATGTATTGGAAATGGAAGGACTTAGTGTCCAGGAAGGCAAAATTACAGTATTAGACACGATGCTGATGAGTCATCTACGCAGGTATATGAAGCGGCAAGTATATTGAAGGTTCATGCACTATCCAGAAGACACTGTAAGAATATGGGAGTGATGTTTGACTGTATTGACTATAGAACAATTCTGTGTATGATAAACGTATGTATATATATATATATATATATATATATATATATATATATATATATATATATATATATATATATATATATATATATATATTCGAATTATATATACATATATAATATACATGTATGTATGTATATATAAATATATACACGTATGTGTGTGCCTGCGTGCGTGCGCGTGTGCGTGAAAGAGAGAGACAGAGAATTACTGTAGAACTCAATTACGGACATGTTTACATGTTTTTATTAGACTATATTGTAGAGGGAGACTTATACTGATTGTAGCTTAATATATTAAAACTGTAGTCTGAACTGACAAGGGGATTAAAAGGCTCCACCTCCCATTACCGACTGCTCTGTTTCCGCTGAAATATCCTCTTTAATTTCCAGAGAAGGATTGGGTATAGTTTTCACGCGTTTGCAAAAAAGCAAACAAGAAAAAATACACATCCACTGTCCTTTTTGATGCCTACATTGTCTGTCGTAACTTGATTTTGCCGTCATGGCTTTGGGAGGTGTGATCTTCGCTTGTGACAAAGGTCGGGAAAGTGACAACTGACAGATTGGAAAATAAAACCCTTCCAAAGGTTATTAAAACGCAATACTAATAAAAAATATTTTCACTAGAGATCAGGGCAATAGAATCGCTCTTTCTTTCCTAAAATTCACTGGACTGAGATCTGAAAACTCATCTGGACAGTCTCTCTCTCTCTCTCTCTCTCTCTCTCTCTCTCTCTCTCTCTCTCTCTCTCTCTCTCTCTCTCGTTTAAATCCGTTGGGAGTTGGTCTGAACATCTGCCCGTGGTTTATCTAAAACGTTCAATATTTTTTGCATTAGTATGTACGGTCTACTTGAAAGCTACACTTGCAGTTGTTTTTGAACGCAAAGTAAGAATGAAAGAAGGATATTTAACAATTTATTGTGGACAAAATTCTAATAACTAGAAAGCGAACATTTAGTAGTGTGTGAAATAAAAGCTAGTTCCCACAGCGTCCCGGTCCCCCTCCCTTTTGCTGTGTTAATGGGAGGGAAGGGGAGGGGTCAAGGGAATGGAAGTTGGATGGATTTGTGCGTCGGGGTATGGGAGAGCCAAGGTATGGGGTGAGAAGGATAAGGGAGAGAGAAAGAATTGAATTTCTTTGATATATCAATTATATAATAATGAGCCTAGGAACGGCGAAAGGGCGTAGGTAACTTAATGAATAAATCATACCGTTGGACTGTGGAACAGTCTCCATGAGGTGCTGCGCAATTGGAACTTTAAAAGTTCAAGCAAAGCAATGCATTATCACCATAGAACAATTCTCCATGTATTCTAATAATTTGCTTACTTTTTTATCTTTTTTTTTATCTTTTTATTTATTAATTTGTTACTTTATTTTTTTTTCTAATAACTGATATCCTCTTTCTGTATTTCCTGTTACCTACTGTTACTTCTTTCAAATGAAAACCATATTCGTTGGAAGCTTGAATTTCAAGTCAATGGCCCCTGTGGGCTTGTTCCATACGAATAGGGTTCACGTTCCGAATGATAATAATAGTAATGACTACAGTACTCATACAAGAACGGTACTAATAGCAGAGGAAAATCGAAAAATAGAGGCAGAAAGAAACAGTCGGCAGGTTCGAAATGTTTTCGAAATGATACAGGCTCATTTTCCCGGAGTTGTTGGTGTGTAATGGCCGGCGTTCTTTGCGCTACACAGTACATTTACCAATTACGTATGCTTTTCTTTACGTCTTACGGTGCCGTTTCTCATTCTGTTCGCCGAGATTTTCTAGTGGTGATTCTCTTTTATGGAATTCGGAGATTCTTTATGGTATTTGTTTTTCCGGATCGCTCCTCCTCTCTTGTTTACATTCATTACCGTCCTACGTAACAGAGATGTAAATGAATTTGTTGGTGTTTTTGATAGCGTACTTGTTTAAATTATATTTATTCTTGATATGTTGTAGGTGATGTGAAAGGGTTCATTGATCATTTTTTGCTTTCTCCAGTCGGATTTTCATTCACGTTTTTGGTTTGTCTTTCCGTCTTCATTCCTCAGTAACAGTCTTTGTTTCCTTCCAGTTGAAAGTACAGTATATACATACTTACAAACACACACACACACATATATGTGTGTGTGTGTGTGTGTGTGTGTGTTAGTGATTTATACGGGGTCAGTACTGGTGCTGGGTATAGATATCCAGTGATGACACGGGTAAAAACCATTACTGTCAGTAACCTCAGGGGAAGAGACTATTCTTCCATTTAGGAGGGTATTTCCTCCTGCCTTCAGGTACATTATCTCTGTGCTTCAGATTCTTGGGAGCAACGTCCAGGTTTTATCTCCAAGTTGTTCCATGTACTGCCTCTTCACAAGTAGCCCTCGATATATAGATTGACCCTTTGTTTGTGATAGCGTTTTCCTCAAGAGGGAGGGGCTCCTTTGCCAGTTACAGTGATATCCTCTCCCAAGGGGTTCACAACCCTCCATTAAGCTCTCCACAACTTGGGATGTGGTGCATTAAAATTGCAACCATTGGCGCTAACTAGGCAGGCAGTCCCAAGGTTGCACCTTATGCTGCCGCCACCATAGCATTCAGTTTTAACTGACTGTATGTATTCTTATTGATATTGTGGAAATTTTATGCTTCGTCCACGATTCTGCAGTTAAATTATGAATTTCGAGGTGGTTGTAATGTTATATATATATATATATATATATATATATATATATATATATATATATATATATATATATGTGTGTGTGTGTGTGTGTGTGTGTGTGTGTGTGTGTGTGTATGTAAAGTTTAAAATCGAGGAATAACAATAGGTAATATACCAGAAGATTGAGAAAAGAAGGTATTTCGTCCTTTGCATCATTGCATTTATTTTTGCGATGTTATAAAGTCGGTGTCCTTTTAAAATCATTCATTCTCTTTATCTCTCTGTTTCTTTCTTGTATGTAATATTTCCCATCTTTAATGACGAAGGAAAGCAAAGTAAGTGTTTTAAGCTTCTTGTTTTGAGGGATCTAAGCTGTATAAATACTTGGCACTGGCGGCTAAATTATTCCTATTCTTCTACCTCTGAAAAAACGTTCCTCTTCAAAGGCGTTTACCAGTCTCTTCTTTTTATGATCCTTTCTCTTTCTCTTCCTCCTCCTCCCATGCTTTATTTTTTCGCCGCATAGTAATCGTTATTCGATTTTTCGTACTGTCCGTTCCATATCCCCACCGTGCCTTCTATTCTTTCACGTTCCAGCGACCTTTCCAGTCACGGCTGATGATTTTTTCCATTGTCGGTATTATTTCCTCTCACCACCTCCTTGGTCTGATTGGTACCGCTCTCCATTCTCATGCTAAAACTCAAATGTTTTTTTGGATCTTTATGGTTCCCCGATGAAGTTATTTCGAATGAACCCGTGAAATTTATCCATTTATACATTGAATTTGATTATTATATAGTCATTAATTTTTTGTTTACATACTTAATGTCTTTCAGCTAGAACCACTACAGCTTCTTTATTTATAATTGAAGTGCTTTCAGTAAGGATCTTTGGTCTTTCTGTATATATACAATTAAGTGCGTTCATTATGGTCAGGATCAGAATTTGGATACAATTATGTTCTCAGTTTCGTTGCTTAATTGATTGCATAGCGTTTTCTTCGTTAGTTTGAAAGGATTAGTAGAAAAACATGAGATATTTCATGGCAGTCATTTAGGAACATAGCCAATTATTTTAAGCTGAAAATGAATTGTAATTTTTCCTTATTTATACAAAATTCAACCTCCCTCTCTTGTTTACTTGGATAATGAATGTTTTCTATTTTATTTCGTTTTCCAGATTATCGTGATCGAAAGCCTGTATTGCTATTGCTGTGCCTTACTTTCACAGTGATCTTATCATCATTTATTCCAGGGTGTCAGCGCTAAACTACTTTTTTTTTTCCTTTTGAAAGTGCCTCCTCATTCGAGTAGAATTCTAACTTCTCTTCCTCATCTTGAATTGGGACTCATAACTTATTTTTTTTGCCTGCCACGTTTTTTGAGTGATCTACCATCTCATTTGTTTGTAACATGTAACATAAATCTCCTTTCTGATTCAGTTTCGTAGTTTTCTGGCTCTCGTCAGTTTAACAACTTTTCAGTTATCACCCCTCAATCAAGGCCTTCAAACTTCTTTCCAGTTTGATCACCTGTATTCGGTTCTCTTTCTCTTTCTCTGTCCCCACCTAACTTAACACGGTTTCCCTCACCAGATATCCAAAATGTCTTCCTTCCTCACTCTTGAGACTTACAATTTAACTTATATAGAAATTAGCATTTTCTTATGTATCAGCATTCATCATAACATCTTCCTTTCTTCGATGTCCACACACACGCATAGACATTAGCATATGGGAATGAAACAAAGGAGCTCACATAATCGTCACATGTAATGTTCCAAAATTCCGTCAGTTTCTCTCCTGACTTGCCTACTCCTGTCTACTCTCAGTTAAGCTAACGATTTTCCCAACTCTCCGTCCATTTTAGTACTTTTCTTTGCACAATGCAGAAACCGGTGTTCTTCCTTTTCCTAACGTATTTTGGTGAATAATGAATTAGTCTGACATGCCTTAATCAGTCGGCATCACAAGGTAATGTTTGCAGGAGAGCCAACACGAAGCTAACACACCCAACAAGCCACTTGCATTACTGTATATTAAAGAGAGAAGGTATTTAACGTTGTTCTGCGGGCGGTGAGGAGGCGAGTCTGGGAAAATTAAGTGATGGTTTCTCGTCGAGGATCACTTGAATGAAAGTTGCTACAAAAAGGACCTTTTTTATAAATTACGAAATATCCTTTACGGTGTTATTAAATTGACTAAAGAGCAACTGGCTTGAAAATTCCAAGCTCTCCTAAAGTATAAGAAAAAAGCAGCGAAGACAAAAAAATTCATATTAAAAAAATAAGCTCTCCACCCATCATCCAGCATTAATCATCAAGTTATCCTACCTCTCTCTCTCTCTCTCTCTCTCTCTCTCTCTCTCTCTCTCTCTCTCTCTCTCTCTCTCTCATCCAACGAGCGAACCAGCACAGCGGCGTCGGTTTATTCCGAGCCAAGTGGAGGGAGGCGACACTTTTGGGCTTTAGAAAACGAATTAAAGTGGATGGTATCTAAGTGAGTGTGTGTGTACGTGTGTGTTTTTGAATCCTTGTTAATGGAGCCAGGTGAGAGCGGTTTAGGGAAGAGATTCTTCAGAAAGAGAAAAAATAGAGCAAACGGAGACTCCTTCCTGTATTTGACGCACCCATGAAATACCAGCGTTATGAATTTCTGTACACTCGTGCGCGCGCACACACATGCATACACACACGTAGACATGTGTATGTGTATGTCTGTGTGTATGTGTAGGAGCTCAGGCACGAAGAGCTTGGGTAGCAATTTGTAAGGTTTGCAAATGAAGTTATTAAGCAAAATTTAATTTCTTTCGGAAAAGCTACCGAAGGTAAATGACTTTGATGGATGAGTGGATGAAATTAAATTAGAAGAGATGGAGTCGAAAATCTGTAATTACTTTAGGTAAATTAATTTGTAATGAAAAGTAGCAAAGAAACTAGGTTTAGTCAGGCAAGCAACTCAGTGCGTAGAAAATGCGAGGGAGCAGGACTCGGGGAGCCCATTAATTTTTTATTGAAGGGGTACTATACCAACTTTAGTTTATGCTGGGGCCGTGAATATTCGTGGGAGATAGAACACTCAGCTTTGAACGAAAACACTATCAAACTTTACATGAACAAAGACAGATAGATAGACATATGTTTCATGTGAATACAGTATTTATGTCGTCTGTTTGTTCCGACGGGAATGCGAACCGACTATTTCACAGATGGAGTACTCGGCTCAAAGCGCGCTAAGTACTCCATCTATGAAAGATTAGGTTCGTATCCTAGGAAAAATAAGAAATAACTTTGAATTTGTTATTTTATCATGGTGCAGTGAAGCGAAGTCGAGAAGTAAAGGAGAAGGTTTGTTTTTATTATATTTTCAATTATCTTTAAATATATATATATTTTTCGCCATTGCCTCTTTTTGCTTTTAGATGGTTCGCAAGTAGCAGCAGTTTGCATAATGTCTGGCGGGCCATAATTCAGTTGCCTATCGTGAAGAATTCTTTTACAGAATCATTCTCGTGATCAAATTTAGTTTACTATCGCGTGCGTCTCACTAACACACAGCTCTCTCTCTCTCTCTCTCTCTCTCTCTCTCTCTCTCTCTCTCTCTCTCTCTCTCTCTCTCTCTCTCTCTCTCTCTCTCTCCTGAAGTGGAACATACCCTCTCCAAAGTTTGTTGCAAACTTTATTCCTAATACCTTTGTTGCAGTGTTTGCAAACTCAAATGTCACATTTTTGAAAGGTAAAAGCTTTTAGTCAAATTGGATATTAATGGGGTATTGAGTATTGTGTATGCTTTAAGGCGTATTACGCACATAAGTACAACATATATCTATTATAACGTAGATATATATATATATATATATATATATATATATATATATATATATATATATATATATATATATATATGAATTTTAAAAGTTAATGCTTGTCAGATGTATTTCGACACACACACACACACACACACACACACACACACACACACACACACACACACACACACACACACACACTGAATAGGCGTTCGTGTGCTCATTGAACTAGGTGGGATACTACAAATGATCATGCAATTAGAGCTGAAGTGTGTAATTGAGTATTTTTAGAATCAGAAATACCGGAGTATCCTTCAAAGATAATTGTATAATACTACTATTACGGTATTACTGTACCTAAATAGTGATATTGTTTCAAATTTTAGTTGTGATTGTAAGTTAAGAATAATCATTTTAACGACAACGAAAATACAAAATTCACAACGAAGAGAAGTGCCTGTAAAACCAAGGAGTCAGGTGAGCGAAAGGAATGTGGAAGGAACCGCCATGACATCTCCCCTAACTGGAGGCTAATGAACGCAAAAGCATTATCCATTAGGAGCTAATTTTAATAAAAGCCTTTTCACGCGGTGAGAGAGAGTGAGAGAGAGAGAGAGAGAGAGAGAGAGAGAGAGAGAGAGAGAGAGAGAGAGAGAGCTGCAGTATAGGGAGTGCGAGAGCCCCTTTTCTTAACGTTTCCCTTTAATTAGTCTTAATCTGAATGTCAACTGTACCTGTTTCATGGCAAATAGCAAAATATTTATATATTATATTATCATTGCTACTGATATACGAACGATTGAAGCTTTAGTGTATGCAGAGAGTATCTGTGTAAGCCTTGTTCCTGCGTCTCCACTCTCACTCAGGAAAGTTAACCAGTTATACATCCACTCACTACAGAAAACTTGAACGACATAAGACCCGCCCCCACCCTCCATTTTATCAAGTCCATCACGCTAACAGCATTCCAATCATATGCCGTCTTGACATGAATGATAATGTAATTACTTGTCATGAGTAATCGAACACTACCTTTGCTGTTCACGTTGTCAACTTCTTTATTACTAAGAAGAGATCATTCTCTCCAATTGGTTTACCAAGTCCAGAAGTGAAGTAAGTGTATACTATTTATTCAATTACGTAAGTTGAATCCTCCATCCCGTCCATCAATTCCCTCAGAGGGGAATTATCCTGTTTCATCCAGTCCAAAATGAGGTTTTGACTTTTGAACTTCTTGGACATAACTTCACCATTTTCAATTAGGCATTTGCGGGAGTGAGGTGAATTTGGAATAAGCGTTGCGGCCCTGTTAGGGGAGGGAAAGAGATGGGGAGAAATATTGATAATAGCGATGCATGAGTAATAAATGAGAGAGAGAGGGAGAGAGATAGAGAGAGAGAGAGGTTTGCATATAGACAAACCAGGCTACGAACGTTTGGTATCCATCCTATTCTGCCAAAACTTTTGAAAACAAACTTTCCTCCCTTCATATTTTTTCCGTATTACGGGAATGAGGTTACATTCTCTGGTTAATTACGAAGGTAATTTGCGTGTATTTGCTCCTTGGAAAACTCGTGAGTTTAATTAATTTATACTCTACTTTGAAAAAAGTGCTGCAGAAATTGATAAATGGGAAGTGCTTGCGTGTTTGTATCTCTTATATTTTTGTAGGATTGTTATTTTGACAATTATATTTGTGGGAAATTGACATTGTGATATCTTGCACGTTAGGGTTACACTGCAGGAGTAAAATGAAAGTATTATTATTATTATTATTATTATTATTATTATTATTATTATTACTAGCTCAGCTAAGCTGAAAACCGGTAAGGTTTTCTGATCGAAGTTTGTCCGTCGTCGATGTGTCTGTATGTATGGAGTGAATTTTTCACATTTTTTTTTTTTTCACCTCTCCGGAACGGCTGGATTACTTTCACTAACACTGCACAAAGCGTCCATTGGTAAAGGAAATTCTGTTTCGAAACTGGGTAGACGGAAGGGGAGATCATTATGAAATGATGAAAACGAGGTCGAGTCATTTGAAAATCTTCTCTAGAACTGCGGGGCCAAAAATCACAAAACTTTCGTGAGAGCTTCCTTATGTAATCTGCATCCAAGTTTGTCCAAACCTTGGCCTTGGGGACAGGGTAGGATCACAATAGGCGTCCAAAGTTTTACGTAGGAATACACAGGAAAAATCTTTAAAGATCACCTTCTCAAGAACAAAAGGGCTACAATTTGTCAGACTATTAAGCAATCATCTTCATGTTTGTTCTAACTATGGTCCCATGAGCCTGGCTAGGGCCACCATAGTGGTACAAAGTTTTACCAGAGGAACATATAGGAAACACCTTAAGCATATATTTGCAAGTGAAGTAAAAATGGATCAGGTGAACAGTATGGTCCAAGGGCCCCTTGTTGCTATTTGTCGCAGGAGGAAAAGGATGAGAACTGCCACCAGACTCTGTTCTCTCCTCAGGGCTGCAGTCCGGTTTAGGGCGACCTTCTTCTTTACTTTGGTGCATCAAGGTCACAGGCCAAAGCTACAAGAACGCAAAGTTCTGGTGAAATGCAAATAATGAGATTATGGTCTTTAGGTGTTTGTGCTCCCCAGTGCACGTTTCTTTCCATTTACCATCAAGCTTTGGAATCCTGAGAGCTGGAGTTGTACTTTCTTAGATGCTAAACCTCCACAATGTATTTTTTCTTTCTTCGGCCTTATTATGATATGTCGGTTGTGGTAAAAATCCCGCTGTATGCTTGTGCTTTTAGCACTGCAACTGTGTGCGTCAGTGAATTATATGTATTTTGTCGAATTTTGAATTCTGATGATAGGTAGGAGTTTGAAATTGCAAACCGAGAAATAAAGTCTTAGGTACGGAAAATTCATGAACATAAAGGATTATCGTAACTTGACCAGTTGCCTAGAATAGGAATTAAAACTTGTGTGCGTACCTCTTACAAGACTAATACTTCTTAATTTGTACCCTTTATTTTTTTCCCTGGGTATTTTTCTCAAAAACTCTTAAATTGCTCCATATCTATTTAGACCTTTTCATTAACTTACATCCTCTCCAATAGCTTCTCATTTGTCATCACACTCAACACTAATATGAACAATTATGTTGGAAATACCTGGTTGATCGATGGGAACCATAACCTGCATGTTCACTCATGAAACTTCAACTTACTTAATGGTTTTAAGCCTTTATGAAGCATTGTATTATGAATGAATAATAGAAGATTCCGTAGTTGTGGCATGTAGTTCATAATGAATGACGTTTGCTCTTAGAGAGAGAGAGAATATAGTTGATTATGATCTCTTACCAGATTACCCATTTCTCATTCATCATAATAAAAAGAAATAAATGTTTAGTAGACGATGCTTTCTAAGAACAATAAAGTATATGTTTACATGATAATATACCAAACGCATAAGACTATAGCCGATATTCAAACTATATAGAAAACCTGCTTTCATTAATATAGACTTCCCTCTCCTCCAACCCGGAAAAAAAAGGATTTTGCGGAGCACAGCTGTGCTGCCACACTGATCGGTGCTTAGAACAATTTCCTCTGTGACCTCTTGCCCGCATTATACCGAGATGAATAGTTATATTGTTGCTGGGAATTATGTTATTGCCTCGATGTATGGGGGTCCTTAGGGGGATGGAATGAAGAGCGGATTGCGATGGATAGGGAAAGTGTATGCGAGGGACCTTTGTCACCGGGATTGGGTTGGCAGGGGAAGAAGGGAGGTAGGGAAGGGGGAGGCGTAGCAGGAAAGTTGGGTGTAACGAGTGGACTAAGTTGATTTGCAGGTCAGATTGAGTCTGGTTGCTGCCACCTGGGTCTTGTGACCACGAGGTCTCTCTCTCTCTCTCTCTCTCTCTCTCTCTCTCTCTCTCTCTCTCTCTCTCTCTCTCTCTACCCCTTTATTCCCTCCTCCTCATCCTCTTGCTACGGTCCAAAATACTGTTTAGTGTCTTGCCTATTACTTCAACTTCCACTGCCAGATCTAGTGTATCACTTTAAAAACAAGATATTTATTTCTCACTTTCTCCTCTTCCTGATCTTCTCAGTGATTTTGTCCTAAAAATATGGCTGCATTTTTGTTCAGACTATTTTGCATTACTCCACTGCAGTTTTTCTTTTAATTTAGCCTGCTTCGACAGATATGTGAGACTGAAACTTAGGGAAGGAAAACAAAGCTTGAAAATGAATGCACATATGCAAGAGAACTTGAAAAAGAATGTAGATGTTCATTTTTTCTTCCAGTAATGATATCGTGCATTCCATGTCTTGAGTGCTTTCCTCATTTAACATTGTGTGTGTAAGCTTGGTACAAAAACGTGCGCACATTTTGTTTTTCATTGTGAGCGAGGGAGGGTGGGAAGTATTTCATGTATTTGTATTGCTTAGACATGAAGCAAAAATAAAAAACTGAACGGGTAAAAGGTGGAATCTAACCTGTAGAGGGAAGCGTTTAATCGTAAAGCATGGATAAAAGGACGAATCAACAAGAACGGAAGCAGGAGAATTCTTAAACTTGGTATATTTGGTAGGAAAGGCAAATTACAGTTGAGAAGACGAGGCAGTTCTGTATGTATTTCGCAGAGCCCTCAAATATAAATGGTCACTTAAGTCTCCATGCATCTTGTGATTATATATACATACTGAATTTACATGCGTTATACTCATACATACTTATAGTTGCACATACCCATATTCACGTCACACTTCAGTATTTCAGTATTTGTTAGTTTGGCTATGCCTGGCTACTGATGACCGTCAGCCGTACTGTAGTAACTACAATGTTATATGTAATGTGGAAATTTAAAATTTTTTATTTCCTCGACTGAATTCTTGCGGAAATATGTCACACTTTGTAAGTCGCAATATTTTATAAAATACAATCCTTGAATTCACTGTGTGCTTTGCAGTACTTCAGGCGTACTGTGTGAAAGGCAGAGGTCAAATTCATAATCTTCAAGTGTGTCATATATTTTGTTCATTTGAATTTGTATGTGTACCTTTGATACTTGTAATTCTGATGTAAGTAAACTAGAAAGTTTATTCTCCTGGAGGTTTCAGTACTAATGACAGTATTTATTGTAAGACAGTAGCTGGAAATCATAAGTGCCTGGAAAGTCTATACAAGTTTTTGTGGATTCATTGAAAATACCCTACCCAAAGTTTAAGAACTATTTTGAGAACAGTCTGTACTTTAAGTGAACTTTTTACCTCTCACTGTCGGGATTCGTATAGAGAAGTGTAGGTATATAAATGTGTGCATGCGAATCTTTTATGCATGGGCTGATTTAAACTTAAGCCAGAACACACACACACACACATACACACAGGACAAGAGAGAGAAAGCGGTCGTCGCCATTTAATCATTTCGTCAGAATGCAGGAGGCTTGGCTGGTAATGGCGCCTTTTACAAAAGACGCTTTTTTTCCCCCTGAGAACTTGGAGGGCCAATCTTGAGAATCTGGGAGCACCATGCAAATTTGGAGATTAGCACGCTCCCGACCGTGAAAAACCTTTGTCAGTTGGATGCGAAACAACGGTGGCTGATTGGTCGATTGTCTTGGCCAATAGCGTGCCTGCGCCTCACTTGGAGTCCTCGCACTCCCTCTCGGTCATAGAAATTTTCCTATGGGTGGTTTTTTTCCATCTTTTATTTTTTCTTCTTGTTGATTTTAATCATGGTCTTATGGTGGACTGTTTTGGTGATTTTGCTGTTCATTGCGAAAGGTGAATTTTTCTCTCTCTCTCTCTCTCTCTCTCTCTCTCTCTCTCTCTCTCTCTCTCTCTCTCGCCGCAACTGTAACATCTCAACGAACGAAATGAGTTGATCCATTACATCGATGACTACTCAGATCACAGCCCAACCCCATAACAGTCATGCATGGGGACGTCAGATCACAGCCAGTCTCCAATAGCATTCTAGAATTCACAGGGTCACCCTCTTTGCCTTAAAATAATCAGTGATCCCTGAGGTGAAAAATCACAGAAAGGCCGATCTGTTAAGTCCGAAAATGATTGGGTTCGCCACTGAGCACCAAACACCACGGAGAGTGAGGCAATTGGGGATGTTATCACCAGTCCGTGAACACGTGACTTCCTTCAAGGCTCTCTCAAACCAAGGCCATCGTGTAGGATAAGAGCTCTCATTTGTATGAACAGAGTAATGCGTTGTAGATGGAGTACTTAAAAATGACTAGAAGTAATATTTAGTTCTAAAAAGTACAAAAAATGCAATAACAAAAATAGAAGGGGACGGGAATGAGATGATACGTAATATATTTTCAGGGTGTGTGTGTGCATATATATATATATATATATATATATATATATATATATATATATATATATATATATATATATATATATATATATATATATATATATAAAGGATTCCGCCACTGACAACGACGATGCTTATAATGTGATATGGTTTTAAAGGGAATAAGCCTCTCTGGACTCGTCCGCAAATTGAAGCACCTCGTTGACGAAGATACCAGAAATGTTCTAAATTTTTAAATATATATGTGAATTTAACATTTTCGGTTTGCGGCTAACTGATTCTAGAGACACAATCTTGTTCGAGTTTTTATAAAGTGATGCAGCTCTTTCGACCTCCAGTTTACGATAATGAGCTTATTATTGCTTCGACCTTGTGTTTACAGTAATTAGCTTATTATTGCTTCGACCTTGTGTTTAATAGGCTTATTATTGCCTCGGCCTTGTGTTTACAGTAATAAGCTTATTATTGCGTAGAATCACTTGAAAAACTTCCTTACGGAAGGTATAGTGATTTTCGAAATATACACTGGTTGGCTGAGCTTCCGTGATTTCAGCTTACTGTAGGGTCGGAGGTCGGCGTAGCGAGCAAAGGTGGCTGGGGTGAATCCGGTGGCTGGTTGAATAGCCCGAGTCAGGTCGAGCTGCTCTCTACTTCTTCAAGCTCTAAAGGGCTCAAAAACTAAAATGAACTGCAATTTCGACCTTATCAAATCATAAACAAAGTGCTAACGAATGCAGCCGCATATGTTAAATGCCCATGTGTACCAAAAAGAGAGAGAGAGAGAGAGAGAGAGAGAGAGAGAGAGAGAGAGAGAGAGAGAGAGAACGCTTTGACAGGGTCACAGGACACAGATGGTGAGAAAGGGGCGGGGCGGGGGTGCAGAAGTCAGCGCTGCGAAAATTCTCAAAGATTTCTAACAGTCCTTATGATAACAAATCTATCCATATATTAAACCTGGGATAATTGCCTTATAGCCCATCCGCTAATAACATAACGATCAAGGATCCTTGTAATCACACCTTATACTTCGTTACGATAAGGTACTCTCATAAACAATCTTGACAGCCATAATATCCAGGATCCTTATGATAACTGTATCCCTTTATTATAGAGGAGTGCTTTTGACTCAAAAACGAGTTCCCGTTAATATCCTCATGACAAAATTTCTCTTGTGTATCGCAATGTTTTAGAAGGATCCACATAAACCCAAACTCGGTCCCCTCACCATCAAGTAACTAAACGATTACAGCGTATCCCTTTGTTGTAAAGGAGTCCTGTAAATCGCCAACCAGTCCCCATAGCATTTATAATCCGAATGGCCACATTGCAGTCCCCACGCCTCGATGGATTGCAGTAACTCACAACCACTTGCTAAGAACTGCTGCATCATCTGGAAAAGTAAATGTCAAGGTCCTCAGTTGTGGCATAAAGCGACTACTGCAGAAATAACAGAAGAGATGGTCTTGCACTCTTCTTGTCAAGCACAGAACATGTAAACACGCAAGAGATAATGTCCAAGCATGGTCGTTTTCATTCCACTCAAACAGACGAACAGAGGTGGCTGTAATTTGACGTCGGATTGACATACATACTCAACCACCAAGTTTATTTTAGAAGACGGGCACCAAAGTGTGCTTATGTACACAGATTACTGACGGTGGGTCACATTCTGTTTCACTTCCCCATGCATTTCAATGCATGGGAAACATGGAATATCTGCTTGATGTCAAAACTTATTTCCTATAAAATACAAAGATGAAGGGATGCTTGTTGGAACACGCGCAGATGATTGGGCACAAGGTCACCCCTGTTTAACCTAGATTACACCCATGCAATTGCTGAATTATTCGAATTTGCAACAAATATTGGCGTATGTTGAATGGCAAGGATTCACCCGAATTGTTATTTTTCAAACAGTTTGCATTTTGAGACCAGGGTCGCTCCTTAGTCTTTGTTCGTTTCGTAATCATGTGAATGGCGGGATGCTACGTAATACGCGTAGTATGTTCGTAAGAATGAAATCAGTAGTAATTGATTTTCTTTGCACGTAAAATATTTTGCGTTATCGTTGGTCCAGATTTTGCAACGAATTGTAAGAGAAAATAATTCGTACTAATAAAATCTTTATACGTTTAGTTTTAACAAGAGCTGCCATCGTTAATTAATTTTCATTTGCCTGTGCTCATTCGACGTGCTTATATTTCGGTGCATGATTTATATGGCTGTTTTAAATGACATGGAAATATTTACTGTTTTTTCCTTTCATTTGTCACGGGTTATGTTGCGTTAGTTTTTTGTCCTATTTTGTGAAAAGGAAGTGACTTTCGTCAGAAATTCAGTTATTTGTATATGTAGTTTCATTTGAGGTGTTTTCTTGTATTCATTATTTTATATTTTGAAAATTAATTTATTTATCAGTGCCCTAATTAGAAAATCTGAAATTAAAATATTGGGGCATAATGTTTGTGCCCTCTTTTCTGTGAAATTGTTTGCGAGCACATACTCCATATTTAATGTCGTTTATTATCCAAATGTAGTAGTCGGTCGAACTGATGGCCTGTTAGTTACTGCAAAAATTATGTTTGGGTGAGGAAACAGTTTAATTAAGGTCTCTGTATGAACCTTTTTGTTTGATTTTCTTACCCCAAAAAAATGTTTTTGTACTCATGCAGAATACCGTGAACTTAAATATATATATATATATATATATATATATATATATATATATATATATATATATATATATATATATATATATAATGTATACGAATATTAATGTACATAGAACTTATATATATATATATATATATATATATATATATATATATATATATATATATATATATATATATATATATATATATATATATATATATATATATACTGTATGCATACACACACACACGCACACTATTCACGAATATTAAGCCACAAATGGCGGTTAGTATCCAATTCACTGCACCTTTGGAATAACTTCCACATAAGGGGATTTACAAAATTTTCAGTAAGTCCTTTGTCATAGCAGAATTCGAACCGATGTCTGCTTTAGGAGCAACAGTAGACAGTGACTTAGACCACTGAACCATCAAAAGATACATAAGTTGAGATCAACCCTGTTATACATATGCATACCGAATTCAGGTTCTGTAATTAGGTTCGATATCAACCATCTCAATCATAATAAGTGATTGGTAAGTTTGTAACGCTTGGCTGTCATGGTGGAGATGGGTTAATATCGATTCTGAGTACTGAACCAGAATTCGACAGGCATGTGTACAGCGGGGTCTATATCAACTTGTATCTCTTTTGATGGCTCAGTGTTCTTAAGTCGCTGTACATCGTTATTTCTAAAGTAGGCATCGGGTCGAATCCTGCTGTGAATGAAGGACTTATCATTTATAGTTCCCTACGGTTGTAAGTTATTCCAAAGGAATGGTGAACTGGATATTAAGTGATATCTGTGGCTTAATATTCGTGAATATAATAAAGGAAATTTAAGAGTTTATATGACAAAAATTTATAATTGGGCAAGTGTCACAAACGTAACAATTAGCTATCATGGGGGAGATGGGTTTATACCTGGTCTAAGTACAGAAGGTGAATTTGACAGGCATATGAACAGTAAAGTCGATATCAACTTAATCTCCATCGATGGCTCTGGTTAGTTACTCCCTGTCGCTGTTTTTAAGGCAGGCATCGGTTCGAATCGTGGACGGAGCCATTATCATTTATAATTCCGTTTCGGCATAACTTATTCCCTAGGTACAAAGAATTGTACATAAATCGATATTTCTGGTTTAATATTCGAGAGTATATAAAAAAGGTGACGTGTGTATGTGGATATTATATATATATATATATATATATATATATATATATATATATATATATATATATATATATATATATATATATATATATATATATATATATATATATATATATACATATATATATATATATATATATATATATATATATATATATATATATATAGATCCTTAGAAAAGTTTTTAATCTTTCGATATGAAGTCACATCTTCATAAGCCACCAATGATTAGCGTATTAAGTAGTATTTCACTACCGTGATCTTGAATTATGTAAATTTAGTTTTCTTGGAAGAGATGCTTCTTGGGTAATCAGTTTAAAGCCCAATTACCATTGAATTAAGAAATGCAATTCTCTCTCTCTCTCTCTCTCTCTCTCTCTCTCTCTCTCTCTCTCTCTCTCTCTCTCTCTCTCTCTCTCTCTCTCGTCTGACTGCACCCCACTCCTCCAATCCTGCCTTCCTCACGAAACACCTCACACCCTCATACCTTCCCTGAACTCCCCATCATCACCCATCTTCTCTGCTCCCTCCCTCCCCCCCTCCCTCCCACTCTGCATCTTCATTGAAGTGTTGACAGCATCATTTGCATCAGGCCGCAGCTTCGCTTTGCAGCGATCATATGCACATACGTACATCCACACCGCACTCTAGCGCTTGAGCCCCTTCCGGGGGCCGTTCACGCTCCGAGAATAAAACGAACAAATTGAGTCCGAGGGCGTATCATTGGCTTCGGTCCTATAAAAACATAATATAACGCGCCGGGCATAACGGCGGCCCCGTCCGGAAACAACCTTTCTCTCGTCTCGGCTGCCGCTATAAATATGGCTTATGGACCGTAACTGTTTTCGGGATGGTAGGGAGGGGGAGGGTATAACTCACAAAACTCAGCTCCCTGCTTAAAACTTTTCAACCATAATTTCCATGCAGCTGTCATAATTTAAAAATTACTCTCTCTCTCTCTCTCTCTCTCTCTCTCTCTCTCTCTCTCTCTCTCTCTCTCTCTCTCTCTCTCTCTCTCTCTCTCTCTCTTTTAGTACTAATTCCTCACCTTCCGTCAGTTATTCTTCCTTTTTATTCAAATTCATTTACTCATATTTCCCCTTCATAACCTTCTCCCTCTGTGTCCATTTCCTTTCTGACCATTTCTTATTTCTTCACATCATTCGTTTTCTGTCTGTCTCTTTGCTCCGCATTATCATTCTTTGCACCTCTTTTCCTCCTTCAGACCATCTGTACCTGGATTTAACTGCTCTCTGGAATTATTGTCAAGAAGATTATTTCATAACCCGATGTCGTACGGTCTCTTGTGCCTCGCTGCTTTTAACGTTAGAGGGAAGCGGTCTTTCGTCACCTAGTGTGTCCTTGTTTTATGTTCATATTTAATTAAAACACACAAGCGCACACACACACTTGTGGATGATATGACCTTGCAACGATTGCATAGAGTTACACAGCGAAAAGAAAGGTTTTGGTTTCATCTGTAGTGTCTCTGGTCCTGCAGTCAATCTGGCAATTCGGGAAGCAAGAGTTTAGTTCATTCTCAGTTTTAAGGCCTTGGCTTACGAGCACATTGTCGGGCTTCTCTTTGCATCTTGTCTCCTGACTTGACTTAATTAGGTGATATAAGTTGGCAACTTAAAACCAGGTTTACCATTTGCCTTGCTGGCATTTCAGTCACCTGTACTTACGCGGAAAGAAATGGAGAATGGCTGCACATTGCATTCTTTCAACTGACACCTATATATAAGTTGTATCATACTAGTGGAAGTAGGATAGTCCTATGATTGCAGAGTTGTACTTTTAACGTGTTTTAAAGACGAAGTTTTCCTTAAGAAACTCCAGCAACAAGAGCTGTTATCTCCACCAGAATTAGGTAAAGTCTGTGGGAGGGGAGAAACCTATTCCACCTCCTTTTGGTAACAAGGCAGTAGCAGCTGGAAAAAAGAAAAATTGCTCTTGTGACGTGGCCTTCAGATTATCTAGCAGATTTCTTCTTTTTGTTTATGAGGTAAATCTTGCTCCTAATTCGTTAAAATAAGAATCGACAACTGATAGCAGTCTGTAATACTAGCATAATTTTTAAATGGCTTGTAAAGAAATGAGTTCAGTGTGAAAAGCGATCTACTTAGAATTTTAAAGTAGACAGTAAAATGCATACTACTGTAGTATAATCTTGACTTAAAATTATTCTAGGCCCCAGGGATGTATTTGGCTGGTAAATGAAGAGGTTCCAGTATAGTGTAGTATTAGATTTGGGGAAACTCTACGGATATCGAAACCCGCGGTTAACTGTCTAGGTGCGTTTTTCGTCTTTTTCTTATCATTTAACACTTATTATTAATAAGTTTGTATATGCTTATAGTTTTCTTAAATGTTTTATCGTAACAAGCGGAAACTGTGAAAGTATGTAAGCCATTTTTTATATTACTATGATAGAGATTTACAAAGTACAAAAATACGAAATTTAAATTACCCTCTGGTAGTTACACTACCTAGAGAATTTTAGGATATAGCTTATAACTTCCTGGTTTCCGAAATTCGTGATCGTCTTGCGAACAGATACCAAACTTTAGTAAAGCTCATGTAATCTTGTCTGTTGTTTGCGCGTTGTTAAGACAAACTCTGTCACGCCACGGCAGGATCAGATGGCATAAGCCCATGTACTTAAGGTCCCCTGTCACCGCCATTCCTGCCATTATTTCTGCTCGTAGTATCAGCAGTAGTAGCAGTGCCTTTCATACTGGTATCACTTCTTGTCTGTGTCATGTCCGCGATTGGAAATTTCCTCGGTCACTGTGAATCTCCCCATGTTAAAAATGACGTGGCAAGATCGAGGATTAATCGTTTGCTGATCGATCGCTGAGAAATCGTTCAGCACCAGCTTCTTGCGAATCATTCCCAGTCAGTCAGAGAAAAAGCACCGGGAGCTGGATGCAGTTAGCATTGCGAATCAGTCTTGGATGAATTCTTGTCATTTGATTAAGTCACTGATACTGTCATTAGAGGGTCTATGCGAATCCGATATACGCGACCACTGTGAAGCAAATACTCCTTTCACTGTAAATGTCGCAGTTAAATCACCAGGAATCAGTTACCTTAGAATCCCCTGCTAATCGCTCACAGACAGATTGTTGTTAATAGGACACAAGCAAAACAGTGCAAACCGTTTTAGCCACCAGCTCACTTGTGATTACCAAGGTCACATTGGAATGCTTTGGTACGCCTGATGTGAAGCATCAGACTCTTTAAATAATATTCTTTTTAATTAATGTTTTTTTTTTTTTTACGTTGTGCTCTCTACCTTTAAAGTCAAGATGTATTTTTACGGATGCGGATATTTACACACGCTGGATATCTGTTTATACACGCTATGAATGTGTGTATGTATATATATATACACATATGTATATATATAAATATATATATTACAAAAGAAAAATCTTGTGTATTTGCCGTATTGTATTAAATATATTCCAGCTGTATCCTAAGCGTCAGTGCAAGTATTCATCCTGTGTTGGTTTTCCTCCTACGAATATGGCTAGCGATCCAGAACAACAATTAGCGCTAACTATTACTGCGGATATTTGCTCTACAAAACCCTTGGCCAGACAGCTGGGCACTTTGTAGCAGTTATCAAAATAATAATTTCGAAGTATCAACAAAATATATATATATATCGTTACCTTATATATATATATATATATATATATATATATATATATATATATATATATATATATATATATATATATGTATGTATGTATGTATGTATGTATATATACACTGTATATGTATATACTGTATATACTTATATGTGTGCATGTGAGTGAGTGAGAGCGCGTGGGCAGAGGTGAATATTTCGCTGGATAGACATTTATAGCTAGCGTCTTCTTGTTACTGGAATATTAAATGAGAAGAGAACGCAAGCAGCGAGACTTTTAACTTTGTATAAGGTAACTGGAGGTATTTTCTTGATGCTTCGTAATGCTTTTTTTTTCTTAATAACTGCTATAAAGCGCCCTGCTGTCTGGCCAAGGGTTTTGTAAGGCAAATATCCGCAGTAACAGTTAGCGCTAATTGTTGTTCTGGATAACTAGCCATGTTCGTATGAGTAAAACCAACACAGACTGAATGCTTGCACTGAGGCTTTGGATACTGCTGGAATATATTTAATGCAATGCGGCCAATGCATAAGATTTTTCTTTTGTAATGGAACCCAAATACAGCGCTGTCTCATTAACAATCTCATTTAGAGGAAGTTAATGGGCACAGTGGTTATATTTACGCAAATACGGAACCCTGTTTGTTTTATTAATGTTATTAACATTAATTAAGGAGAATCAGTCTTCCTCTGTCAAAATGCACCCCATCGAGCGTTTGTTCACATAAATGACAGCGTAGGTCGATTTTGCCCATGTGAGTTTGGGTCTTGCGATTGAATCAGGCCGAAGTTGGAGATTTGTTTGGAATCCCTTCACCAGAGATGTTTTGCCTCGTCGTTAGCAGTTACTTGTAATTGGGGAATTAAGGCAGAATATCCATTCGACCGGTAATCGTTGCGAGAGTGCTCCATGCGAAGGAAGCACGGAGAGGTAGAACAGACGGAGAAGGCGGAGAGGAGAGTTGAGGAAAGCTGATAAAACACGAGAGAGAGAGAGAGAGAGAGAGAGAGAGAGAGAGAGAGAGAGAGAGAGAGAGAGAGAGAGAGTCTGTCTTGGTAATTAATTTCACAAGATGTGAGAAAGTAAGTTACTTTTTAAACAATTTGGATAAAAAAGGGAGACATTTCGAACTGAAGAATTAAAATTTGAAATATGGGTTTACTGCAGAATCTGTAGAATAAAGAGATTATCAAAAATTACCATAGGTAGAAAGGGCTAAGCAGTGTACGTGTGAGAGATTACTGGGTATGTGGGGAAAACATAGATTTTTTGAAGCTGATAAAACCAAAATGGTAGAAGAGAACAGTTTCAGATTCTGCCCATAGTTTAACAAAGTGCTGGGATTAAATGCTGTGATGAATCTGCAGTTTTTTCTTTTAGTCATGATAAAAATCCAAGCAAAACTGTAAAGTAAATGCAATGGAAGTGTACGATTTTTTAAATTTTTGTTTCAATAGTGTTCTCTGGTCTTACGTGGGTCTCAAGAGGTATATCTTTACCTTTCTTGCGTATTGCCCCGTGAGAAATCTTCAGCTAAGATTTCTTAAGCATTATTTTTGCTGTAGTTTCTAGTCATTAGACGTCAGGATTTTCTTATGTATTTTGTTTTTATTTTATCAATACTTCATCTTGAGCAATGTTGCAAGGCTTTCAAAACATTAAAATAAAGAGACGTTAAGAAGTTAGGAATCGAGAGGTTAAAAGCAAAAAGACAAGCACGTGGAAAAAACACGCTTCCGAAAAAGAAGTGTTGCTCTCTCTTGTGCTGACTTGAGACTGTTTCTATTGTATCCGAAAAATAGAAAGCAGAAATTTTGTACACAACGTAGGGAAAGAATGAGCGAGAAGTGGGTGCTGTAGACTTACTCTGGATCGCTGTTTCGTTTTGAGTGTTCGTTAAGTTCAAGGGAACGGAGAAGACCGTGCATTGGTGGCCACGTACATAGGCAAAGGAACGAGAGAGAGAGAGAGAAAAAAAAAAATGGAGGGAGACAAAACTTATTGAGCTGAGTGTTGCCGGGGTTGATATTAACAATGCCAGGATGAAGCCCGCGAGACTGTTTGAGATACTGAGGGGTTAAAAAGTTATAATTGGCAATAATTCATGAAGGTGGAATAAAGCTAAACGGGAGTTAGAAGAAAAGCAGAAAAAATATCGTGCAGGCCGTTATTAGAGACGTTTATTTGGAGGAGGAAAGAATGAGAAAAGAGATAGGAATGAACAGGGGGATGGTGGAAAGGGTGTTAGGAAAGATAGAAAGATGTTTCAAAAATTGGAAAGAAGCGAGAGAGATATTTTCAAAAAGTGGACAGAGGCAAGAAAGATGTTTTTAAAAAATTAGAAAGAGGCAAGAGAGATGTTCTTAAAAAATTGGAAAGAGGCGAGAGAGATATTTTTAAAATAACTGGAGAAATCCCGTGATTGAATGCTTTTGAGAGACAAGAATTCTTCTAGAGTGATGATTTTTAAAATCTGGGAAGAGTGCAATGTGTTAAGTATTGAAGGTAAAAACAGCTCTAGAATGATAGTATTTGGAATTGGGTGAGATTCCAGAATGAGATGGTTTAAACTGAAGATGATAGTGTTCAGTGTGTTGGTTTTGAAAAATAGGAGAGGCTATACAGGCTGGGGTGGGATTTTAATGTCGGAACCTTTTTATAGTGTGAAGGGAAAATTCTTTATGAAAGGCAGGAAATTACACATCTCTTCTGAATGAAGCCATATTGCACGAACAGAGTAGGATGTTGATAATTTAGTTTATACTCTCTCTCTCTCTCTCTCTCTCTCTCTCTCTCTCTCTCTCTCTCTCTCTCTCTCTCTCTCTCTCTCTCTGCCAACGTCAACTGCTTTCCGTCGGAATGCGCATACCGATGGAATCAAATCATGCCTTTGGAGTGTCCCAAAAGCCGACAGACAAATAGCGAGGTGTGTTGCATATATGTATGTTGGAGGAAGAGGGACAGGAGATGGAGAATTGGGAGGGAGGTGTGTGAGGGCAGACAGCGGGAGGTGGGCGGGTAGGAGTGAGAGAAAGAGAGGAAGGGAGGGAGGGTAATTAGAGGGAGTAGTAGGTTGAGTGATGGGCGGTCATTACTGAGCTGTTGGCCGCCACCACTACACGGATGCGTTTTAATCCTCGCCTGTTGTTCCTGCACCTGGGACTCGCCTACTTCCCCCCTCCCCTCCCCTCCCACCCTCCTCCACCCTCCATCCAGCACACCTTCCTCCCAACCCGATGTCGACCTCATCATCTTCCTCTGTGTCCGTTTGTCTGTGCTCATAAATAACCCGTTTTGGACGTTTTTTTTTTCACGTACTCATTTTCATACCAAGTATTCGATTTTCCTTTGTCCCTCTGTGTTTTCTTTTCTTAGTCTTTGTTTCTGTACTCTGCTTCCTCCTAGTTACCTCCTTGCCTTCCTTACACTGTTAATATTCGGTTTCATGCTTTATTTACAGAATTCCTTCTTCGTGTTCCCTTTTGTAAAATTTGTTTTTCTCTGTTTTCCTTCATGTTTATGAATTTCTTATTATTTTCGGGAATACGTTTTAGACAGCTGGATACAGAAAAGGTCGTTGAGCACAATTTAATGCTTGTGGTTTCATGTAGACATGAGAGTATATATACTTGGGCTGTAATTAATTGGCAGAACTTTGAGCTCACATTTGCAGAGTTGGTTTCTTTTATGAAGAATCGAACCTGAATTCGAAAGGAATATGTGCAAGAGAGTCGAAATCAGTTCGTATCTGTCTTTATGTGAATGGGCACCAGCGTCAGCTGGATGTTGAAAAAAGGGCATGAGGTTAGCAACCTCACCCTAAAAGACTTGCCGGCATCATCCCCGGTACCTGCGCACCTAGCTTCCATTCTGTCTACATTATCAAACCTTCTCTAGGCACTGTGGTCAATCTTACACCAGACTACCCTTTTAACCGAATCTTTGTCGTGTGTATACATTTCTCGTTCTCTCATCCCTTCTGACTACACAAAATTTATGCAAACAATTAATCTCAACGCATCTCAACACCTACCCTTTTAGTCTCGTGTGCATGCTAGAGCCACAAGTAACTTCCATAAGAACAGTACACTCAACAGTCCATTCACATATCCCAATTTTGACTTCCGAAGACCCTACTTCTCTGTCAAATCATTTGCAGGTGTTTGTGTGCACTACTTTTCTCTCTCAATTCATTTGCAGTTGTATCTTGTGCACTACTTTTCTCTCTCAAATCATCTGCAGGTTCTTTGTGAGCTACTTTTCTCTCTCAAATCTTTTGCAGGTGTTTCTGTGGGCGCTACTTTTCTCTCTCAAATCATTTGAAGTTGCTTTCAAAATCCTTTTCTTTGTCCAGTCATATTAGGCTGCATCCAAAGACACACCTTTCCTCTACCAAGTCATCTGAAGTGGATTCACAGATATTCCGTGTCTCTCAGATCATTGCAAAACATTTTTTTCTCCATAAAATCAGTACAGGTTTCAGCTCTCCCTTTCTCTGTCAAATCACTTGAAGCTGTTTCCACGGACATTCTTTTTATTTTCCTCAAGTCATTTAAAGTTGATCCTATAAGACACTCCGTTTCTCTCTCAAATAATTTGAGGCCGCACCCATAGACACAGCTTTTTTTCTCTCAAACCATTTGAGGTTGTTGCCATAGGCACTTATTTTCTTTCAATCATATGAATTTGCTCCACGTTCCTTGTCTCTCTCTCAGATCATTAGTGGCTGTTTTTTCTCAGAAATCTTTTGAAGCTGCTTTTGTAGACACGTATTTTCTTTCTCAGTCATATAAGGTTGCTTCTGTAGTACTCTTTTTCTCTCTCTCTAATTATTTTAGGTTACTTCTTTAGAGAATTCTTTCCTCCTTCTCTCAGAGGATTTGAAGCTGCTCCCATAAACACTGTTTTTGTGGTGCTTCCGTAGATATTCCTTTTCTCTGTCAAACCATTTGAAATTGCTTCCTTAGGCCCTCCATTTATCACATAGAATCATTCGAAGTTACCTCCATCATAGATTGTTTTTTTCTTTTTTTTGTCAGATAATTTGCAGTTGCTTTCATAGACACTACTTTCCCCTCTCAAATCATTTGTGGTTGTTTACATAGAGATTCCCTCTGTCTCACATCATTTGTGGTTGCCTCCAAAGACACCTCATTTCTCTCTCAAATCATATTAGGTGATCCTGTTGCTTTCCTTGTCTTATTCCTTGTGTGATTATCCTTTCCCATCTCACCATCATCCATTACATGTATTCCTATTTACCTGTTACGAATCAATTACTTTCATTCTTTCACCACTAGTGCCATTATTTTCCTGGCATTCATTTTCCCTCATAACCCTTCTTTTGTTAACATTCACTTTTAGCTCTCTCAGTAAGCTTATATTTGAAACTCTCATCACCCTCGCACCTTTAGAATCATCAAACTACGCTCTATTGAAGGGCCCTTTCTTATCTCACAGATGCTCTCCTACAAACCGTCTTTGCCTCACTTCTCTCGTCCCTCCATCCGGTAAAATATTAATTACCACATAGTGACCTAACACCTACTTGTGTTAGACAAACCTTTGCACCAAATCAATTACTGTGACGTTTACTCAGTCGAAGAAGCGTTTTGCTTTCGACAAGAAGATTTGTAAACCCTTTCAAGTAATTACCTTTCCCTTTGACATCCTCTTCCCCCTTACATCTTCAAAACTCTCCATACCACGTCTGTATCTGTTCCTCGTGAGCTTTGTCTGGGTGCACGTTGTACTTCCCAGAAATACAGCTTCTTTCCCTTTACTCGCCAACTTCGGACACAATTGTTTCTTGAACGCTTGATCCTCTCCCCCTCTTCAGTGACTCAATAAGAATTTTTCTTCCCAGTCTGTCTACCATATTATATATATATATATATATATATATATATATATATATATATATATATATATATATATATATATATATATATATATATATATATATATATATATGTTTGTATGTATATGCAGTATATATGTATATATATGTGTGCGTGGGCGCGCGCGCCCCTTCATTGCTAGAGAATTGGGCTTATAATCGTATATTCAGGTATTATGTAATGTGTGTGTGTATTTTTTACATATGTATGTATATTAAATTATATATAAATTATATATATATATATATATATATATATATATATATATATATATATGTATATTAAATTATATATAATATATATATATATATATATATATATATATATATATATATATATATATATATATTACATGTGGGTGTAAACAAAAGCAAATAGCAGTGAAGGCACAGACGTGGGGATGTTCACTTTGCATGTCCGTTGCTCTCTGTCGTCTTACTCTATTCGTTTACGGACGTAGCGTATCGCAGATAGGAAAATATGCGCTCGCATACCAGCGCTGATATTGACAGCTTTCCAATAGATGGCGCACGTGCCAATCCATAAGACCCAACATGACGCCGATGTGGAAACTGAACTGCGATGACCATGTTTGTTTATTCTGTTTGTGAAAGGGAGGGGGAAGAGGGATTGTGTTTAATCATGTGTTTGTTGGGGGTATTATTGTTGAGGTGGGGTTTGTTGTTCGTGTGATCGGAAGATTTGTTTACCTGATATTCGGTTGTAGAACTTTGTTATTATTTTTTCTTTTTGTTTTGTTACTTTCACTTTTTTGTATGTGTTTTCATGCAGGAATCTCCGTGTATGGTTGGACAGACACATCTGTTTGTATGTTAGTGCATGTTTAGGTTTATATAAAATTTGCTCAAAAGTTTAATATCTACATCTAAGTTAAGACCAAGAAAATATTTATTTTTAATAGAAGGGTTTGATTAAAAAAATTATTTGAACTTGATTTTCAAATTTGGTCTTTAGAATCGCTGAAAACTCCATTTTAACCCAATTTAATTTCTTTGTTTTCATGTAATTTTGCTACCTGGATCTGAGCGGGTAGGAAAATATAATGAACTATTTTCGTTGCAAGGTCATTTCATATTTTTTAATATATAGTCTCAAGGCTCCGATCCTTTAACCCCTTGTATGTGTCGTTAGGGAGAATCGAATTTATTCATGTCCCGAGTTTTATGAAAACATTGCCTTTAGATTTATGTGTACAAAATCAGATTTTGTTACGCTGCCAAGAAATCGAGTTTTTTTTTTGCTGTAGAATGTATGGATATATACAAAGAAAATTGTTGTAATAAAAATATGTTTTTCATTTTATTGGCAGCCACAATCTTTTTCTACAAAGTAGTCAATGTTTAATTTTCATTTTTTTTTTTTTGCATAATTAGGCAGATATCCATTAAAACTTCTGAACATATCAGATTATTTATATTTATCTATTTCTACTTTTTTCACTAGGTAAAAATATTTTTCTGCTTACGTTGATTTCATCACCATTAATTTTTTTTATTGTTATAACTATGTCGTGCAATAAATAACATAACCTCCTGCTATATGAAATAGCCGGTCCGAATGTATTTCAGTTTATAAAAGAAATAATGGTTATGCTTAGAAGCCCCCTTCAGCCCAAATAGCTTTTACGAAACTCCCATTTGACTGTATGTGGGAAGTTACCTCTCTCTCTCTCTCTCTCTCTCTCTCTCTCTCTCTCTCTCTCTCTCTCTCTCTCTCTCTCTCTCTCTCTCTGTTCAGAAGTGACCATTCCACTCGTGAGGGCAAGGCTTTAAAACGAATGTCATTTCGAATGAAACTCTATTGTATGGTGTTGCTGCTTTTTTTAAATCTCTTTCCAGCAAAGGCAAGCATTTCACTTTGAGTGTTTTATACGTATTTCTTAAAAGGCTAACACGCACACAGACAGACAGGCAGACACACACACATATGTATACACACACACACACATATATATATATATATATATATATATATATATATATATATATATATATATATATATAATATAATTAGTCATGGTGGGTCACTCTTGTTTTTGTAATGCTCGCAGGATAAATCATAAGTTAAATCTTTAAACGGCTGTTGTGCATTCATAGTTAAATAACTAGTATTTAATTTGTTTAACAATTTAAAAGTCACAAAGAAGTTTGCTGTTCTTTGTATTTTTTGGACATGTCTGTAGCTTCCATTTTTGGTAAATAGTTAAGCATACTCACATACCAGATTACAGGATGATTATGTATTAGAAAAATATTTTGTATCGGTAAAAGGAATGCATATTAAATAAGAGGCAGAGTTATCGGGCCAGTCTTTTGGGCCTTGTGTGCTCATAAAAAGTCTGTCATATTCCTCGTACGACGTGTTTGCTGCATATTGGGTTTTGATTGATCTTTTTCTCGTGCGATTTATGGCTTGTAAGACACTTGGATTTCAGGTGTTCATTTGCTAAGTAACATTGCTTGGTTTGATTAAGTATGCGGATGTATATGCATGCGTTTGTATGTTTTCTCCATATGTGTAAACATGTAATACATAAATACATACATAAAATCAGTTGAACCGAAGAGGCGGAGGGTGGATTCTTGATTATCTTGGTCGCCCCGAATGTGAAACCTATGCAAAATTCATCTGCAGAGTTTTGTTGTAAGGACACAATTATCCGTCGGTGATTTTCCTTGCAGCTTCTTGTACCTGATCTGCTTTACTTTAATCTCCTTTCTGCTTAGCAGTGATAGTTCATTGGAAACCCCTTGAGCTGAAATTACAGTAACTAATCTTGAGAGACAACCTTATTATGTAAATAATTTATTCTAAACTCGGCTCAAGGAAGAAAACTAATCAAGAGAGACAAATGTATTCTATTTTCATTTCCGATCCTTTTAGAAGACATCCCCTCCGCCATTAATTTCTTTTTTATTGAGCTTTAACAAAGCTATAACTCTTGGATTGGGGTCTCTTGTGGTGGCCCTGACTTGAAAGAATTTCTAATAATGATCTCATTGTGTGCCACCAAACAAAGGAAATAGAAAGGAAAAGTAATTTCGTCGCGATTAGGTATTCATTAAGGAAAGGAAAGGGGACTTGGGACATAAGTAATGAGACTAACTGTAATAGTTGTTGTCGTGCTTCAGGTAATAGATAATGCCATAGGCAGTTACACTAATTATGCTTTACGGGAAGGATGGAAGCTCGAGCACCGCCACTACTGTACTCCATGCCTGTGTCTATATATACTAGTATGCAGGAGTATGTTATAATCATGTATTGCTGATATTCCTTTGATCAACGTCATTTATGTACTGGGAGTTAGAGAATGGTGCCGTTCTTGGATATAATGAGGCCCGTCTGTTTCGGCCGTTTGGGGAGGCAGTCCTTCTGGCATTGCTTGGGTTTTGCCCGGGGGAATGGGTGATATGGTCATCTCCCCCTGGGATTCTCTTAGGGAAGGGGTGGGGGCATGGCAGTTTTAAGCTTAGGAGAAGACGGATTGTGAAAGTGGTTCCAAGGAAACTGCCACCCAATGGAAATTGATTACTGTCTTGCCCACCCAGTGCTACTTACTATCCTTTGAAAGATCCTCCTTTACTTAAAAGACAGACTTTTCGTTTGTTTACTGACTGAATTTTCTTTTTATCTCCTCTCCCTTCTCTCTCGTACGTGCAAGCGGGTGTAAAAATTTTATGTTGTATAGGCTATTTCCATATACATGTCTGTATAGACATACACAAAACATGTGTGTGTGTGTGCGGGTGTTTTTATGTTGTATAGGCTATTTCCATATACATGTCTGTATAGACATATACACAAAACATTGTGTGTGTGTGTGTATACACGTGCATAGTTAACAACAATGATATATGCCTCCTTGTCTGCCTATTTCGTTCCGTTAAATCATACTTGCTAGAGTATATTCGTCACTGGAGCGTAAATTGATTTTCTTATTTTCTTCCCCTTCCTTTTTACTTAGCAATTTGCCTCGTAGGCTCTTTGATTTGCATCCCTAGCGATATATATAATCCATACTTATAGAGCAACTCCTCCTTAAATGAGGTCTGGTTGTAAGATTGTTACGAATCTGAAATCAGCTTACGAGTATAAGATGATGTTACAAAACTTGAATCAAGTTATATGATCATGTTGCTGAACTGAAAACAGGCTCCACATTTTTCTTCAAAACTGTATGGGCATTGCAAGGTTATTCCACAAAATTTAAACGACTCCTATCGGTTTTCTTCAAAAAATGAAAAAATGCTGTGCGTTTACATTACATTGTTTTTCTTCCATTGCTGTTTATTCCACAGAATTTGTCGACAACAAGATTTCCTCTTAAATGCTGTGAAAACAAAGAAAAATGTGATCAAAAGGTGTCTTTGCCGGTCATTGTCTGCCATATTTGTAAATTAAGTATTACCCTATGATGTTTCATGGTATAGTTACACAATCTTTCTTCGCCCACCTTTGTCAGATATAGAACTGTTGTATTATATATTTCAAGAAGACTAATAGATATTATTATATCTGTAAGCCAGCGAACGCCTTCCTCATATGTACCTTTAAGGTTGGTAATCTCTAGATTAATAAGATCTGTGTGTATTTACCTCCATTCATTTTAAAGCTAACGAAACCTCCCTCTGCTTCTGTTTTTACTAAAACTTGTAACTGTCAACATTTAGGAGGCAGCCTTTTCCTTTGTTCGTGGTAAACTCACTCTTGTTTTCCATAATTTTCCTTGTAGTTGTCTTTCTTATTGGCTCAAAATGAAAATGAAATTGTTGAGTGCAGCGGAAGAATGTCAGTATTTATAAACAAACAAACATATTTATATATATACCATATATATATAATATATATGATATATGTATATATACTGTATATATATAATGTATTTATATTTGTATGTATATACATACTAACATTCATACATTATATATATATATATATATATATATATATATATATATATATATATATATATATATATATATATATATATATATATATATATATATATATATATATATATATATATCCACCCACTCACACGCATGCACGCGCATAAGCATACGTGAGCGAGTTCTGGTGGGATGAAGTTATCCTTTTTAGCTACGTCGAAATGGATGAAAATAGATTAGAAAACGCCTGTGAGTCCTCTCCACGATTTCGAAGCTTTGATTAACATGTTGGAGGATTCACCGTTAAATATCTCTTGTCCTTTGTAACAGGAAAAAAGGTGTCCTGATGTAATCGGAGAAGATTCGTTGATCTGTCTAACAGATGAACTGATATCTTCTCTATTTGGAGTTTCTTGTCGGTGTTACATCGCCAGCTTTGAACTTGAGAATTTAATTTACGCTTGTTAAAATGATTCAGGATGGACATAGGATTTCCAGTTGATTTGTGTTTTTGAACTAGGGTCGACAGATTTACTGAGCTAAGTAAGTGAGTACACCTTAGTTTAACCAGACCACTGAGCTGATTAACAGCTCTCCTAGGGCTGGCCCGAAGGATTAGACTTATTTTACGTGGCTAAGAACCAATTGGTTACCTAGCAACGGGACTTACAGCTTATTGTGGAATCCGAACCACATTATACCGAGAAATGAATTTCTATCACCGGAAATAAATTCCTCTAATTCTTCATTGGCCGGCCGGAGACTCGAACTCGGGCTTAGCAGAGTGCTAGCCGAGAACTCTACCGCCTCATCCAACGAGGAACTGATTTACTGAGCTACAGAATAGAATCAGAATTGAGAGTTTTATATAGAGATATAGATAGATATATATATATATATATATATATATATATATATATATATATATATATATATATATATATATATATATTTTAATGAACCACTTTTGGTTCTACAGGTTCCATGAGTGGGATGCCCAGAGGGACCAGGACAAACCACAGAGGAGGGTGCAAAACAAATGCCAAAAATACCTTAAATCTAATTTATTTTATATATAAATGTACATATTTACAATTGAGTACAGGTTTTAGGTTGTGAAAAGACACTAAATGATCATTAACCAATAACCATATCTAATCCCAAATAAATGAATCATTAAATAATTTATATAGTCAACAGACAGAACAAACATTTATAAATGAAAATAAATGCTTAACAGCAGCTGTCAAAAATCAGTGAACTTCAAATTGTAATGCAAACAGTAAATCATTTCCAGAGACATGAACTTGCTCTACACCATTAAATAATATAATGAAATAAACAGTCATTATAATAACCACAATAACATGTTCAATTAAACCAATAAGAAACTCAAAAATAGGCAGCATAACAATAACTGTGACACTGTGACATATCACCAAAGCAGCATGAAACAAAAACACAGGCGAATTCCGAAATATTGTCAAGGCAGTCTTCTACCACTAGCCAGGATAAAGATAACCAGACGCAGTCGGTTGAACCATCGAAAACAGCAATTAGCTGTCAAAACAGGAACACATCCTCAACACAGATGAATTGAGACAGTCTTTTGCCGTTGAAATATCCTCTCGCTGCTACTGCAGAAGTCAAAACACAAAGATGTAGAAAAAAATAGTATATCTTAGTTTAACCAGACCACTGAGCTGGTTAACAGCTCTGCTGGGGCTGGCCCGAAGGATTAGATTTATTTTACTTGGCTAAAAAGCAACTGGTTACCTAGCAACAGGACCTACAGCTTATTGTGGAAAGATGTAGAGGTCCTTATCCTCCCGCCGAAGTAAACAGGTCCATCTCTCCTGTTACCCAACAAAGTAACTTCCCGCTCTTCTATCAAAACACGATGCTGATGCTGCCCTCTTGGCTGAGTGTCGCCAAGGAACCGATCTGTCTGCCACCCAAAACCTGGCTCCCGTTGTCACTCACACCGTGACAGATATAAACTCACCATCTTGACGAAAACATTGGAGGGCAGGAGGAACAGGGAAACCACCTCAATCAAGATCATTCCAACAAAGAAATGACAGGTATATGTATGTATGAGAGGCGATAGACTTTTGTCCTTCTCATGGTCAGGGCGGCAACATGACCTCGTTCTGATTATTGGACCCGTGTTCGTTTCCTCCTACTGGACATCATAATTTCTTCATATATCTTGTGCTTGGACCTTAAGGCTTTGTAGTGACAAGCGTATCCAAAAAGCTCGAAAAATTCGAGAAGTTAAGAGGGCATTGTGGCTATTACAATTACATGTGTATCTGGTAAAAAGTGACCAGTAGATTCTACATGTATATATACTGTGTGTGTACAAGAAAATAAAGGACAGTGATCACTGGCACATTGACACTTAGACTGCTGAAATGCGGAAGATGAGTGCGCCATTCACGAGAGTCTTGCACACACTCGCACCGAGGAAGATCAGTTCCCTAATTAACACACACACACACATAAATGCGTGTGTGTATATATATATATATATATATATATATATATATATATATATATAAATTTGTGACTCACATCAGGATCGAACCCAGGTCTTTCAATTGAAAGGCAAGGGCGCTGCCCACTAGGCCATTTCTGTTCCACACGTGATTGTGTGTTGATTATTTCTATATATATATATATATATATATATATATATATATATATATATATATATATATATATATATATATATATATATATATATATATATATATCACATCACTGCAGGTGAAAAAATACGAGACGGAGTGTAGATCCTGACTGGTTTCGACTTTATTTACAAGCCATTAGTCCTGTTTTTACCAGAAATTTATATGGTTATGCGATAGCCACAGTAACCTCTTGCCCTCTCCAGTTACTCAGAGTTTTTGGATACTTTCGAGACTACGGAGGTTGAATCCAAAAGAAGATATAAACGACTTTCATGGCAGGAATTGGTGACGAATAACCTTACCGTGACAAATCCTTTGTTCGAATCTTACCACGGGAGTTCGGGTTCTTCATTTGTTTCTATTCAAGGCTCGTAGTGATGGGCGTATCCATAAAGCGCGACAAAATGGAAAAGCTAAGAGGTCAGTATGTTGTCACTATTTCATACACAGCTGAATGATGGAGTACTCGTCACTGAGGTCAAAGGTTGTCGTATGCAGGGGATCGAATTTCCCTGGTGACGAACTGCTTATCAGTTATAATTCCCCTTCGGTATTTCCGAGGTAGAGTGAATTGGCTATTAAACGACATTTGAAGCTGAATGTCTGTGAATATAAGAAATGTCAGGGTGATGCGATATATATATATATATATATATATATATATATATATATATATATATATATATATATATCGATATGTGTGTGTATTTATATAAGCTTTAGTATTTATTACTTTAATTTGCGTCAAATATTATATTTATAAATATGAAAATTATTTCATCAGTTCGGTAGGTTTGTGGAGCTACGCAGTGAGAACGAAAGTTCAGTTTCTGCTGCTGGCAGAAAGGGTAAGTCGGAGTGTTGGTAAAAAGTAAATAATCTCGCATTATACTAAATGTCCTCTAGAGATTGAGCACGCTCTTGGTAGGAGGAGCGAAGTAGATGACCTTCTGAAGAGAGCGAGGGGGCGAGAGAAAAATTTATTTCCTGTAAAGGGAAAGGGACTGATATATCCCCGTAAGGAAAGTGAGCTCATTTCTCCCTTAACCCCTTCAAGCCTAACCTGTCAGTGCTGTATGAGGTTAGTTGAGAACTGTTTATTGCTGATAATGAACAACTCTGAATTGAATATTGATACACTTAACTTACTTTTGGCAAGTCATATTTGTCTGATTTTTTTATCGTCATCAACAGAAAACTGCCATCGTCATTAATATCCTGAAATACAGTCTACTTACGGAATGGATCAGTCAGGGTGGAAGCAAGAAGATTAGACTATGCAATTCCTGCAATATCCAACTCGTTGGATAAGTGCAAGGTTCAGTGGAGGAAATTGGGAAGCTAACACCAAATTGGGCAAGGCCATAAATCAGTACCATTTTGGCTCTGTGTCTCGAGGGAGATCTTTTTCTTTTATTCATAATTCCGTAATCTAATCTGCTTGCTTTTATGTTGCCAGATCCATTCCGTAAGTAGACTGTATTTTAGGATATTAACAGTGACGATGGCAGTTTTCTGTTGATGATAATAGAAATGAGACAAAAATAACTTGCCATAATTAGATTCATATTTCCATATCCATTTCAGAGTTGAGGCTACGAAGTAGTGAATCTTTAAATACTGCAGGTTGTTGGGTTTGCTCATAACTGCCATTCATGTTATTTCGAGTTGTATTGAAAGTGATCATAACAATAAGAAGAATGAAAATTCTTCTTATTGTTAGTGATCATGTTCTTATTCTTTATCGGACTTTCACCTTGAAGAACTCTGATGATCTCTTAAAGTAAAGTCTTGAAGCTGGCAACATATGATCATGATGAGAGAAGGAAAGATTCAGAGTACTCACCATATCCGAGTAGCCCTCTTCCCCTAAAAGATACACTTCTCATAATATATAAAAAAAAACGTAAATTTTTTATCATTGCATCTTGGGTAGGGTTCAAGTTAGGTTCTAGTGCATCCTGAGCAAGAGGTTCCAGTCTGTCCAATATTTTTGTAATAATTATGAATAATTTATAAGATTAAAAAGACATTTCTAACAATAACAGTAAGGAACTGTCATATATATATACATATGTATGTACATGCATATGAATGTTATTTACTGTTAGAAATTACAAAAATAATTATATATATATATACAGGTTTGTAACGGCTCATCCAATTTGGGTCTTTGAGAATTGAGAAGTCTATTGGACGAAGGCCTGTGGAAGCGTAATAGCTCACCCCCGGTATATATCGACATCTGTATGAGATGTTCGAACTGGAGGTATTAACTCCAGCATCCTACATAGCTTTTTTCTCTGGTATATATAGCAGTCTTAAACCTAGAAATGTGCTAATTGGAACCAATTTCACTGGGTGACACAGGTCTTCCCCCAGAAATAGATTTTTCCTTTGTCAAAATCCCTTATATATATATATATATATATATATATATATATATATATATATATATATATATATATATATATATATATATATATATATATATATATATATATATATATATATATATATATATATACTGTATATATATATATACAGGTGGTCCCCTTTTTTTTTTGACGGGGTTCCGTTCTTCGCGCCGCGTCGTAAGCCGGAAAATTGTCAAAAATCATAAGAAAACCTTACTTTTAATGCTCTGGGTGCATTGAAAACGATGTAAACTGCATTATTATTGAGTTTTACATCAAAAAAACCTTCAAATTATGATTATTCTGCCGTTTTGGGGCCATATTTCTTCCGTCGGATCGGCGTGACGATGCGCGTCGTAACCCCGAACATGCGTCGTAAGCTGGGAAATAATTTCTGATGAATATATTTGAAAAGCGTCGTAACCTCGGAACGTCGTAAGCCGGAACCGTCGTAAACCGGGGACTGCCTGTATATATATTATATAGGTATGTAGATATACGTACACACATATATATACACATACATATTGAAATTGTGAATGTTGAATGCAGATGAATTAAAGAAGGTGGAGGCTGTAGAGGTGAATGCTTTGCTCGGTATTAGTGGTAGAAAAAGAATGGAAAGGGTGAAATCAGATGGATTAGAATATTTTGAGATGATTCGGTCATGCGGAAGAATTGAGGATTCTAGGTTGGTGAGAAGAGTATACAATTTGGAAGAGTTGGAGGGAAGGGGAGGAGGAAGACCCAGTAAGGACTGGATAGATGGAGTGAGAGAAGTATTGGGAAGGAAGGGTCTCAACATCCGGGAAGCGAGATATTCTGTGAAAGGTATTCTGTGACTGGCGCAGTATGTGCACGCGCGTGTTTATTGAGTTCGACATGCTGTTAGTGAAACCTTTTTGCAATGTGTGGTTAGTGTTGCGGATGTTGACTGTGCAAGGGTTGATCAGAATTACTTCAGTAATTCTAAATTTTCTTTAATTTGAGTGTCTTTTTTTTATTTCATTCTTGTATAAGAAGAGCAATAGCTGTGCAGACTATCTGCGCAGGGGTTCATCTTTGATTCTAAAGTTAGATAATGAATGTGGTCTGTTATGGGAAGGGGCTTATTAATAAAAAAAAATTCAACAAGGCACAAGAACGTCCAGGTAAATCTTTTGAATACTTAATTGGTTGTTAAATATGAATCAATTAAGAACAAATGTTGATAAAAATGTTCATTATAATTATATCCTGGACCAGTTTTCCATCAAAAATTACGATACCCATACCTATACCCATACCCATGCACGTACCAATACCCATACCCATACCTATACCCTTACCCATACCCTTATCCATACCCATACCATAACATTCCCATACCCATGCCCATCCCATACCCATATGCATACCATACCCATATCCACACCATACCCATACCATACCCATACCCATATCCACAGCTAAATTAACCCTACTGCTTATAGTCAGCAAAAGTCTATGGGCAGCACCAGCCCCATTTACCTTCTGATCATATACAAACAACCGACCATATCTTGGTGTAGGTGCAGGAGCAGCTGTTGATGGGCTTTGAATCAATGCTGATGCCATTGGCAGTTCCGGACCATCACCAGTAGTGCCTGCTGTTGTTCTAGAATTACCTGCTGAGTTCATTTCAAAACGAAAATAACAAAGCTCAGCCAAAAATCCTTAATTATATACCGTTAAGTCACTTAATGTTGAAAATTCCTGGACCGTTATTAAAATAGTGTTCTTGAAAGACGTCTTCATAACTCCAGGATCCTTTGAAGCAGTCTTTAGCTTCTGAAGCATTCCTGGAGAAATGCCCATTCGATTATCATGTCATCTTAAATTCTTAGACTTGAGGATCCTGTGAAGTCGTCTTCAGCTCCTAAATGCATTCCTGTAGGATCCACTTCCCTTCAGTGAAGAAATCCTGAATTTGTCTTTGGAATCATTTCTTCCACCTCCTGGAGAAGCTCCCATCAGATTATAACATTTTCTTAAATCTTAAAAACTCCAGTTGTATAACAGTAGTATTTACTGTGATCCTCATAATACAGGTGGTTCATAGTTACCACATGAGGTTAATTGAACATTTCATAAATTCTAAAAGTCAAGCAGGTTATATTTTGATTTGAAAAACCTGTACATTTATAAAAAAAAAAATTATGTCCTTACAGATCTATAAACATTTTGTTAAAAGTACTCAATCTCAACACATTTTCATCATAAAGCATGGAAAAGGGAAGGGAGAGGGGAAGGAGAAGGGGGAGGGGGGAAATGGGAAGAAGGGAGAGGGGGAGAGGGAAGGGGAGGAGGAACACGCACACACAACACACACAAAGGCAGCCAAGGAAAATTAATATAATATATTATTCTTGAAAGACATCTTCACAACTCCAGGATCCTTTGAAGGAGTCTTCAGCTCCTGAAGCATTCCTGGAAAAATGTCCATTGGATTATAACGTCTTCTTAAATTCTTAAAAGCTCTTTGTTGGGTGAGTTGGTAGAGCTGCGGACTGTCACTCGATGGGCCGGAGTTCGATTCCCTGGCCTGCTGATGAAGAGTTAGAGGAATTTATTTCTGGTGATAGAAATTCATTTCTCGCTATAATGTGGTTCGGATTCCACAATAAGCTGTAGGTCCCGTTGCTAAGAAACCAATTGTTTCTTAGCCACGTAAAATAAGTCTAATCCTTCGGACCAGCCCTAGGAGAGCTGTTAATCAGCTCAGTGCTCTGGTAAAACTAAGGTATACTTAACTTAACTTAAATTCTTAAAGACTCCAGGATTCTGTAAAGCCATCTTCAGCTCCTAAGCGGAATGTGGGTGGTTCATAGTTACCACATGAGGTTAATTAAACACTTCATATGAATTCTAAAGGTCAAGCAAGTTGTATTTTGATTTGAAAAACCTGTACATTACTTTTAGAAAAAAAATTATGTCCTTACAAATCTATAAACATTTTGTTAGCAGTACTCATTCTCAAAACTTTATTACATCATAAAACATGGAAAAGGGAACAGGGAAGAGGGAAGAGGGAGGGGGAGGGAAGGGGGGTGTGAGAAAAGAGGGGGGGGAGGGGAGGAAGAAGGGAGAGAGGATTATCGTTTTTCCATGAGGGAGTTGAGGGCCTTGGGAGGGGGGGGGGCCGTTATTTAGGGACCACCCTTCTTAAACCGATTTTTGGGGGTAGGGAAGTGGGAAGAATGGGGACGCACACATACGCACATTACACAGGCAGAAAGGCAGCCAACGAAAGTAATATAATTAGATTATTATTATTATTATTATTATTATTATTTATTTATTATTATTATTATTATTATTATTTGTAAAAAATATATATTTATATGGAACAGTAGACATTGATTTTTCAAGCAGTCTTGATCAAAGTAGTATGTCGCTTCTTTAAAAAAAAGGGGTGCGGCGGCTTAGCAAGACCAACTCCACTCTTATCAAAGTCAGTTAAAAACGACAAAATCTGTAAACTTAAGATTTAAGAGAAAGTTCAAAAGTATACATCAGTTTGTATAAGGTAAAGAACAGTTCCCACGATGCACATGGCTTGTACAATTTGTTAACGATAAGTAAACATCTGAGTTTTTAGAAGGTTCATATCCCTTATGTAAACAGCTACAGGTAGTTTTACTCTGTTTTTAATTGGCCTCTGCAGTTTTGTATAAATTAGGGTTAGATATATATATATATATATATATATATATATATATATATATATATATATATATATATATATATATATATATATATATATATATATATATATATATATATATATATATATATATATATATATATACACACACACACACAGATTGTGTTTTAGCTCAGTCTCATGATAGCTGTTTCCTTAAAACTGTTAGTACTTGTCTCGTTGTTGTTAAAATGACAAGTAATAATTACAGTAACAAGATAAGGCCATTATTAAAATCATATAATCTTGCAGGAGTATGTTGCTGTTGATAAAGAGAAATAAATTTAGAAATAAAAATTCCTGATGAAAATCAATAAATTCGGTTTGACACTGGCTTATGCTAAGTAGAGCTCACAAATAAACGGCAAGCACAACATTATTCCCACGGCGTATGTTAAAAATATGTTTGGTGAAAATAATAATTATGTGGGTATTCACTTGCATGTGTTCGGTGGAGTTTCCACCCTTTTTCATTGTCATTATCGCCGGCATTAATCGATGTCAGAATACAGTATTACTGTTGTTTAGTTGTTGGTCATTTTTGGGGTCATTAGCCGCTGGAGGCTGATCCGAATGGTCCCGGAATGAGTTAAGTTATAGTGATAACCAGGTGATTGCATACCATGCATTGTTGTACATGCAGTGGTGCCTTTTGTGTAATTTTTAATGACTTGTGTGTTCCACTTTACATAACAGTGTTTTGCTTTGCACTGACAGTTTTCCTAAAAGGTTTTAAAACGTATTACGAGACAATTAGCTCGATATTGCATGAGGCAATTTGTTCTGATTTATGTAGTCTTGCTAAGGTAGTGAAAGGGAAGTGTGAAAACTGAGCATTCACATATGAAATTTTAATTTCTTTCCACAGAACCAGGCAGCGCCCCAAGAAATGTTCATGTGCGGCCATTGTCTTCTTCTACAATGGTTATTCAGTGGGATGAACCAGAGGTGCCGAATGGACAAATTACAGTAAGTGAAAGCTGCTCCCACTGCCATACACATTTTTCTTATATTCTTGTATATAATGCATGGATGTTCTCTATATGAGTAAGGATGAGCTGATAAAAACCTGTTGTATGTCTGTTTACCGAAGAAGTGAATTTTGGCACTTAGTAGAAGGATGGCTGTGGTGTCGGACAAAATTGTGCATATCAAAGTGTGAAGGGCTAGCAACCTGAAACTGAAAGACTTTTGAGAACCTCAAGAAGGCTTAGACCTTAAGCCAGCACCCCTGCTATGGGAAAAATATGTGTGATACTGTATACTGTATATATGTATTATATACATATTATATATACATATACACATATATACTATATATAATATGTATGTTTGTGTGTGAGATGATTGATGATATTTCCTTTGTTACTTCTGGCAAGGGTGTGTATTACATTTTAGGTCTTAGTTTGTTCTTTGTTTTATGTTAGGTTTGCTTGTATGTTTTATTTGTTTTTATGAAAATTTGACAAAGTTAAGCCTCATAACTGGCAAAAAATTATTATTTTATCCCAAGTCCCTTCTGTATACAGTACTGTAATATACAGAGTGTTTATTAGCAAAAAATCAGTATATCATTCCTATGTTCACCATATTTATATTTTTTCATATATTCCACAAAATATAAAATTACTGCTGAATTGCAGTTGTAGTGAAATTATTTTCCTCTGTATGATGCAGTTTGGCAAAAATTTTGCTTCTGTATTTAACTGTATTTGTAATGCAGGTCTGATTCTTCATCTCATAAAAATGACTTGAAGATTGCTGGAAACTTGGGTTTAGATGCAAGTACTGTGTGTAAAACTTAAATTCATTTTTACAGGGATATAAGTTGTACTACACCACCAACCCATCATTACCTATACAGTCATGGAAGAGTCAGCATGTTCAGGACAATAAATTGACCACCATCAGTGATCTCACACCCCACACCATCTACACCATCCGAGTCCAGGCCTACACAGGCATAGGCCCTGGGCCACTTTCCGATCCTGTAAAAGTAAAGACTCAACAGGGAGGTAAGTAATCATTCTGGTTATTTTTGGGCTTGAGAAGGATTTCATATTTTGCATTTGAGTTGCATAGTTGATTTCATTGACAGTTGTTTCCCTAGTGTTTAGAACAACTTTATGAAGGAGTACTAGAAACTTTTTGGTTTAAAATACCAGATTTTACAATTGGTAATAGAGCACCTACAAGTTAAAAGGCAGGGTCATTAACAGTTTTGAAGTAGTTGTGATATTTTATTTCCTATTGTCAGTTTGTTGGAGTTTCAAAGATGACATGGTTTTTATGAAGATAAGATAGTTTAATTTAATAAACCTCGTTGTATGCCACAGTCACAAAGGAAAGTTAAAACAAGATGGACATTAATTTATTGTGTGCAGCTGCTTTTTACAGCTTTACAGATCTGTTGTGTGACTAGGAAGGTCATTTAACACTATAACAAGTGTAATAAGAGCAGCGTAAATTTTTAATTTCAGTCAGCAAGTGTAGTTATTTTACACATACATATCCATGTATGCTGTGATAACCTTACACTTTTTTTTATAGAAGTCAATTCTAGTCAGTAATCATAGCCTTAATCCATTGGCAAAAATTCTAGAATTTTCAATAACCCTGTATGACCCTGTGTGGTGAGCATACTGAGGTTTTCTAGTTAAAACTGATTTAAACAACAAAGTTGGTGTTGAGTTGCTGTTACTGCACTGAACAAGATATATCTTAAGGAAAAATGATTCTTTTAGCTTAATTATTCTCTTATTAACAAAGGTTCCCTTTATTTGTCCATCTGTCTGTCTGCTAGTGTGTTAGTTACTCTCATCTTGTACAGTATTTACAATGTCTACCACGCAGTTGAAAGGATTTGAGTTAAACTTGATACAAAGGTAAACCATCATGCAGAGATGTGCAAGGAGGGTGACCATCCATTTGTGTGTCTGTAGGCTACATAATTTTAACTTTGGCTATAGTTTTTTAACAAACAGCAAGAAATGGTGACTTCATATTTGGCTTGCGTACTCCACAAATAAAGTTTTTCATATGTCTGTATATCTGTCAGTATTTCTGTAACACTTAACCTTGTCATTGCAAGTCTTATGCTGGGTGGAAGGGATTTCTGCCAGACTTGCAAGAAAGGTAGACCATCATGCATAGATGAAGGGAGATTGTCTGTGAGTGTGTCTGCATGTGTCTGTATATAACTATAACCATGACTATGTCAGTGTATTTGTCCCACATACTTTGTCATTGTGACTCCTACATGGTTGAGGGATCTCATTGGTACAGTACTTCATTAAACTATTATGCACAAATGTTCATGAAGGGAGATCGTTTGTCTGGTTGTTGAACAGTGTCTGTCACACATACCTCGTCATCATATCTCCTACTCGTCATCATATCTCCTACATGGTTAAAAGGATTTCAGTCAAACTTGACACAAAGGAAGACCATCATGCACAGATATCCATAATGATGAATCAGGAAATAATATTCCATAGTTTGCACAGCAGGACCACATGAATGCAAAAATTGAACTGAACACTAGGTACTCAAAAGTGGGTGGAATTAGGAAATATATGGAAATATTAATACAAAAACTTTTCAAGATGAAAAGAATAAATTATACTCTTAAGATTTTATAGACAAAAATGCATTACCAAACTATGGCATCTGAGATAAAAAAAATAAGATTGTGCGATCACTGTTTTCTTGCATATGGGCTTTATTCACCTGTGATTTTGAAAGACCTTGAAAAGGTTAAGGAATACATAGGAAATGTCAGCTAGACACTTAGAGAACTGTAGAAGCATTTATATATATATATTATCACATATGAAGGTAAAGGTATAGTACTTAATGAACTATGCCTAATATGCAAAAACAACAGGTTTGTCCAATTTAGAGTTGTATGATGTGCATACAGTCTTTGGAATTGGAATGAAAGGTTATACTATTGAGATATGTTCCTTCACATTCACAATTCAAAACTCATACTGCAATCATTGAGAATTTACCTGAACGTTCACCACTCAATCGGTCATTCAAAGTTTTTAAGAAATGGCTCAAAGACTCACCATACAAGAGTTCAGAAATGTAATGTAGTGGCCTTTTTAAACAAATTGATTGTTGTATATGATAATATTAATAATTCATTAATTTAATTTATAGTTAGTTTTTTCACATTCGTCTTTGAAATTCATATTCTGTATATATCAAGGTAGATCTTTCCTATTTGGTACAAGGTTTTTTATTTTTTTTAAATTTCATAGCTAATGTTTTGGATGTTATTTGTACTTGTACATTATTTCTCAGGATTGTTGTTGTATGTCCAGATGGACAATGAACATAGGTTGAGTAGGTTATAAGTTGAAAACATTTGTTTCAAGTTGCCTTCTCTGGAGATTTGTTTCTGAAGTTTATCGCTAATGCTTTCAGTGCCAAGCCAACCTACCAACTTACATCCATCACGTGTGACAGCAACATCCATAGAACTGAGTTGGACTCGGCCATCGCATCAAGGAGAAAATATCATATCTTATGAACTTTACTGGAATGATACCAAAACACAGGTATGCCAAAAACTTGATCTCTCATAGTCACATATGAAGGTAGAGGTATAGTACTTAAATGGAAGTCATGGCAGCACTAGTACATTTATTTACTTATTTACAGGAAAAACAGCAGCGCAATATACCAGAAGGGGAGAGCTACGTTATAGAAAACCTGCACCCAAACACTATTTACCACTTCTGGTTAGCAGCTAGATCACAGCGAGGGGAAGGTGCTGAGACAGCACCAATGTCTGTTCGCACCGAACAGTACAGTGCGTAACTTTTATCTATTTATTTTTTAATCCAAACAGAATAACTCCAGAATGGCTTTCTTTCACTTGCATTCAGTATTTTAGTCATCCATTCTTAGATTAGTATAGTAAATTTATATTTTCTGTTTACCTAATACCTGTAGTATAGAGGGTTCATACTTTTCATTCTCTAACGAAAATTTGTTGAAGATTTCACACCAACTTGATTATTTTTATTCAGTGTTAACATGGAATGCTAAGTATTCATTTATTTCAAGTCAGCGAAAGTAGTGTTTACTATTTAGTTATAATGCACTACAATTAAATAGAATTCTCTATAGTATTTCACTACAGTGAATTTTATATTTTTTATTTTTTTATTTTTTATAACATTTTTATTACAGTAAGTACAGAAACAGCTTTATCCAGTTATTAAAGTGGATCATTCTTTTGCTTTTTTATATCAAACTTAATTTTGAAAATAAACTAAAACTTCGACACATAAGTTTTATGCTATACATATTTGGTACAGTTTAATGTGCCTGGTCACACAAGCTGGATGTTAATATTAGGGTTACAGAGATGAATTAACTTGAATGGATTTTTAAGGTATTTTCCTTGCGAACATTCAGATAATTTGGACAATGGAGAAAATTTGGGTACGCTTTAAAAGGGATTCATACATTTTAATAGTGGATATGATCATACTTAGCTCTGTTGTTGGTGTCATTTATATTTGCTAATAATATTATTATTCTAGGTCATATATTTTGATCATGTAATCCAAGGGAAGAAGATTATGATCAGTCGTATAATGCTTTTTATACTTTATTTTCCTAAATAGGCTGGAATATTCATCGTAGTGTTCATTCAGTTCTGTACAGTGTATCTGTTCTCATTTTTTCAAGTTAACCAGTTTTAATAACTTTAAAATCACGTATTAGAATTTTATACTAAATGGGTTACTGCTTGCAGTGTGCTGTACTTGGTACACTGTAGGCTGTACTACCAATTTTCTGCAGCATTCCTTTAGCCCCAGCTTGCAAGTGTTTAATTCCCCACCTAGCTGTCCAACTTCTTCAAAGTTGCATTAATCTCCTTCAATACTTACTTCTCATCAAAAAATAATTTTATTGGATGAGCAATACAAGAGTTTAGAGTGTTTTTTAGTGGTCTTGAAAAACTAACTTTTAATACAATGTAATGGAGGTTAGGATTGACTGCCAAGGAACTTACTTGATACAGTATTGCAATATTGTTTTGAATAGAGTAGGAAGAATGATGGTTCTATTTAAGAATGTTGCCATAATTTTATTATAATAAAATATTTCTTTTATATTTTTATTTTATGAAGACTGATTTTTTTTATAGCGTAGTCGCTTGTTTTGCCCTCAAGGGGTTACTCTTCCATGGTCTACCAGAGCTCTGTGGTGACCAAACTAATATCAAAGGATTTTCTTTTAGCTGGTCTTGTGGCCGGGTATTGTGTCATAGTGATAAACACTATGACACATGGTGGAGTATATTATGGACTCAAAGACAAGGGGGGCACTTTCCCAGATCTTACAGAGAGGCTGTATACCCAGGTTCTTCCATTGCCAAAACCTGCTAGAAAAAGTGTTTATTGCACATGTGCTGCTTGCCACACCGTCGACAACGCACCAACACGAAGACCAAACAACCATTACTACTGGTTGGTCAACACAGTGCTCCGAAAAATTCTACTTTTTTCTCTGATTTTATTAGCGAGGATCATGGAAGTATGTAAAATAGGAAGTTAAGTGCTTAATTTTAAGTTCCAGTTAAAATTTAATTTTAAACTTTTGGAATTGGTAACTAATTTGTGTGTGAAAGCTGGAACCTGGCGTTTCTTGCCAGCACATGGTCAGCGCTTACTCATGATTATTGATTGCTAGTTTTGTAAAGCACAAATTATTTTAGAGAATTTGTCATTCTGACTAAGTGTTTTAACTAAAAGAAATATCCCACAATTTATCAATAATATAGAAAATTCTTTGAGATTATATGATGTCTGCAATAATCTAGGCAGTAAGTGAGAATAATTTTAGACTAGATTAATAGTGGATGTTGCCTGTAGCCTATAACCTAAGATTGCATATCCTTAAGTGGCCTAGCTTAGACCAAGGACCCTAGGATTAGATAATAACAATATCTGAACAAAATAATCAGTAACCTACCTATAAGGCTACATAGTAAATTTTTTCCTTTTATATAAGCCTGTACACTTAGCATGATCTAAATAATCAAGGACTAGGCAGTACCTTATATTAGGGTAAGTGAAATTTTTTACAAAACATCCCATTATGGGACTAAATTGTTAGCCTAGACCAAGTAACCTAGGACTAGATAAAATAGTAATCTGTGTTGGATGAGATGGTAGCCTAGCTTTAAGGCTACATACTAAGGTAATTGAATTTTATGTGACCCATACCCTTAAGTGTAAATAAAATAATCTGGATTAGGCAGTAGCCTTGATTAGAGTAGGCTAAGTGATAGCCTAGCTATAAGGTTACACATTAGTGAGTTACTGTTTTATATAGTAGACCAAATAGCCTAGGATTGGATATAAACAACAACCTGAGTTAGACAAAAACAGTAGCCTAACCATAAGGTTACATATTAGTAAGTGTCTGTTTTCATATAGCCTATGCATTTAAGAGTGATCTAAAATGATCTGGATTAGGCAGTACCCTATACTAGGCTAAGAAGAACATTGTAGGAAATATCCTATTATTGGTCTAAGTGGTAGTTTATAGCAAATAAGCCTAGGGTTATATTTAAACAGTATCCTAGGCTCAATAACAACTTAGTTTTTACGACTTGGTAGCCTATCTGTAAGGCTACATATTAGTAGGGGTCTTACATAGCCTATAACCTTAAAGGTGAAATAAACCTAGACCAGGCAGTAGTCTAACCAGATTAAGTAGGAATGCCTTTTCTAAGGGTATATCATACTATTAGCCTAAAACAGTAGTTCAGTTTAAATAAAGCAGTGGCTGCCAAATATCAAATAAAAGGGTAGTCTCAGCCAGATAAAACAGCAAACTAGATTATAAGAAGGTTCTTCCCTCTATAGTTTATATCCTTAAGTGTCTTTAATAAGCCTAGAATAGGCAGTGGCCTAGAGGAGGTTAAGCGAGAACCCTCTAAGGAATCGTCTATTCTTAACTGAATGTAGATTATGTTAGAAGCATTAACCTAAGCCATATAAAACAGTAGCTTGGTTAGTTAAACAAATTAGTTTATAACAATCAGTCTGAATGGCATGACATTCAAAATTAAATTTCACATAGCCCTTGCAAACAGACTAACAGTGTATAAGTAATACAGCCGTGTACTGGTGTCAAAGCTCTAATATAGAAATTGTCACTTCTCTTCTCCGGTCTTTTGTACTACAAAGACCCGCTCCTGAAAGGCTTCCAATTACTTGGTCCCTGAACAAGGTGCTTAGACTTCTGTCAACCCCTCAATTCAGTGGACTCAGTACAACCACAACTCACATGCTGTAAAAGGCGATTTTCTTGATTTTGTTAGCTTCAGGAGCTTGTATTAGTGAACTGGGCTCTCTTAGATGGGGACGATACATCACGCAAACAGCTGACCATCAATTATTATTGTCCCCTGGTCCATCATTCCTAGCCAAGAATGAGAATCCTTTAAGAAGGAAATCCCTTATTAGGAAAGTAAGTACATTGCTGGCCTTCTTCAGAAATGTCTCTTTTGAAGAAGTCTCCGAATGTACAGGGTGGTCATCAGAGACAGTATTTTTAAAACGTTGCCACAAACTTGAACAAATTCCACTACACTGTGTATCAGTAGGTTGCATGGTTAGTCCTAACCCCTAGGCGCTACAGCGGAAAACCAGGGGTCTTATTGATAGTGAGTATGCTAATTATCACTGGGAGAAGGGTGACAGTACTGCAACCAAACCCAGTATGCTTAGGTAAGCCACTGTAGAACTGCATCCTAAAACATAAGTTTGTGTATAGTTTCTTGATCTTTGGTACCAAAACCTGATGAGTATTTGGAATAAAGAATGGGGCTAGAAATTTGTGGCTTGACCTCAGACCAGAAATGTTTTTTCTTTGGGATGTTGGGATTGAAAATTGAGAGCTTAAGCCTTTTTTTCACCTGTCAGTTTCTTTGTAAAGCTCTTTGAGGATGAAGCAAGAGACTATGCTATAAAAAAAAAACAGGTTTTGACTTAGGAAAAACCTATTTTTGGAAGTCGCTGTTGAGTCCTCAAAACCCTCCCACTTACCTGGAGGAAAGGCATGGGATTTGGGTGAGGGATCATCCGGCATTGGCCAACAGAAAGTAATGGTTTTGTGATCTTTGTGTCGGTGCATTGTTGACGGTGTGGTGAGCGGTGCATGCGCAATAAAGACTTCTTCTTTTAGCATGTTTTGGCAATGGAAAACCTGGGTATACAGCCTTGCTGTAAGATTTGGGAAAGTGCCCCTTATCTTTGAGTCCATTACGTACTCCATCATGTGTTATAGTGTTTATCACTGCGACACATTACCTGGCCATGAGACCAGCTTAAAGAGAATTCTTTGATATTAGTTTGGTCACCATGGAACTCGGATAGACCATGGAAGGGTAACTCCACAAGGACTCAGTAGCGACTACCAAAAATAGGTTTTTCCTATGTCAAAATCTGTTTTTTAAAATTATTTTATTTTGGGTCAAATGTTTTAGAATGAAAAATATATAATTTTAATCATACTATGATGTGCCAGTCTGATAATTGTTTACTTTTGAAATTTGTGTTATATTAAGATGAAATTACTGAAGGTAATTCAGAATATATTTAGGTACCAAAACCTGAACAAGCATGAAAATTTTAGGAGCACTAGGGTGTCTCCTGCAATGAATTATTCTTGCAGAGTTATACAAAGTCATTCTGTAATGCCCGAGTCTGTGATAGGTTTCCTTTTTATGACACTCATTTCAAGTGCTGTAATTTCCATACACTTTTTAAAAACAACTGTTGTTTTTTGCTTTTATAGAATGCTTTGTTAAAATGTACCAGTTAAAGCACATTATGTAGATTAATACAGCAGCTAGACTACAATACAGATATGCAAGAAAATATTTGAAGTGCAGTATTGGTAAGTTTTGCAGGCATTGTCATCATTTCACCAAAATAACTAGCACTTGCAAATGCAATACTGATTTGTAGTCCATTCACAAATCATATATATTAAGCATTACAGCCTAACATATAGTAATAGCAAATCTTTAGCACTTTCAGAGTTGCATATTATAAGAGGGCATTTCAGTATGTTCATTTGTCTTTTGATATAACATTCAGAAACTTGTTGGAAATTGTAATGGACAAATGGCAGTAGTGTATCTTTGAAATGCAAAGTTTATTTGAAATAATATTTTAATGTAGTGTGGTGTCATTATAGTCTTGCTTTCATTTATTTGCGTTATCTAAGTAGGTAAATGTGAAATTTTGTGGGGTTAAATGCTTGATCACGTGATTCCTTTGCAAATGTACTCTTAATCCATAATGTCAGTAGGTGCAATTGTGCTCAGTCCATAATTTCATTGGATATATGTATTGCATAGTTTATAAAGTTCATGGTAGTTTATGAAATGGTTTGTCCCCAACATTTCTAGTTCTTTTATTAGGGATGTTGCATTGGCTTTAGTTATTAAGAATACATATATTTCAGTTGATATAAAGTAATTATCAATTGAGAATAAAACAGAACATGCTAATGAGCACTGTATGGCAATCCCTACAGCCCCAGGTGCTCCCCCTAGTAACATTCATGCTGTCACGGAAGACTCAGAGAGCATCAGAGTGGATTGGGAACCTCCCCCTGAAGATAAGCAACATGGAGAGATTACATACTACAAGCTTTTTTATGTGAACAACTCAAGGCCAGATTCTGATGCATCTGTTGAAACCATTTCTGATCCAAACAAGCGTGAATATCTCATAACAAATCTGCAAAAATGGACTGAATATCGTGTGTGGATGTTGGCTGGAACCGTTGTAGGGGATGGTGTTAAATCTGATCCATTGCTAGTACGCACAGATGAAGATGGTACGTATGAGGAGGCATTTTCTGTGAGGTGATGAAATGTATTAAGTTTAGGCAGATAAAATTTACAGTCAGAATCAAGCAGCAATTTGAGTGATATTAGCTAATATCGGAATGATCATAGAAGGATTTGCTGACCAACTAGTATGATTATTTTTGCTTTAGTAATGAATTTGAATTGGCTAGGACTAAGTAGTCTTTAATATTATTCAATCTTTCTCTCATAGATAACTAAATGCTTTCCAGTACCTTGAAAAAATTGTCGTATCATTAGACATAAATGAACAGCAGATACATGCTCTAGTTACTAAGCAACCTATTACTACTGTATTTTTTATTATCCTTCTTCACCACTGCATGAGCACCATGCACATTCATAATGCACATAGATGATAATAGATTTTGAAATGGAAGCCATCATTGCTTAAACAGGCTTAACTAGTATATTGCAAAATACCTTTGTGGCTTGCTGTAGATTTGTGTATTAAGCCCAGAGGAAGTAGTTTCAGTCATTAGCAGGTTAATTCCCTCATAGGCTTAGAGTGGACTGTTAGCACTGATGGCTCATCAGACTCTCAACTGTATACACTGTTTTCTGTGCCCCATTTCTCCTCAGGACAACATCAAACATGAAAACTGTAAGGAAGGGCAAATGGAAGTTCTAGGTGACATACAATAACAGGATATTTAGAGAAAATATAATACTAGATAGGTGCTGTTACAGGATGGTCTGAGTTAGGTTTATCATGTTCTCACTGTAATATTTTTTCTTTTCTTACATAACTTAGTGTATATGTTTAAACTTGTGTTCAGTACATGTTAAACTTTTTGTTTTTTTGTAAATCAGACCAAAGCATCTGCAATGTTAGCTGGGGATGATGGAGTTTCATCCTCCTTTGAATGGGATGGATGTTTTAAGGCTGGGCTCTAAGGGGTCATTTATGCTTGACTGAATATAATTTGAATGCTAATGTAATTTAAGCTCTTCACTGACATTATACTGTAACTTCAAGGAAGACATTTGTTTTACTATTAACAGTTTTCTTTCTGTCTTGAGTATGTGCTTCTTGTAGATACAATTTTCATAGGAAATTCTGTATCTGCACAGAATATTGGTCACATTTCCAGTTAAATTATGTGACCTATAAAAACTTAAAGATTACTGGCAAGTAGTTTTGCAATAGTCTTAACATTAATATTCTTTTTGCCAGCTGCACATACTTGCATTTGTGCGCACATAATTATCTGCACATGAAACGTTGCATGAGACACTTACAGATTTGATATTCCACACCACATTCATGGATGACCCAGTGAGTCCTTAAACACAATCCTGGCATTCTTAACATGTCACCAAAATGATTACCACTGTTATTTATTTGTAAAACCAAACATTTATGTTGTATAAATCAAATACTAAGTTTTTTTATACTGTATTTAGATATTTATGTGGTTGTATACTTTTACCTTAAATTTAAGTCTGAAATTTTACCTTGGTTAGTTGTATGAATGATGACATCTTGACACTAGTCTTTTTGTTATATGTTAAAGTGTTTTATGTTATCACAGATTTTGAGTTTTCTTGTTGAGATATATATTTGAATTAAGAATGCCAGAATTCATACTAATCCAGACTCCATATATATCACAGTAGATGTTGTTCACTGCTTCAAACAAGAAAACTATCTGTACAACCTGCCATGAACCTGTATCAAACTAACACACTTGTTTCCCTGCCCCTTACAAGGATACATTAGTAAGTACAGTTGCTGCCTACATGAGGACAACCTTGCTCCACCCTACATCTTGAATGGTCCCTTTTACAACATTGTAGTAATATTCCAGCACAAGTACAGTTACAGTCATCTCCCAGATTAACTGAGCAACAGATTTATTAGCTTTGGTTGATGACAAAATTATCCTACCAAAAAACCACCGATTCACTTGTCAGGTCCTGTGTTAGTCGTGATTTTTGCTCCCCAAAATTGCCCCTTCTTGAACATGGATAAACAAGTCCTTTTAACCTTTCTCCTGCTGTTAACCGTAAACACCGATGGCTCACAAACCTGAGAGACATAATACCTTCTGTTCCTCTGTGCTGTTTTGCCTTTCCAGATAAAAATCTCCATTTGTTTTCAGTGTTAAATGCTTAATAAAATATACACTTGAGGGAGATTAACCACGTATACTTCTTGAAATAATTCTCATGTAAATATAAACACTTCTAAATTTAATGGTTATACTTTGACATACTGATTGGTTAACCATTAACTGAGAGAAAAACATAGGTTACAAGCTGTAGTAACTCCATGTCAAGTGCATGTTACTAAGCAAGTCTAGTCAAGAGGTCACCTTACATTAACCTTATTTGTTTCCACCCTACAGCATATTCTAGTCATTTCTTAAGCTTTCATAAACAAACTTTATTATTGTATTTTTGATCTTCATGAAATGCTTTGTTTTGATAGTTAGTGTCATGCAGTGAACTCTGCATGCCACTGTTGTCAAGGGAATGCAGAATATGATTTATGTCAGAGTAGCAGGCAAAAAACTTACTTTTAAAATCTCTTAGTAGTCTATAACCTTTACCTTCACTCCTTTAACTTTATTAGTGGTTTTCCTTAGTAAGTAGCATCTTATGTTTGACATGTACCAATATCAGCAGCCAGTAAATATTTCTGACTGCCATATTTTAATATCATTACTAGCTCTTGCCATTGCTGTAGGGTGGTATAGCTGCAAGCTATTGTGCGTATGGATCCCTGAGCACGGTGTAGCTAGTCTCTGTAGTGACTTTCAGTCATTATTATCCCAGTCTTTTCTAGTCTTTAGGTTGCTTTGTTTACTCTTTATGTTGCAGTTGCTTTACACTCACTGTTACATGCACCAGGCACCACACTTGCTCTATCACTCCATATCTGTCTGTCAATCTATCTCTCAGTGCTTCCTTTTCTACCACTTGAAAATTATAGTTCCATCTTCCTTTAATGCATGCACTGTCTCTTTTCTTCCTATCTTAAACCTATCTTCATCTTGTTAACACTGTAGCCAAATAATATGTTGGATGGTGTAAACAAACTTCAGGTGGGGGATGTTGGCAGGCTATTGATGGCATTGTTTCCATTTTTTCCTCTCTTGCCTTCCAAAATGACAGCTATTCCGCGGCGTAAGTATAAAAGGGTTTGTAATGCCTTGTAGATGTGGTGCTAGTAAGTGGTGTGGATTTTAATCCTTTTGAAGCAGATGTTTTTCGTTTCTTGTATATTTTTGTGGATTTTTCTTAGCTAATTTGCTTCCAGAAAATTTTTTTGTGCACTGGTTATACTGAGTAACCTCATTTTTTCTTTTTTGGCATTTTTGCCATGAATAATAATTTCCCAGATTATTTTATTCACCCCGTCATATATATTGGTTATCTTGTCAAAAGATCAAGATTTACTCAAATATTGTGTTATAAAGTAAATTGTTATTGGTTTGTGTGAATGCAGTACCCAATTTTTGGAATATATTGCATAGATTTTTTTAAAATGAAAGTGATAAAGAATCTGAAGAAAATGGCTATTCATGGCAAAATCTAAACACAAAGTTGTCTTAGTCGCATAGTTAGAGCTCAATGTTGATGCGAGTGAGGCGTGGTGAAATGTATTGCCTTTTCTCCTCCTCCTCCTACTCCTCTTCCTACCAAAAATGCTGTGTGTTGTTCCTCTCTATCCTTGCCGACCTTTCTCATCCTTTGATTACGTGCAAGAAAGGGGCTATATCTTTCTGCTCATATAGCATTTCCTTTACTGTAGTCAAAAAGTAAATTATGACACTTTCCCCCTAATCAACTTCAAATGTGCTGTTAGTTCTATAGAGGCAATGTAAGTATTTGTTGTGATTTTACAAAGTACAGTTTCAGGTATTATGCCACCCCCCTTGAGAATTTGGGTAATATAATCACCAGATTCCCCACCCCATGATGTCCAAAGTAATCCGCTGAAGGATGTTTGATAACGTTTCTCACTGATTGATGATTCCCCAAAGAACTAAGCTACTCTGGAGCATTGACATCAGGAGCATCAGGGATACAAGTGTTTATTTTTATATAGATATAGAACGCTCTGCTCTTAACCTAAGGGTCTTTATTGGGTGTGGTGTGTCAAATAAAGTGCAAGTTACTATGAATGGTAACTGTCAATTTGATTAGATAATAACTGCTGTCAGAAATAGACAAGCAGAAATTTTAGGAATAAGTCATTTTCATAATCAAGAATAAAACTAAATTGTGGATATAAACTTGAAAAAATCTTTAGATTCAATTGTAATATTATCTATGGCAGTGGCAATAGGCTCTTCTTTTGATTTATTATTCTAGTAAGTTTTTATCTTTAAAATTTCTAATGCTTTAACTGAAAACACACTGTTCTATGCTGTTTACTGAAAGTAATAGTAAATTTATTTTTACCACTGGTGGTAAAGTTTCAAGTAAAACACACAGCAAGGTTGCAGAATTGCCTTATACTTTGTTTGGTTTTGTGCATTTGTGTAATCGATCTTACTACGTATATAAGGTTAATAGAACTGTTTTCTTACAGCGCTGCTAAAATATTAAATGATTGGTGTTCTCCTTAAAGATTTGCACTGTCTACCTGTATGTGGGTGGAATTTATTAGCACTTCCTCATTTAATTTATTGGAAAAACTTTCTTTGCTTGAGCATTGAAATTTTATCCACAAGAAGAAATGAAATGAATTATTCATGGACTGTTCTTTGTTTTCTTTGTGAAATAGTCATTCTCTCATTGACCTAAATGGTCCTTTTTTCTTTTCATGAATGTAGTTTAGGTTAACCCCCCCCCATCAAAAGGTAATCTATAAATGTACTTAAAGCTGCAAATTTCACAGAGGTCTAACTATTTCGTAATTTGATAGTACATAAAGTAAGGAGCAAATTGGTGATTCTTTTGTCCCATGCCTCATGCTTTTTTTTACAAGATATAAAGTAAATGTCCTATGATATTACCCACCATCAAACCAGATACAGTCGACCCCCGATATTCACGGGGGATGCGTACCACTAACCCCCGTGAATAGCTCAAATCCGCAAATATTTAAAACCCCTCTAAAAACACTTATAACTGCCTATTATGATAGTTCAAAACACCAAAAAACCCTCTAAAAATGCTTATACCTGAATATTTTAATACTGTAGCTTTATCACAAATAGTGCATTTAGTCATGAAAATTATATGAAAATACAATAATTTGTGAATATTTCTCTATGAAAAATACTGCGAATAGGCAAATTTTCTGCAGATGTGTATATGTTCCACAGAGAAATCTGTGAGTAGGTGAAGCGTGCCCATAAGACTTTCTATATGTAGAAAGATGATGGTATTATTGCTACATTCCCTTATTGGGGAAGTGCCATCAGTGGACCTCACATGGTGCACTGTAGGCATTACTAAGGGTGTTTATACATCCCTTCGACCCTTAGCTATACCCATGTTTTAGCTCAGAACTTTACCTTCATTACCGTTTCCCTTCTTCAGTCTTGCTGTCCAACTACTCCAACACCCTTGTTTCAATTACATTAGCACTGAATGGCTGAAGTTGCCCCAGTGTTTGGCTTTTTTAGCCTAAACTCCATGAATCTAATCCATTATTGCTGTGTACTTTAGCTCTTGTTTTGCCATTACAGTTTCTATGGATGCTATCAACTTATCAATAACTCTCCAAGTTCTTTTATCTCTCCGACAATATTGTTTTGAAGTAATGTTATCCTTTTTCCATAAATTGGTAATGGTGCATTCTTTGATGATATCCATTTTGGGCATCTTCCTTCAGAGCTATTTCAAGAAGGAACTCCCATTAGCTCCATTCATGTTTGATGAGCATTAACATGTACATTCTGTTGAGGGGCTGTGCTGTCAGACTGTCCATATCTAAAGTCTTTCATTCCTCATACTGCACCTTAAAACTATGAAATACAGTTGTATTCTTGGCTGTGTTTATTATCCTAATGGTCTTAAATTTAAGAAAGGTTATATTGCTATAGTACTTTGAAGTTCCATACAGCATTAACTGAGTTTTTTGTGAATTGTATTGCTGTTTTTATACATAATATCTAGTGTAGATTTAAGTATTAAAGTTTCTCCCAAAATGTTATATTGCTATATACTATATAGGCAGACCATGCTTACTGGCGGCATCAGTTAACGGCGTTTCGGTGTTATGGCGCTTGGTTGGCGATGTCATTAACAGGATTTTTGGCGCTGATCTCTGGTTAATGGCACCGTTAAGCGTGGGTTTCGACGCCGATCTCCAGTTAACGGTGCCGATATCCGGTTAATGGCGCCATTAAGCGGGGTTTTCAGGGCTATTATCACTGATTTTTGGTTAGCGGCGATTTTTGGTTAGCAGCGCTCAGCCAGGGACAGAACCCCTGCTGTTAACCGGGATTGCCTGTATATATATATATATATATATATATATATATATATATAATAATAAAGATTTGTCCTCAAAATTTATCTAGACTAGAGAATGGAATTGTGGAAAAAAATTAAGTACATGTGTAAAGAAATAATTTATTTGTCATGATTTAGGTGGCATATTCAATTATAAATTGATGATGGACATGCAAAATATTGTAAAAAGAAAACCAGATTTGTAAGATAATTTCTGTAAAATTTAGTTCCAGGACATATGTTTCATTTTGTACTTTTTATGACATGATTTAAAGAAGTGCAGGACTTTCTGGGCTTTTTCGTTTGATAGGTGTCTGAAATTCAACGAGTTAAGGTCAGTCTATGACACTCCTGCTTTATCCTTTTCTATCTATCAAAATAAACATTATATTTTCAAACACAGGACACAGGTCTTGTACTACTGTAATTTAACTAATGAAAATTTCAAACAAAAATAAAATTAACAATTTTATTTTTGTTTGAATTTTGTTAATTTGGACTTTGGTGATTTATAAATGTTTTGCTGTCTAATCTTTGCAATAGCCTGAAGAATTTCAACAGTACTGAATGTTTTGGTACTTACTTTAAATATACTGTGATAGTTTTGCATACTTTAAATATACTGTGATAGTTTTGCATTCTTGTAAACCTAATTCACTTTTGGTAAGTCCTGCTCTACTAGTTTATAAATTTGATAGAGATATCAATTAATATTAGGATGAAGAAGCATTGGATGTGAAGTAGCATCTGTTTCAGTTCATGTAGATTGTGTCAAGGATTATCCTGTTTCTGAGAAGTTCCCACTATTTGGAGACCTGGTATAATGCCTGTTCTCCATTAATTGGTACTGTATGTGGTGTGCACCTTTCTATCTTAGATTTATTATGTAGGCTGCTTAATACCACTTTTTTTAGTCATAACAGCTATCTGACTCAAGCAAGTCTATATACAGTACTGTACTAATTTTTGATATGTGGATTTAATACAGGTATTTCTATATCTTAAGCATGGAAATATAATTTTGGTCCATCTTAGGGGCAAAGTCAATGAAACCTTAGCAGTCATAGACAAGATATAAATACAGTACTGTACATTCTTCAAAGTGTTTTCCAAAAAAGATGACCAAGGTATTTTACATGCATCCTATTACCTTAACTCTGTAAATTAATTTATACCTTAACTCTGGTAGCGAATTTATGCTATGAAAAATTTTTGCATTGATGTTGGGAAAAAAATTAAGGTTTGTAGTAAGCAAACTTATTTTAAATTTATGGACAGAACAGAAAATGTTTTTAAGAAAGAATATGAGTTTTGCCACTTATATGGTCATAAAAAGTACTTTCAACCCTGTCCATGAAATTAAAATAGTTATACTTATTGCAGGTCCTACTTTTTTCCAACATTACTGTTGAATGAAATAACCTACTATGTACAGTTTCATTTACTGTATTTTTATTTTTTAGTTGTCTATATAGTAAACCTACCGTATTCGTGGGGGATATGTACCCCCCCACGAGTAGCTAAAATCCACGGATACTTAAAAACCCTCTAAAAACACTTAGAACTGCCTATTTTGATAGTTTAAAAAAAAAAAACTAAAAATGCTTATACCTGAGTATTTTAATAGTTTTATCACAAAAAATGCATTTAGTCATGAAAATGATATGAAAATACAGTAATTAGTGAATATTTCTCAGCGAAAAATACCGCAAACAGGCGAATTTTCCACGAATATTGGGTAGATACGTTCCACAGAGAAATCCGCGAATATGTGAGTCCGCAGATTGTGAGACTGCAAATATGGGGGGTTTACTGTAGCTCTTCACCCCTTGCTCTTAGCTTTGGATTCTGTCATGAGCTAATGCACTTAGTGAAAAATGCAGCAAATTTCTTGAACACTTCAGAAAGTTTTTCCAGGTCATTATGTATTGCGGGGACAACTTATAAACAATTTTAATGTGTTCAGTCAAGCACTTAAAAGATTAATTAGTCAGAATGCCTGGTGCATTCATGTACATTGATCTATGAGGATCAGTACAAACTATTAAAAGTCATGAAATTTTGTTAGCTTTTTTAAGAGGGTACTATATGTGTACCTTGCATGGCTTACTATGGACAACACTAAAGATTCATAGTTACATCCTTTTGGCTCTAGCTGCATTGTTTTCTGCATTTATTTTACTTTTCATCTATGCTGTTTTAGCTGTTCTACTCTTCAACCTTGTCTCGCTCCAATTTTCACTACTTATTTGGAACCAGTCCTTCAGGCCAGCCCAGTGAGAGTCAAGTGAAGAGTATCTGTATGGTTAAACTAAACTACTTCCAAATGATAAGTGTAAAATCAATACGTAATTTCCTAAGATTTTAACTTTATTAATAGTGAAGAGTAATTATGCATGGGGAGATGGAATATGATAGGAAGTTTCTCGTACAGATAAGTGAATGTAATTTTTTACCCTCTGAAGTAAAGATTTTGTGTGAGATAGAATTCTCGAATTTTCAAGTATAGCAGTAGAATTCCTTAGCAATGATGCATATTGCAGTTAAATGCTGTTAGCTGTATTATTTAACTTTTTGGTTCAGTTATGATGCACAGACATTTCAAAATCACACTGTTGAGTTATCTTGACACGTTGACAGTATTTTTGGCAATTTTCAACCTTTGATTGTATAGGTATTTTGTCTCTGTTTTATTGTTTTGTTTTGTATGAATATGCCACAATAAAGCACAAGTACTTTGTTCTAAAGCGACACCAGAATGAATATCATACCATGAATACTAACTATACTGAGAGTATAGTATACAAAAGTAAAATACTGCTTATCTCAGCTCTGGCTCTGGTATGGACAGGATTTGCAAAGGCAAATTGACTGAGAGAGTTAAATTAGACATGGTTTGAGCAGAATCAGTGCAACCCATTGTTAGTTTTATAGGACATTATTTGTGTATTGTTCTGTCACAATTCTGAGCAGGTCATCATTTGTTGTATAGGGAATTTATTGTTTAAAATATGACAAATAATTATGTCCATTATCAAAATTTGGAAGAAAGTATGTTTTAACCTGTGTTTACATTAACATGACCCAAGAGTAGTCAAACAGATTTTGAATAAACTTGATGATAGCATTCATTAGATGACACCCCCATCCCAGTTATCAACTTCTGGTGGATCTTAGTGAAGAGTTGGCTATGTATTTATTGCCATGGAAATCATCACTTTCTCTATGAAGTACTGTATGGGAAGTTTGGAGGCATTCATTGCCTCACAAAGCACTACATGTAATTGCTACCAATTTGACAGTGCTGTGACATATTGGTGTAATAAGTAGTGTCTGTTTGAGTTCAACCTTGAAATTTGAAAGGTCAAGATTTTGTTATTTATGTCAGTTACCTTTATATAAGCAGAATAATCACCTTCATCTTCCTGGATAATAGGCAAGCTATGAAATTACATTTGTTGAGGTAGTTGATTACTTGCATCAGTGGAAGATTTAAGGCCAAGATCAGACTTCATACTTAGTCTTTGTTTATATTACTGGGTTGAGTGACTCCACAGAGTTATCCAGTACAATGTAGTGAGTTTTATTATTACATTGTTCAATCTTATGCTTAAAAAATTCTTGTTTGGGATGTGTACCTCTGCAGATGAAGTGTCCTGTATCAGTTATGTAATTTTCATTGAGTTACTAGTCATTTCAGTGTTAGATTTATAAGTATGTTTTTAATGTTTGTTTTTCTTTCTTATAGTTTTAGAAAAAATTAAAATGGGAACTTAATCACAAGCCCCTGATCTTTGAGGTACTGTATTCAAGAGCATTAACTTTTCATCATTTTATATTGTATTTTTTAGCATGTAGGGTTGTGAATCTTATACAGTACTTATGTATCTCAAACATTTCATAAAATGAGGCACTTGTAATGCCTTCTGCAAACACAGCTTTACCATTAGAACTTATCATACCAAGTAAGTTGTAAAATACAGTTTCAGAAGACTATTTCCTTATGACCTATATGCGTTACACAATAATTTTTTACCACAGCTGAGAAGTTGTTGCACACTTGCAATTCTGTGGCTCATAACTTTAGTGGATAATTTGAAGGTCAAGCCTGTCCATTAAGTATCAGAACCTGTTAATTGGTGATGACCTACCAGGCTAGCATAGTTTAAGTCCTGTCAGAGTACCAGGGGTTACCAAATATACAAATACATTCATTTGAGTATATTATCCAGTATTCAATGTTTGTTTAAACCCATAGTCTAAAATATAACCTTTCAAATCAGTGAACCCCTTAAAAATACCAATTCATGGTCCTTTTTATCCTAATCTATAACTGTTCAAGTCAAGAACCTTATCTTATACATAAGGAATGAGAGAACCTTAGCTGGGAATTTAACCTGTTTCATTTAAATAAAGTAGTTTATGATAAGTATTAATTTCAATCATATCTGGTTTAGAAAGTTGTAGGGTATACTGTAAAATGTTGTTTCATAGTGGTGGTTGAAGGACACTTAGTCCTGACCAGAATCACCAATTTCGTGGTCGATAAACACTTATGTTAGATTCCAAGCTTACAAGACATATTTTTTGTAATCACAGCGCACTAGGTCTAATCACAAAACTTGTATAATGATCACAAAAAATATTTTGGAGGTCAGATAACCAAAACACTACCATCACAAGAAAAAGAATTATTTTGAGAACCAGACACAGAGCTTAGGGCATTGATTAATACTGAGAGATCTTGAGTGTGTGGAACATAAGGTAGTGTGACCAACAGGTTTATGCAGGAATAGAAGTTATCATCTGATATTTCCTTTTACTTTTTTGGATTTTTATGTTTCTGAAATTGATACATATTTTGCAGTGTTATTGGTAATTGGTAAAATCCATAATTTTGAGGTTCAGTAATACAAGGATTTACACTAAAGCCAATATACTGACTATTCAGCATTGCTTGTTCATTGTAGGAAGTAAGCATTAGTAGCAGTAAGATTGATGGCTGTGGATGAATATTGGAACCTTGTGATTGATTGAAGTCTGTGCCACAGCTCTGTGTTTTTTATGAAGTTTGCTGAAATAAGTTTGAGGCCACTTATAGTGTAGCACAGTATATGGGATTTGTATGCTTATTATATAGAAATATTGAATAAGAGCCCATTAAGTAAATTGGACTGAAAAAAACAACAAAATTAGAAGAGCCTTATATTAGGATAAGTAAATTAGAGTTTGGATATGAAAGTAGTGGTATGTTGAAATTTTAGTTTTTTGTGCATCCCTTTTTTTTTTAATTTGGCATTGTCATGTTTTATGGATTTGTGAGAACTCTTCTTACAGGCTGTAGAAGCAAGTATGGTCATGCGCGTGTTTGATATTTGTACGTATTAATATTTTTGCCTTTTAGAATGACATATTTAGACCAGTTAAGTTTACATGCTTATAATTGTAGTTTTAAAAATATAATACTGTAATTATTTAGTTTCATATGTTGTCTAATACATATTTTATAGTTACTGTTGAACATTTTAAGTTTGCATGACTTTGACTCCCTGCTTATAAGCTGGCAGTTTTGAGGACTTCATAATAATGAACACTGGTGTTTTCATGATTGGGACATACAGCACTGCGAATAAGTTGACCAATATGAGGACTATATAATATCAAGCAATGATGTGTGTTTTACTTTGTTAATTTATCAGATACAGCAGTGAGCACTATGGTGTTCTGGTACCAGTGTGTTTCCAGTATTTTTAGACATCTAGCTAAAGCCAAGTGATGTGTGATTCTTTGTTCCTTACATTGTTTTATGAATAAGAACAGTTTGACTACTCTATTAGATGAAATTTACAAATACAGTAGCATGATAGCAATAGGTGGATTAATTTGTATTCTAGTTAGAGATAGAGTAGGTTTGTCCCATCATAAGCTGTTAAGATCTAAGTGTGTTTATTATTTTATATTGGTTAATCATTTACCTTTCACTTGCCCTTCAGAAGGTCTCATTCTGTCATATGGGTAATTATGTGTATTCTGTGTTTATACTCTCTTGTTTAGAGAGATTAAGATATACTTTAATTGTTCTCAGCTATATATTATTTATAAACAATACATAGAATAATCTTGTTCATATTCAATTGTAGTATTGGTGCACTTTTATTTGCATCAGTTTTGTATTCTCGTATGTGTGCTCTAGCTTGTAATTGCCATTTTATAGTTCCTGGTGAACCTCGGGATGTCAAAGTGGATGTAATCAATAGTACTAGCATTGACGTTTCATGGACACCTCCAATTGAGAGAGAGAGACACGGGATCATCAGGGGATACCAGATTCATGTTCAAGAGACTGAGGTATGTTCAGTACTTTTTTTTTTTTTTGGGGTATTTTCCTCTCTCTTTCTTATATGTGCAAAACTTTTATGAGGGCAAATGCACTTTCATTACTTTTTTCATGTAATTTTTATCTAGATGACCCTTTTCATGTAATTTTCAAAAACTAATATTTTTCTTAATATAAATTTGAATTGTAATAGTGACTGTTTTCCATGTTGAATTGGCTGTTTTTATGAAACCTATAAAGACATCAGAAGAACATAGTTTGTGATTTGTGTGAAGTACTTCAGTTGGAATAATTTAATACCAATTTTCCAGGGTGCTGCTGTGATGCCCAGTGGATTTATGCCTTACACTGTTCATAATGGTGATGCCACTAAGTATACTGTAGTAGATTTACGTCCAGATACAGAGTATCAGGTTCAGGTATCGGCTATTACTCGCAAAGGTGATGGCGCCCGGTCTGCTGCAGAAACAGTCCGTATGCCAGGAGGTGTGCCAAATAAACCAGTACTTCTTGTTAAGTGAGTGAAGCATTTGTTATGTTTTAGTCCTGTATTAGTTGGAAAGGAAGGTACCAGTGTACAGTATTCATGAGGGTGTTATATTTTTAGAAACCCTACCTGACATCATAAATATTCATAGCAAATGTAGAACCAGATATTGTGCAAAATCATCTAACAAAATGCCTGTTTTTTTAATAGTGTTAAATTTCTCCTGTTATTTATTGGATACTGAATGACTTTTTGATCACCTAGGGCTAGCCTACCTTAAATTGTGCTCAGTCTGTCATCCTATCCATAGATGGGCAAATTTTTCTAAAGCAAAGCCTCTTGTTTTGAAATTATATGTTTAATACTGGTTTTACACACTTGGAAAATTTAATTTTAAAGTATAGTGCTTCTTATCCATTAAGATGGTTGAAAGTGTCAATTGCAAAAATATAGTCACATTCTATATCCAATATCTCTTTGCTGCCTTCGTGCTTAGCAAGTATCTTAAGTTTTTCTCCAGAGTTATTGCTTTGCTCTTTATCTTCTCATCAGAAGCAGGAGACACACATGGGCCATGATAGGATGTGAAAATGCCATAAAAATGATTTTAACGCCGACATTGGTTCACACTTGTCAATAAATAGAGGAGTGTCTGTACCGTATAGTATAGGAGTCTGTTGAGCTGTTTTATCTACCTACAGATTTAAGAAAGCCATTTAGCTTCAAGCACTTACAGATAATCTGGATTTTGGAGATACTGTAACTGGAAAATTTTTTTAGTTGAGGAGATGAGCTAAAAACTATAAGACTTATGAAAAATTAATTTTTAGTTAATTATATTTTTGTACAATTTAATTTTTGGATAAAATATTTTAAAGTATTGTAGCTCAAAAAATATCCTTTTATAGGTTTATAGACAATTATGTGAGTTTATTTCATGGCCCTGTCAATCACTAGGTTGTTAGTGAGCATCAAGAGCATGTGACAGGTCAATAAATCTCACCTGAGATTTTTTAATAGTTACCCATTCAGCACAGGAGTTTTCTTTGAGGTAACTGTAACCGGATAAAAGAAACCTAGATGTTATTGAGGCATAGATAAAAAAAATATATTTTGTTACATGTAAATGAATCATTGCAAATCAAAAATTTACAGGATGTGATGTACATTACTTAATAATTATATGTAAATCGAGACACACATGGCCAGGTGACCAAAATCACTGTCTGTCATTACTGTACCTCTAAACCAGGCCATGGCTACAGTCCTGGCCAGTGCAGGATTACTTATCAGTTGTACAGTATTACCCCTTGGGTGTATGTTTATCCCAGGCTATAATGAATTTAGAACAATGTTTGTGGCTTAATATTTGTGAATATAAATAAGTTACATGAGTATTAGTTACAAAAAATTCATATATTTTTCACTTGCGCACAACCATTGCTAATACACACGTTTCATGTGACTCATAAGTTTTTCACAAAAATTATAAGGAGTGCAGAATGGCAAAAAGTATTAGTAAAGACTGATTGACAATGTAAATGCACAAGAGGTGCATGTATACATATACAGTCGACCCTCGTTAAACCGGACCCCGTTAACCCGGATATTGGATAAGATGGACACCGAAGAGGGTCAGTCGATTTAAAATATGTAATGTTCATCCACGATTTGAGATAGTTACTGTTCCTCCGCACATCGTGTACCGTTTTCCTTTTTATTTACCAAAGGTAAATAAAAACCTTTCCATTTATATTTTTATTTTATATGTACTGTTCTGTATTTACACTGTACTAAACCGAAATGCTTTTAACTTGTAACCAATTTAACTTGTGCACAGCATGTACTGTCATTAAGAAACGCTATTGTCTGGAAGGGTAGGAAGTGTCGCAGCCAATCACTGAGCATTAACAGTTTTACCTATCTGCTGCCTGACTGGTAGCTACAGTACTATGCCTTGTATGTTTTTTAGGAAAGAAAAAGACATGACAAAGGTAAACTTTATGAAGACAAAAGCTGAGTTGCTGAACAATACTTATGTTGAGAGAGTTTCCAGTTCCCCCTATATTGGGTAATTCCATTCTTGTGAGATTAAAGAGAAGAATTTTGTTGATAAAGAATCTCTGAACCAACAATTTTGCACTCAAAGTAATAAGAAGGAATTCTTTCTATTCTTTAGGTAATCAGTAAAATGCATACACTATTAAAAACTTCGTATTGTATTCAAAACACATGCACTTATGTCTTCGTCAGCTTCTCTGAGCAAAAGTTCTTTCTCTGACAGAATACATCTAAACCTGATTGGCTGGCTGGTTGCCATGGAGATCTGCTAGCAATGACAGCCCTCTACTTCTGTTCTATTTATAGATATATGTCGTGATGGCACTAAGTTTGAACATTCCCATGATCGTGATTATTTGACTGCTGATGGCAAAAATTACTCAGTAATTTGCTTTATATAATTATTTCTTCATGAAAACATGAATTCAGCAATAATTTTAACTTTAATATATTATAGTGGTATGAAAAATTCCACTAATAGTCTGTTGTGGTGATGCGTCATCACTTGCGAATCCTATTCCCGGACCATCCTCAGATTTACGACTGCAAACTGATGACAACGTCAGTAACAATAAAAAACAACCCTATCCAAGATTGATATGATGAAATGTATTTTATAGTCTTACTTATCATTAAAATTCACAAGTTTCATTACAGTTATTTTGATCATGTATATTTTTACGTTTTACGGAATGTTTTTGTTGAAAACAAAATGTTAGTGAACATATGGTCTTAATTTTCCCACTACTGTATTTTATTATTGATGATCTTAATATTATCTCACATTCATTTAACAGTATATTGTAATATAAATAATAATAAACTATAATTAATAAACAACTAGAATGAAAAAACATGAACAAAGGGAAAAAATGTTTTTGCTGCAATAGTGATGTTTGATATGCTCCTGACCCCACAGTTCCAAAATCCGAAAAATTCCAAAAACCGAAACACATCTGGCCCCAAGGATTTCGGGTAAAGGATTGTGTACCTGTAACATAAATTTCATTATCTTACTTTTCATTTTAGAGACTCCACTTCTTTTTACTTAACAATTATGTGTTCATGTCTCGGCCTAGGCATCTACACGTGCGGCTGAATTCTGTCATTTTTATCATGTTTTATTAATTTTTCATCTTTTACCATGAGCTTTAATTCAAACGTTTCTACATTGGTTTATTATTCATACTCTTTACAAAAATAATGAAATACAGTATACTTATGGGTATTTATAGGTGTATATACAGATATTGCCGGTTAAACCGGACTATCAGCTAAGATAGACACCCTAGCCCCCCTTTTAGTCTATCTTAATGAGGGTCGACTGTATAATTCTTGTACCATCCATCCTTATGTCCACTTACATTATCCACTAGGTAAATGTGGGTGGCAATCCTGAACTGATGTCATTAAAAAATTACATCAATAAAAATTTTTTATATATCTATAGAACATGCGTAGACAGTTAACATAACTAAAATATTTTCAAAAATATATGGATAATTAACTACCATTATTACATCTGCTACTATATTGAAGTATCAAAATACAAACATGATTCTCTCTCTCTCTCTCTCTCTCTCTCTCTCTCTCTCTCTCTCTCTCTCTCTCTCTCTCTCTCTCTCTCTCTCTCTCTCTGTCAGAAGCAAAGTGTTATTTATTATTTTTGTTCCAACAACTGTAAGGAACAGTATTCATGCTCATTATAATCTGATGCTGTCCAAGTAAGACCCATCCTCTATATAATATTTACATAATAACCTTTAGAACATTTTCTGTTGTACATACAATATTTAATGAAATCCAAGGCAAAAATTACTATCTGTAATTGTCTCAAACAAAAATGATACTACATCAGCAGCCATCACTATTTTTATTTAAAGGGGTAAAATAGTAAAACTGCACATATGGCAATGATTAATTTTTATTGGTGTTATTAATCTACTAAATAATGGTAATAATAGTACTGTACTTCATTGAAAAGAATGGCAGTTTGTTTGCTGTTGAGCTTATACTGTGCCTTCTCATCTTGGTGTATAATTTTCTTTATTTCAGCTGGTAAATGATAAAGCGGCTGACCAAATTTTATGTATTATTCTGATGTTACAAAGGGTGAATGGCATTAGAGGTACATATATATATATATATATATATATATATATATATATATATATATATATATATATATATATATATATATATATATATATATATATATATATAAATTTGGGTGAGTGACAAAGGCACTGATTGGCTGGTGCTGGGGCTCTGCTCGCTGGGCTCAGTGTTTGAGGAGGAGGAGGGCAGCTGTTGCATTATCTCAGGGGAACACCTTGTTGTTTTCCTGATGGTGGCTGGAAGGAGGATGGTCTCCAAAGCAATGTTAAATGTAGGTTTCTACTGAAGAATGATGAGGGCCACTTTGTAGCATGTCATCATCAAGGATTGTGGGGTTCCTCACGATCTGCAGGCGTTGGTTGGCACTGCTGTGTTCCCTCATTCAGTTTTAGTATACCACCCCTTCATGTAGATGGACAGTGATCCTTTTGGAGAGGCAAATCGTGGTCATACCGATGTATGAATGGTGGCATAAATTCTCAGAGCACAGTATTTAGCAGACTCTCCTCTTCATGGGATCTCTGCTATTCCTCATGAGGCATGAACAGTCCTCTGATCCTTCTAGTATATTGTAAGGTCAACTGTAGCGTCTACTTCAGCAGGGGTTACACGAACCCGAATAGTGTTTTTCAGGGATGCTTCGTCTTTCTTTTACTCAGCATCAGTTTGTTAGAAGTTTTATTTTGGCTAAAAGTACTTGAACACATCATCCAGTCACTAATTGACAGCGGGTATTCTTACTGTCAAGTCTCAAGGTGTCAAAGAACACCGATGGCAGGTGATACTATTGGACTGTGAAACAGTCTCCCTAAGGATGTTGTGCAATTGGAACCTCAAAAATTCAAGCAAAGGAGGAATGCATTACTACCCTAAAACAGCATTACTACCCTAAAACAATTCTCCTTGTATTTTAATAATTTACTTACATTGCTATGTTTTTATTTTGGCCTCTGTGAGCTGTTCCTTTTGAATAGGGCTCATTTTCTGAATAATAATAATAATAATAATAATAATAATAATGAATAATAATAATAATAATAATACAGGCAGTCCCCGATTAACGGCGATCCGGTTTTACAGGGCTTGTCTAGCTATGAAAATTGGTAATTTTCAGCACAAAAAATTGCCGATTTCCGCTTATTGGCGCCAATAATTGGGTATTGGCGCCAATACATACCTAAGAGAGGCACCGATAACCAAAAATTGGCACTTTTCTGCACCGAAAAAGTGCCAAAAATCAGCAATTTTCGGTTATCATCACACCCTCAGAACGGAACCCCCACCGATAACTGGGGACTGCCTGTAATAATAATAATAATAATAATAATAATAATAATAATAGGGGAAATATAACAAGTAACTACAGGCCTATCACCTGCCTACCAATAATATGGAAGTTACTAACAGGTATCATCAGTGAAAGGGTTTACAACTACCTAGAGGATACAAACACCATCCCCCACCAACAGAAAGGATGCAGAAGGAAGTGTAGGGCACAAAAGACCAGCTCCTGATAGACAAAACGCTAATGAAGAATAGCAAGAGAAGGACAACCAACCTAAGCATGGTATGGATTGACTACAAGAAAGCCTTCAACATTATAGTGCACACGTGGCTAAAAGAATGCCTAAAAATATATGGGGCAGAGGAAAACATCAGCTTCCAAAAAAATACAATGCACAACTGGAATACAGTAGTACTTACCAGCTCTGGGATAAGACTAGCACATGTGGCTAATAGAATGTCTAAAAATATATGGGGCAGAGGAAAATACCATCCACTCCCTAAAAAATACAATGTGCAACTGGAATACAGTAGTACTTACAAGCTCTGGATAAGACTAGCATCAGGAGAGGAATCTTTCAAGGCGACTCACTGTCCCCACTACTCTTCGTAGTAGCCATGATTTCCATGGCAAAAGTACTGCAGAAGGAGGATGCTGGGTACCAACTCAAGAAAGGAGGAAACAATTAGCCACCTGATGTTCATGGATGACATCAAATTGAATGGTAAGAGCATCAAGGAAATAGATACCCTAATCCAGACTGTAAGGATTGTATCTGGGGACATCAGGATGGAGTTTGAAATAGAAAAATGTGCCTTGGGCAACACACAAAAGGCAAAGTGACAAGGACTGAAGGGATAAAGCTACCAGACGGGAGTAGCATCAAACATAGATGGGACAGGATACAAATACCTGGGAATAATAGAAGGAGGGGGATATAAAACACCAAGAGATGAAGGATATGTCCAGGAAAGAATATATGCAGAGACTTAAGACGATACTCAAGTCAAAACTTAACGCCGGAAACATAATGAAAATCATTAACACACGGGGAGTACCAGTAATCAGATACAGCACGGGAGTAGTGATATGGAGGATGAAGGCTGAACTCCAAAGCATAGACCGGAAAGCTAGGAAACACATGACAATACACAAAGCACTACACCCAAGAGCAAATACAGACAGACTATACATAACATGAAAGGAAGGAGGGAGAGGTCTACCAAGCATAGAGGACTGTGTCAACATCAAGAGCAGAGCACTGGGGCAGTACCTGAAAACCAGTTAAGACAAATGGTTAAGAAGTGTATGGGAAGAAGGAATGATAAAAGTAGACGAAGACACAGAAATACACAGAGACAGGAGAATGAAAAGCAGAATAGAGGAATGGCACAAAAAACCAATGCACGGACAGTGCATGAGACAGACTAAAGAACTGGCCAGCAATGAACCAGATATGTCAAAGAACAATACTGTAAATGGAAATAACATCTCACCCATATGCAGGAAGTGCAGTATGAAAGATGAGACCATAAACCACATAGCGAGCGAATGTCCGGCACTTGCACAGAATCAGTAAAAAAGAGGCATCATTCAGTAGCAAAAGCCCTCCACTGGAGCCTGTGCAAGAAACACCAGCTAGCTTGCAGTAATAAGGGGTACAAACACCAACCTGAGGGAGTGATAGAAAATGTTCAGGCAAAGATCGTCTGGGACTATGGTATCAGAACAGAGAGGGTTATATGGGTTAATAGAACAGACTTGATGCTGATTGACAAAATCAAGAAGAAAGTATTACTCATTGATGTCACAGTCACATGGGACATCAGAGTAGATGAGAAAGAATGAGAGAAAATTGATAAGTATCAAGACCTGAAAATAGAAATAAAGATATGGAATATGGCAGTGGAAATTGTACCCTTAATCATAGGAACACCAGGCATAATCCAAAGATCCCTGAAAAGCAACCTGGAAAAACTAGATGCTGATGTGGCTCCAGGACTCATGCAGAAGAGCATGCTTTTAGAAACAGTGCACATAGTGAGAAAAGTGGTGGACTCCTAAGGAGGCAGGATGCAACCCAGAACTCCATGCTATAAATACCACCCAGTTAAATAGGATGACTGAGATAGCCCAAAAAAAATAGATGCTATAATAATAATAATAATAATAATAATAATAATAATAATAATAATAATAATAATAGGTATAAGATGGATGATACAGCCCTGAAAAACATCATGTAACCCCAGCTGAAGTAGATGCTACAGTCAACCTTACAATCTGCTATAGGGATTGGAGGACTGCCCAATACGTTATGAAAAATGAAAAATAGCGCCACTGTCAGCAGCAATCCCATGAACAGGAGTGGTGAGGCCCCTGAAATAAAGCAATAACCACCCTCTTCCTCAAGTGCTGAGTCCAGCGAGCTGAGCCCCCAGTACCAGCCAATCAATGCCTTTGCCACTTAGCCAGACTCACAGCTAATAGGAGAGCTCCCCAGCCAAGATCATTCAATTAAAAACTGCCTCCCTTCTTTGTAAACCCATTTTCAGGTATACATATACCATGTGTATGCCCATAGTGCCATTCATTCTTTGTAAATGGTAGCGTGAACTACTGAAATACATATCAGGATAAATAAATGCACTTTGGTTGACTGCTTTATAATTTACCAGTTGAAATTAAGAACTGTATGCCAAGTTAAGAAGATGCAGTTTAAGCTCAATGGTATACAAACTGCCATTCTTTTCAGTAAAGTACAGTATGTCTAAAAGTGTATATTCTTCTAAGATAATACAGACACCACCCTACTTACGAATGAGTTATATTCTGGTCGGCCGTTTGTATGTTGAGTTGTTTCCAAGTTGGTTACTGTAATCTTTATGCCTATTTAAGTACAGTATGATATGAAGTTAATACAGTACTGTACATTTTTTCATCCTGAAACACAATACAATGTACATACAGTACTGTATGTGCAGAATAGGCATGCAAAACAAAATTTGAACTTATGGGTGGGAAAGGGGAGCACTCTGAACACAGTTTTAATTTGCAATCCCATTTGTTTGTATCTGAATGTTTGTAAGTATAGTGGTGTCTGAAATAGTAAAATAGAGCATTGTTTTTTACTATAAAAAAAATAGTCATTTGATGTGTAATTTTTTATATTTTTCTCAACTTTTTTGAAAATTATTGAAGGTATGCAATTCATTTACATTACTGTAATTCATTTGAGACATTATCAAGCAAGATTTAATTAAAAGATAAGAAGAGTTCTTAATATGCAAAAAAGGTATCTAAAATAGCAATTATTCATATAATTCAATTTTGTTACATATGACTGTCTCTATGTTGGATTTCCTAGTGTTTTATTTTTGTATGTATTCAATTTTTATTTTGCAGTGGTACAGTGGACAAGTTTTCTGGAAAGCTTACTGTTCATGTAGAATGGATACCACCAACAGAAGCTTATGGGGAACTCATGGGGTATCGGTTAGAATATGGTCCTAAAGGTTTGTGTTTTGCATTATTTTCTAACCAGTACTGTGATGGTTTCTGAAAATTTTTTGAAATTTAGTGCAGTAAAAATTGGTAGACATAGGTTATAGATGGCTTACATTAACATCAGATGTGTAAATAGTCAAGATTTATATCAACAGGTGGGCAGATGTCTACAATCACCCTCGAAGGTCAGTCAATGCTTCAGAAGACCCTGAGTGATTTACAAAGGGGAATAGAATATGAGATAAGAGTGTCAGCACGTAACCATATTAGCTATGGTCAGCAGGCTGTGAAGTATTATACTACACCAGAGGCTGCTCCATCTGGTCCACCTGTAAACATAACGTATAGGTGGGTATATAATTACTTACCATTTTAGTTTTATATGATAGGATATAAATGCTCAATAATACATATGTTCAAATCATAGTCTTTATACAGGTTTTAGATAACTAATATGTGGTATGGGCAGTGGGTTTAGTGTCAGTATAAAAACAGAGAGCACCTTTTTTTATAAACTAAAATTCATTGTTTTTACAATAACCATTATATATATATATGGCCGTATATTTAACATAGTATATTAATGCGTTGGCATGAATCCCTACACACTCTGGTTTCAGTAGAAAAAAGGAAGACCTTTTGTTCTCAATGGGTGGGTGCATGCACTTAAGGTTTCTCCAGGTCCCCTGTGACAAAACAGGGTGGTGGGAGGCAGGCATTATGGTTTAAAGTAATAGGCTTGTATAGAAAAAATAAATGTTGATTACAATGAGTATACAGTTTTTTTTTATAACAAACCCATTTCTTTGATCATATCCTGAATAGTAACTTAAACAGGAGGGAGCTGAGCTGCTGAAACTCCACAAGAGTGACCTGAAGGAACTATTTTAAGAATTCTTGGCAAAGAGAGACATTCAGATCTCAAGTTCTGAACAGAACAGGGGTCAAGAACTGGAATGGCCCTTTTGGTAAAGTAGAAGCTTGAACTCTAATGGTTTTCTTTCTATCTTTCCTTAAATCATCTGCTAAAAACCTCTATGGATAGTTGGTTAGACTATAGACTCAAGAGGCCTCCAAAGGCAGTCAGTCTGCAGAGAGGGACAAGTTATAAGAAAAGGTGATAAATTTATAAATGAGAGGGAATAGAAACTAAGAATAATGTATCTGAATTCAGGAGATGTCAGTAGAAAGCAGAAATGAATTATCTCCTCACTTAAATATTTGGAGGTCAGAGATACCACAACTGCACTAGACAAAGTATTTTGCATTTTAGTTGTGGCCAAAATAAAACTCATAGCAAACTGAATAGTATTAAACCTATAACTAGAAAATAACACACTGTTTGCAGCAGCAGCCAGCCTAGTGTTGCAAGAAGAAATTGCAAAGTCTGATGAAGGAGAGTGCAGGGGATGTTTGTCTTAGTACCTTGTATGCAAGAAACATAATGAAGTCACTTTTATGTCTATGCCACACTTCAACATTAAGTCTGTAAAATAAACCTCGACTGATGACATAACTCTGTCCAAGAGCTTTAGATGAGAGTTGGCACCCAAAGACTGTGCTGAGAATAGTACAGGCAGTCCCCGCTTACCAGTGGCATCAGTTAACGGCAATCCGGTTCTACGGTGCTTTTTATAGTGACGCTGTTAACTGGATTTTCAGTGCCGATCTCCAGTTAGCGGCACCAATCTCCAGTTAGTGGTGCTGATCTCCACTTAACAGCGCCAAGCTCCACTTATCGGCAATGCTGATCTCCGGTCAGTGGCACCAATATCCGGTTAACAGCGCCGTTAAGCAGGTTATTAGTACAGGCAGTCCCTGGTTAATGGCAATCCGGTTTTATGATGCTTGTCTAGCGATGAAAATCGGCAATTTTCAGCGCTGAAAATCGCCGATTTCCACTTATCAGTGCCGATACATACCTAACAGAGGCACCGATAACCGAAAATCTGCGCATCTCGGCGCCAGTAAGCCCTGAAAATCGCTGAAAAAGTGCTGAAAATCGCCGATTTTTGGTTATCATCACACCCTCAGAACGAAACCCCTGCCAATAACCAGGGACTGCCTGTACTATTATCACCGGTTTTCGTTTAGCAGCGATTTTCGGTTAGCTGTGATTTTCGGTTTGCGGCACTTGGCTGGGAACGGAATCCCTGCTGTTAACCGGGACTGCCTACTCCAAACAAAGAAGAAGAAGAGCGTTAAAACACTTAGATATAACAGCTCTGTCATGAAACATTCAAAAACATTTGCGAAAGATACTAACTTTTTGAGGAACAAAGGAAGCAGTGTTTTGCATATGTTTCTCAAAAATCAGTTTCTTATAAAAAGTTATACTCATAATGTCAAGAGTGTCACTGACATTTAGAGCAGTACCATTTAAATGTAACTCATAATACAAAAGCAAAAGTGTTCTGGATCGAGCATCATATTTTGAGTATTAGAAGGGTTAAGGTTAATGCCCCAGAGCCTACTTCACTCATAAATATATGCCAGATCTCTGTTCAAGATTCTGCAACAATGGACCTATGGTGCAGAGAAGGAACAACAGCAATCAACTTGTTCTCCAGAGCTTGTCACATGTCACAAGATAATAAATAGCAAAGGTCCAAGAACACTACCTTTAGGAATACCTGAAATGAAATTATTAAAGCTACTAAAGCCATCAACATAGTCCTTCTGGGTTCTGCATATTAAAAATTCATTTAAAATATTAATAACAGATCCATCAATAACCAATGATCTTAGCTTGTAGGTAAATGTTATATGATTCACACAGTCAGAGGCTGCACTAAAATCTCTGCAAGATGGTAGATATTGACAAGAGTGTATCACAAGTATCAAGGCCTTTACAAAACCCAAATTGTCATGCTTATAGCAGGTAAACCTACAAAGATGCTTAGAGAGCAGCTTCTCAAAAATCTTAGATAAAACAGGGGTAATTGAGATCAACCTGCATTCTGATGGGCATGAGGATGGACTTAGTCCAAAAAGTATTGCAGCAATGTTGCCCTTCTACCAAATAGAAGAAAAACTTGCTAGTTCAACTAACATTTAGAGGATACTAGTAATCTTAGGAGCAATGAAATTGGTAGTCTTTTTAAAAAAAAGATTGTAAAGACCCTGATAGCTTCTATACCACCATGACTGTCAAGTCCCAGAAACAAGGCTTTGGTTTCTCTAGATCTGAAGGCCATTGAACAGAACTTAGACTCTGGAAAGCATGACTGAGGCAACACCAAGGACTCACCACATTTTTTGCCTTACAAAGACTTGAGCCAGAAGTTCTTCCTTCTTTTTAGGACAATAAACAACAGTTCTGCCAGCTCCTACAAGGGGGCGGTATAGTAGAATCAACTCCAGAGAATGATGACTTAAGGGTAGACTCGACCTACAGTCATCACTACTAAGAGCAGGATCTCTTTCACACCTCATGATAAACTTTCTCATACACTATGCGTGCTTGATTTCAAAGCGCAGTGGAATTATGCCACAAAAAATCTGATAAATTGTTTCTCCATAAATGATAAGCTTATGCTAAAATAAGGATGTACACTTACCACTGCTATATGTGAGTAGAAGCAAGTAACCCAGCTGTCTCCAGCCTGATAGTAAAGAAATAGGCTTGTTTCATTGGCTGATAGGGAAATTTTGCAAAGTTCTTCAACACCAGAGAGAAGTCTGGTAGATATCAAGGGTCCCTCCATTGCAAAATGCTAACATTCTGCTTATGTGTAATTCTAATGGCTGAAACAGACATTCTTATCTCCTGCTTGTGGAACACTAGGGGGTCAGCTATAGCTAGAGTAGAGGCTTCAATAGGATTAATCCTGTTCACTATACTAATCACAGAGATTCCTCACAATGGACTGTTGAAGGTAAATAATACCAATGTTGTTGTGTTTCACAATACTTTGGCCATTTATGCCAAAAATCCCTTTTTATTGAGGCTTGACTGGATAACCTCTGAAGATGAAGGTTGAGCATTTCCAGGTAGTGGTGAAACCTCCTTAAGTGTGACTGGTACAGATTTTCCCACTTTGGCAGGCTCCCTGAAACATTTATGAGAATAATTTTTTCTGACAAAAAAAGTGTAATCAGTGTCATGGAAAGGCATTGTGAAGCTCTTGTTTTATCGAAGATGTTCATGATAAGCCCAAAGGGAGGAAAAATTTATATATTTCTAAGGTGTCACAGGTATGCACTGAGGCATCAGTCTTCCATTCTGCAGTCTTGAACCATGGAGCAATAATTTAGAACTTTGTTGCCGAGGTTCATTCCAAAGAGGCCTACCAATGGGGTTTCCTTTCTTTTACTAAAGAGCCCTGAACATGTCTTGATAATGAGATCATTCAGCCTGTTGAGGGAATCTGCCTTGATGCTGTACTTGTGAGGCAAGTATTTTAACTCAGTGAATCATCATCATCATCATCCTTGGATAAACAATGGGACCCTCATTTTCCTCTGTCAGAGAAAGTAGATGGCTAATTGGCATGAACTCCCTGACTTTTTCATCTTAGTCATGGTTTTTGAAGAACAGAAGAGACATCACCACTGTCCTTTCACAGCCTTTGCCTGCCAAAAGGTAATTTACTAATTCCATTTATCTGTTGTTGTGTTGGCTTTTGGAATTTTGGCTCCAAGATACAATGGAGAACACCTCTTTAGCCTCTGTTGCTTCTCAGGACTGGATATTCCTCAAATCTAGGAGGGATTCTTATAAAAAGAGGCTTATTGCTGGTCTAGGCAGCAGACAGGGTGGTCATCATCATTGTCATCATGCAAGTCTTCCACCAAGTGTACTTTCTCAAGAACTTTGCCAAACCTAGCTTTCTTGGCTGGCAAGTTGGAACTTAAGGATACAAGGTGCCAGCCAAAGCACCAGGTCCCTCCCCAGTGTCACAGAGGCCACTTCAGTCAACTTTGGTGATCACAATTCCGATGGACTGGCAGTTTGGCTGTCTGGAGACTTCTTGGCAAGAGCCCATATTTGCAGGATACTCTGTCCAAAATGTTGCAAAACAGAGTAGGTTTCTGGTGTTGCCATTTTGCATCAATTTCATTAATTAAATCTAACATAAGGTTGGGAACCAATGTAGATCTGGCATACACTTTGCCACATCTCTGTTTCAGGTCAGGGAGGTTAAGTATCTTATTACTATTGTTCTGACACCCAAGTGTGACAGTTTAAGATGGAAGGCTCCCCATATCAGCAATTAAATGCTCAGACACGAGAAGTTATATTCAGGATCCACAGATATTTTATGAATAATAAAATTGGAAAAAATGTATTACATTGAGATTCCAGTAATGCACTGAACTATATTGATCACAGGGTACAAAACATTAAATTTCTATTTTCATCTATTTTAAAAGCTGCAAACAAAATAGAAAACAGTTGTCTTCATAACAGACATTGGAGCCAGGTATAGTCAAGGACATACTATTATCTGCATTTATATTGTGCTCACACTGTTCCTACAAAGTTTTTTACATGCAAGTTTGTAAAAATAAACAAAGCAGTCAGCTTTATGGGCTTCTTTCAAAACACAATGTTGGCTTAATCTATATCAACAACAATCTCAGAAGATAAGGTGCTTAAAATGCAGCTTTTACTTAACTGGAAAGAAGTATGATAGTATGGCATTGGAAAAAACATTGTATGCCTGGATTAAAGGGCCCTGAATGGAAGGATGCTGGGATTGACTTAAGCCATATTAAAAGTCTTGAGGAAGTTTGGTAATGCTAGAAACCTATTATGTGTTTCATAACATTCTAGACAGACTATAGTCAGTAGTTGGTTTAACATGTCCTTTGCTTAATTTCTTGGCAAGAGCCTATGTTAGCAGGTAGCTGGTGGTTGGTCTAAGATGTCCTTTGCTTAAAAGGTTTCTGAGGGGTCTGTTGTTAGAGCAGGAAGCCTAATCTTGGTAGTGATGACTCCAAGAGTGCCTGAGAGTAATGATGTCATACTCTGGAATACTGATGTCAGGAATTTGACTTTGATCCTGTATTATAGATAGAAACAGCAGTTCCTTACAGTAGCACAGCCATCAGCAGGACGACTGCTGATGGCCAGAAGCCAAAACATGGAGAGATGCAACAGTAGAATGACCAAGAAAGGCTTGGCAGGAGCATGCTGGGGAGATCCCATATAAGTGGGAATGCCACTGGATGCAAGAGCATGAATGGGGAAGGACACAACAGAATGACAGGGAGCAGTAAAAGTACTGGTGTTGGAGGCTGAAAAGAAATCTCAGTTAGGTGTCTTGTTGAGAGCTGGAGTATAGTTGTTGCCAAAGGCGGTGGGCACGACAGTGAGAAGAAGCTGTAGCCTCTCCCTCACCTTGGTTAGAGTCTTTGGACAAGTGAAGTCGTTCAACTAGGAGCAGAAGTTGCTGAAGCTAAAGAAGCACCCACACCCGACCAGTAGAAAGTCTGGATAATTTCTCATATCTCTTCTTGCTCATGTAAAAATCCAGTGCATAAGAAACCATTCCAGACAACAGAATAGTTCAAGGGTTAAACATATGGCCTTCAACAAGTATACTACAAAGATGATGTGGATCCCTGTCAAAATTAGCCAGAAAAAAACCACATAGCTCACCTATTAAGCTTAAACATCAGTGCCAGTGCTTGTTGCAAGATAAGATCTCTCAGAATGAATATAAAAAAAATACAAAATTGATAATCTTGCAAACCAAAGCAAACAAAAACTAAAAAGGATACAGTATACTTAGTCTTGTAGAATTGTGCCACTATAAAAAATAAAGAAATTGCACACTATCATAAATAGCGATTCTGCATTATCACCAAGGAAATATCAGAAAGTGTAAAGTATAATAATGTATCTAATAACACAAAAATCTAAATATGGTAATTCCTTGTTCATCTGTCTTCACACTGTTTGGACATTGATGTTATTTGGAGGGTCCGCAACACCACAGTATACAGGCAGTCCCTGGTTTTTGATGGTGGGTTCTGTTCCTATACTGTGTCGTAAGCTGAAAATTGTCGTAAGCCGAGACGTTGAAAATCATAAGAAAACCTTAGAAAACCGTACTTTTAATCCTTTGGGGGTCTTGAAAATGATGTAACCTGCATTTTTATTGAGCTTTTCATAAAAAAAACCTTCAAATTTAGATTATTCTGCCGTTTTGGAGCCATATTTCTTCCGTCATAAGCATCGTAACCCCGGAACATGTGTCGTAAACCGGGAAACAATTTCTGATGAATATATTTGAAAAGCATCGTAATCTTGGAACGTCGTAAGCTGAACCCGTCATAACCCGGGGACTGCCTGTATATATAAAATATTTACAATAAATAAAAATGAAAAAACTGCCCATATGGTTGGTGAAGCTGTTTAAGTGGAAAGAGGTTATGATAACTTTACAGTCATAAACACACTGAAAAATGAAAAAATTTTAAATTAATTTGTATTTGTCATAGCTAATAAACCTAGGGTCTTAATGTGATGAACAAGAGAGGAGGCATCAGCCTATTTCCCTTAACCCAAGAGTGTCGTGATGCATTTAGTTTTTTTCAGCCCAGGGAATCACTTTGAGGGGTGGCAAGAGGTGGGCAGTGCATGTTAAGACTGTAGGTTTGTTAGCTATGAAAAATACAAATTAATTTAAAAATTTATCTTTTGTTCATATGCAGAACGAACCTAGATCTTAACGAGAGGGTAGACTCACCTTTGGTGGGAGGAAAGGAAAGTCTTGAACCGACTGGAGGTTCAGCACATTTGGTCTCATTTCCTGGTTAGGCTAAAGCAGAGGAAGGAGACTGACTCATCAGATACAAAGTTAATCAAACTGTCAGACTACTGGGCTCATTTACAATGTGGAGGAACATTGTATTAATGGAAGGAAAAGAACTATATCTGCTCAGACAACAAACCTATGTTAGCCACCAATTTGTTTATCGTCCCTCTCCCCTTGTCAGAGAGAGGAAGGAGTAGCTTCTGCAAGGAAATATTTGTGTATGAATAAAACTTTCTCAAACAGAAAAGCCACTCACTCTCCTGTATCTAACCAGCTCCAGTTCATGATGGCTCAGCCTTCCTACTGCTCGTGGGTAGAGAAGAAGCAGGCAAGGAAAAGGAAAAAAGACCAGTCATCTTTTTCATTCTCACTTTCCTGCCATCATCTTAGGTAAGATACAAACTGTCCCACTAGGGGCACTGGATGAGCTACACAACTTGTTGAGCAGCCACCACTGGACCCAAGGAAAAAGTGTCCAAGGACCTTTGGGCAACATCCCAAAGATAGAAGGATGTGAAGGTGGTTTGACGAAGCCAGGTACCATCTTCAAAATCCTATGAACAGATAAGTTCCATCACATGCCCTTGCATGCACGGAGCCAGAAGGAGATGGTATTCTTGGACACTTCTTTCTTGATCCGGCCTGAGCTTACTTTAAAAAACTCTTCAACACCCCGGCCTGAGGTGACGAGTCGTTTTTAGGTAACCACGCAGTGCTCTAACAGGACATAAGAGCACTTCGTCTGGGTCATTATCAACAAACTCTTCCAAGGAAGGGATGGAAAGGGATTCAAATGTGTCATCATGAACCGAAGGATTTTGAATCTTAGCTACGAATTCCGGGACAGATTCGAGGGCTTCTACCCCCAACCCCTTGTGTGTTTAACATCAAGAAGAGAGACCATGGAGTTCGCCCACTCTTTTCGATGAAGCTAAAGCCAGTAAGCAGACCATTTTAAGGGCCAAGTCTCTGTCAGATGACTATCGCAATGGTTCATATGGGGCTCGAATGAGATTACTTAGCACCAGAGTCAGATCCGAACTAGGATGTTTAAGTTCTCTAGGAGAACAAGACTGCTCAAAGCTTTTGAGTAGCATTGAGATTTCCCATGCAGAAGACAGGTCTACATCTTTTCTTTAAGGTGCAGAACCAAACCCAAAACAGCTCTGTAGCCTTTGATGGCAGACATAGAAAGACTTTTCTCCCTCCAGAGAAAAATCAGGAAATCTGCTTTTTGCTGAACAGGAGCTCCAATTGGAGAGAGACCCCTTCGATGACACCAACCACAGTAGATGGCCCATTTTCCCTGGTACATGGCTGAGAAAGATCTTCTGAGTTAGCCAGACATCTCTGTCACTGCTCTGGGGGAAGAGCCTCTCACTCACAGGAGATACTGGATAGTCTCCAGCTGTGAAGAGATAGAGACCCTACTGACTGGTGATATCTCTCGACATGATGCTAACAGAGGAGGTTGTGCCGTGGAGGGATCTTTCTAGTAACTGCTGACAGCTGGGCTAGTAGATTGGGCAACCACTCTGTATGAGGCCACCAGGGAGCTACAAGGGTCGTCCTGAGATTCCGGGAAATCATTACTCTGTTCAAGACCTGACGGATCAGGCAAAAGGGAGGGACGGCGTAAACCTCCAGGTTGTCCCAAGGATGTTGCAGAGCATCCTCTACCATGGTGAAGGGGTCTGGGACAACCAACAGCCAAACAGAAGGCCTCTAGCTTCCTGTTGAACCTTTTTATGAACAGATTGATCATTGGCCTCCCCCAAAGGAGGAAGAGCCTGTCCACTATCTCCTGATTTAAGGACCACTCTGTCCCCAGGACCTGACCCTGACGATTCAGTTTGTCGGCCACCACATTCCTCTTGCCTGGGATATACCTGGCTAAGAGGTCTACCAATTGGTCTATCGCCCACTGGTGAAGGAGTACTGTCATGGAGTGAAGTTGGCGAGAGACTAGGGGATGATAGGCTAAAGTAAATGTTTTTGGGCTGGAAGGGTCTTGTATGCAGGGGAGCTTTTGCGACTGTTATTAGCTTAAAAACATCAACATCACTTAACCATCATTTTGTATATCACATTTGAGTGGATTAGTATTGTGGGGGATAGGCTAGGGCAAGTGCTTACAGGGTAGGAAGGCCAGGAGAGCTGAGTGGGAGGATTGGGCAGGCTTTCATCTGCTTGAGGGCTTTCACGACTTGCTGGCTGAAAAGCAACATCAATACACATTGCTTTGTTGATTGTTTTTGGGTAGCTGAAAAGATGTGGCTATGTCAAGGAGGTTTTGTGCTCTCATTGGCTACTTGTGTGTATTTCTTTGTGTGTCCTCCCTGCCTCACTCCCTTACATCTCCCCTCCTCCGGTGGATAATTCCAAAGGGGACAGTAAATTTATGAATGCTTAAATTTGCAAGCAAAATTCATTTTAATATTACATTGGCTTTTCTGAAGTGGAAATACCAGTGAACTGTGTATTTGTGCATGTGTGTATATGTAGACCATGTATGCATACATGTGTATACTTACATACAGTATATGCATTATGTTGAACTAAACTATAGTACAGTGAACCCCCCGTATTAGCTGGGGATAGCTAAAATCCGCAAATACGTAAAACCCCTCTAAAAACACTTAGAACTGCCCATTTTGATAGTTTAAACACAAAAAAACTCTGTAAAAATGCTTATACCTGAGTATTTTAATAGTTTTATCACAAAAAGCGCATTTATTCATGAAAATGATCTGAAAATACAGTAATTAGTGAATATTTCACAGTGAAAAATACCGCGAATGGGCGAATTTTCCGCAAATAATGGGTAGATATGTTCCATAGAGAAACCCGCGAATGCGTGAGTCCGCAAATCGTGAGAACGCGAATACGGGGGGTTTACTGTACACCCTTGCTGTGTGTTAGTTCACCTTTCTCTTTCTCTCTCTCCCTGGGTAATTGTTTTATTATTTTTAATATGGTATGGCATACAAAAATTTATGAACTCATACTCATCCAAAACACGTAAATCAACTTAAGGTATTGCATATCATTGGTTGAACCTTAGGGTAAACAGGTAATGCAATATGTTACTGATTAACACAGTTATATTAAACTAATTTTATTACAGGATATTAACTTGTGATAAATTGATAATGCACAATGAGAGAGAGAGAGAGAGAGAGAGAGAGAGAGAGAGAGAGAGAGAGAGAGAGAGAGAGAGAGAGAGAGAGAGAGAGAGAGAGAGAGAGAGGTACTACTGCTTACAGAGAGCAATTTACATGTACAGTAATTGACAAATTAACTGAACTTTCATAAACAAAGATTTGGAAGATTCAGCCTCTTTAATCGTTTCTCCATCCAGTGTCATTTCATTCCTTTCTGCCTACATCATTACAGCTGTTTTTCTTGGATTTATCTTGAGCTCCATATCTTTTAAAATTTAATGCATTCTATTAAGCAAGGCTTGTAATTTTTGTGGTGATTTACTGACTGAATAAGCATCCTCTTTTTCATTATAAAATCCATGATAAGGGCAAACAGCACAGGTAACATCACAGTACTCTGTAGCATCCGCTGTTTAAAACAAATTCAGCTGACAATATTCCATTCACATGGACTTTCTGTCTGAATTATTCGTGAAAAATTTAAGTTAGCTTTATGTATTTAGTAGGAATACCATTGTGATGCAAGACATAAATGTGGTTTGTTGGTGGTGTATACATGAAAAGCAGTTTTGTTTTACAGAATGTCACTCTCACCAGTTATGCATCAGGTGTATTGAATCCAACAAGCAGATAAACTTGATCATTAATAACACGAGCCTTTTTTTCATGTTTTAGTGTTGATTATAGTTTGGAAAATTTTAGTTTCTGAGGGTACCAAGCCACAAAAACTGCTTTTCTCAATAGCTTGCAGCCTTCCCATATAAAATGAGCACTATATTTGAATTTATACTTTCCAGATTCCAAACACCAGGCACTATAGTGTTTTCATGGGACCCACCTACCCCAAATGATAGGAATGGTGTTATAATTAACTATGATGTTGAATTTAACAAGAATGTTGTGCTCAATACTGACTTCAAACATGTAAAAAATACTACTGAGGGCAGGATTGTTTTTGATGGACTTGAAGAGAATATGGATTACACATTCAAGGTAAATATTGCAACATGTATTATTGCTCTTTAATGTAAATGTGTTACTGATTATATTCATATAAATACTTCTGCTATTATTATTGTTTAAGTTATTTTTCCATAGGTCCACTTGACATTCTAATGTAAACTTTAGTATTCAGTAACCAAAAGTTTTGTAATTTGAAATTATTTGTGTGAATGTATTTGTTATCTTTATAGGGTGATGTTAGTTGGCTAATTGTTATTCATGTACACCCTTAGGTAAGAGCATGGACAACAAAGGGGCCTGGACCTTACAGTGAGCTTCTGCACCTCCACACTGAACCAGATCTTGTTCGTGCCCCCATGAATCTTCAAGGCCTGGCAACTTCAGAATCATCTATTGAGATTTGGTGGGAACCTGTGCCATCCCGAGGAAAAGTTGTTGGTTATAAGGTAAAGTACTGCTACCATGTGAAACCAGTACTGCATGTGAATATTTGTCTTAATTGATTCACTGCCTACATATAAGCTTGAGGGAACTTGAATGCCTTCATTATTAATAAGTCATTGATGAAATGTATATACTCATAACAATGTTGATGTTTTTCAATGTAGCCCACTCAAAACATTTATCTGAGGTTTGTAAAAGGACATATTCAAGTAAAAATTGCATTGAAATTGGCAATAAACTCAGTGTCGTACTGGATAGAAATCTATTTTGTAGTAATACCATAACTACTTAAAACATGACATCATCAAAATTTTTCTTGTCATACATGATTTAATTCAGGTATACTGTACATCACAAGCACATGTGATCTGGCAGATGTGCATGTTCACAGGATAGGCTAAGTAAATTGTAAGGGTAAACAAAGCTTTAAGGTAGAATAAGAGTAGGAAATCACCCTTATCGGCATTTAGCCCATTTTTGCCACACATTGGCTTTATTAATACAGATAAGAAAGATACCTAAGAAATGACATTGAATATAGAACTACAGTACCAATGTAACACAATAATGTTTACTTGCAATGTGACAGGTTTTTTACACAATGGCTCCAACACCTGACTTGGACCTCTGGAATCAGATTAGTGTTCCTGTAACGCATTCTGCTGAATTACAAAACTTAGAACGCCATGCTGAGTATGCTATTGCTGTGGCTGCAAGGACTGCTACGGTAAGAAGCAATTTTTTTGTGTTATGCTCATATTGGGAGAATTTTGAGTGCATTACAAGTTTTAGCTATTTAATGTATTGTTAAGATTATGAAATTCTTTACTGAACTCAAAAACATTGTATTATTTATGAGATTTTAGCCTCTAATCCTGTTGGTTTTCATAGGGTTTGGGACGTTTATCTACCATGCTTCCTGTACGAGTTAAGCCTGTTGATGTACCAATGTACTTGCGTGCACACCATGTTACAACACATTCTGCTAACCTGACTTGGGGACCACCAATCCAGCTCAATCCAAAGCACTTTAAGGTAAGATTTTGAATCTTTTGTGAATAAAGAGTTAAGTGCTTTTGAAATTTTTTAAGTTACTTTTGGAATTTTTAACCATAATGAAAATTTTACCAATTTGGTATTCGTTTTGAATGTTAGTCCATCTCTCATAACAGTGATTGTATCTACGATGGTCTATCCAAAATGCTGAAAACAGATCAAACATAATTATCCAGTAGTCTTCAGCATTAAGCAGAAATGAAGATGTTGAGCTGGATTTTAGGGATCTTACTGCCTGAGAGGCTAGAAAATGAAGAAATTAGTAGAAGTGCCAGGGTGGTAAAGGTTACTGATTTGATAAGAGAGTCAAGATTAAGATGATAACAGCATGTGGTAAGGATGAGTGAGGGGGAGGGAATGAGAAGGGCTTGAGTTGAACTTATTAGGGTAGAAGATCAAGAGAAAGGCAAAGGTTTAGATGGCATGGTAAAGTGAATTAGGATTTACAGATGGGTTAAGTGGAGGAAGATGCTTTTAATAGAAATAGTAGGAAAAGACTCATAAGAGCAACCAACCCCTTTATCCTAGAGATAGCAGTGGTGATGAAGAAGATTAAGAATGTTTTAATGGAGAAGGCAGTTATCAAAGAGGCTTGTTCAAGATATAATGACTACTTAAAGAATGGACATGATCAAGTAAATTAGTACTTGTTTATTGAAGCTGGGGTGTTTACAGGCAAATACCATTCGACATTGAGCTAAATCTTTAAAATTACTTGATATGGAAAACCAATGCTACAGTATTCTTTCTGTGCCTTTCTCCCACCCTCTTTATTCTCAGCTTCAAGATACAGTATACATAGTTGGAAAATTAGTACATCCTATAATTGCTCATTCAAAATCTTTACAACCATTAATATTATAATACATACATTTCATCCAGTGTCAGTCCCATGAAGTATATATCATTACTTATAGTTATTATGATTCATACAGACATTTTGCTTATGGACAGAGAATGTTACGTAGATCTTTGAAGTCTTCATTTTTACTGTTCTTACAATGCCATATATACCACTCAGAGGCCACTTCAACATAGGAACTTTATCTTCTCCTAAGAACACCACAGTACCCTTTTTTTTTTTACACTGCATTTCTGAGTGAACCCTCTTACAGCAGGAGGTAATTATGCAATATAATCATTACTCCACATTTACCAAAATCTGTCTAGTAATTTCAGTTTCACAGTTTCCCTAGCCTTCAGGTCCTTAGCTTTATGAAATGGCTCCATGCTGACATCTGACTTACATACAGTGCTCTTCCCTATGAGAAGGTGTGCAGGTCACAATTAGTTTGGAATACTATCAGGATCTTCATCATCATAAGTCAAAGGCCTAGAGTTTATATGACCTGCAATTTCAATCAGCTCATTTCTACTCCATACTTCACACTAGCTCATCTCTGCTCCATATTTCACACCAAAGATTTTCTCACAGCATATGTGACAGATTTTTTCAGTCTCTCCCAACAACCTCCCTGACATGAAGTACAGGGAGTGATAAACTTCCAGTTAGGCACATAGGGACCATACATTCTGGTGATTTAGATAGCAATAAATGTTTAAGCATTATCTGAATATATGACAGATGGTATACCTCTGTGCCCAGTGAATTTACAGATGGCAAATTTACAGTCATTTACAGATAGTAATGATTATGTCAGCTCAATATGAATGGCAGTAAAAGTTGCACATCTGAATAGTAGGGTATAAAACTTTTTAAGAGGGATAATCAGCACATTATAACGCTCCTGCGTAGTAAAAACCTACTATGGAGAAAGGATCAGCTGGTTTGACCCTAAGCTCTTGTAAGGATGCCACAGGGTGACTGCATGGCCTAGAGTCACACACTCAGATCACTTATTTGACACAGTGTCCTAGCCCCTGCTGTACATAACTACTTCTTAAAGTAACTACAACAGTATTCACACCAGAATGCTTTAGAAGTGTGTGATGAAATCTGGCTTATAACTCACTAAAATGATCTTTAATTCATTTCAGAGTACGGTACTCAGTCTACCTTTCATTCTCCGCAAATGATCCTTAACATTAAATTGATCCAGTGTTGAAAGCTTTGAACCTTTTGGTAGTGGTTTATAATTAATCACTAATACCACCACCGTAAGCTTCTAGTCTCCGGCCGACCAATGAAAAATTAGAGGAATTTATTTCTGGTGATAGAAATTAATTTCTTAGTATCATGTGGTTTGGATTCCACAATAAGCTGTAGGTCCTGTTACTAGGCAACCAATTGGTTCTTAGCCACGTAAAATAAGTCTCTTTCGGGCCAGTCCTAGGAGAGCTGTTAATCAGCTCAGTCGTCTGGTTAAACTAAGGTATACTTAACTGTAAGCTTCTCTTCATATGGGATTTTCAAAATTGCATTATTTAACTCATCTTGTGTAAGTGGACCAGTACATCTCTCCCCCTTACACCTACAATTATTTATGAAAACTCAGAAACCAAGTTATAGCATGCTGACACTTGATTAGATCGCTCCATATCTCTAACTCCAATGCTGATGGAGTACTGTCACATTTGTTACAGTACCTTCATTAGTGAGGTATGCAGCAGTATTTTTCAGTCAGTTGAGGTGAGTGTGATATCTTCTCTGGACCCTGCAACCAAAAATTACTAGATACAAGTTTATCTGCTAGTACACCTCTGCTTATTAAATCAGCTGGGTTACCACCTTTGGCAGTATGGTACCATTAACTCGGGGGTGTAAAATTCTGAATTTCTATGAGGCTGTTACTCAGAAATACTTCCATTTTAATAGGTTCTCCTTGTATCCAATGTAAAGCTAGTATAGAGTTAGTGTAACAAGTTCTTTTGGTATTTATGCTTAACATCAATGCACATCTCACAAAAATAATGAGCCTAGCACCTAGTAAAGCCCTATTAACTCCAGTCTGGGTAGTTTTAACTTTCTTTATGAGAGCAAATCTGGACCTAGATGTCACTAGTGCTACCCTATAGGACTTGTCACTAAGTTGAAGTCTTTTATTATGTATATAAGCCCCATATCCCTTCTCTGAAGCATCCTCAAAACCATGTAAATATATTTATTGTCCTCAGTACTCCAAGGGATGCCTGGAAAATCGCATCTGTTCACACCGAATGATTCAAGCATTTGACTACTCTTCAACCATTTGTTAAATTTAGCTTGTAATTCTTGAGGTAAGGGATCTTCCCAAGCAAGACCTAGCCTCCATATGTCATATGACAGGACTTTACCAAGCATTACAAAAGGGCTAAACAATACTCCTAAGGGATCAAATACAGAATAAATACATAATACTGTATCTGTACAGTGATTCTGCCACTTCTTTGTTTTCACAAAAGGGTGAATTAGGCACTAAAAGCTTAAATAGGTCAAGATATCATGGATGTCATGCATTTAGAACAAGGGCATTGCTTTAGAAACAAAATTAATGAATAGTAAGTATATGCCTGTTTTGTGTATACATAGATTGCCTTCACATTACATACTGCACCAATTAGATTGTAATAAATTGCTGAGAAATACTGTTGGAAGTCTGGCCATGAAATTCTGGAGTATTGTTTAGACTGAGTAGGGTTAATTATAGCTGTCATGATTAGGGAGAAAAATAATATACTACCGGTAATGGGATTAAAAGGTCAGTAGATAGAATTGTCAAATGGATTGTACTGTGTTGGTAATATTTTTATTGTTACAAGCAGATCATGATTTTTTATAGGGTTGTGCTGTTATGGATAGGCATTATACAGCTATAGAAACATATTTCAACTCCAGATAATTGTTGTAATTTTGTGTGGTGTACCTATTAATTTTGCATGATCTTCAATATAATTTTTAGGATTTTGAAAATAAATGATTGTGTAATTATGTACAATGGACTGCCCTGTGACACCAGTTTATCTAATTTTTCAGGTCACTTACAGTGCTATCAAGGAATTTGTTGATGCTCAGGGCGTAACACAGGTTCAAAAGATCCCAGTAACCACTCATATTGTTAATTCTCGGAAGTACAGCTTTATAATTGAGGATTTACGACCTTTTACTACATACACTGTGAATGTTACTGCTGTACCTCAGACTCAAGAGTACCGCCCACCTGCAAAAATTACGGTTACAACTCAGATGGCAGGTATGCAATGTAAATGATAGCTATTTGAATAATTTTATCAAGAAATCAGGTGTGCATATATGAAGTGCTGCATTCATTTTTAGTCATATTTTTACTGCATAGGGTGTTAAGACTTTTCATAATCATTACAGCTCCCCAGCCTATGGTAAAGCCAGATTTTTATGGTGTGAAAGGGGCACATGAAATTGCTATGATACTACCACAGGCCTCAGAGGAATATGGACCAATTGCATTTTACTACCTCATTGTTGTGCCAGAAGATAAGGTGTTGAAGAATCCAGATCAATACCTCACGGATGATGTAAGAAAATTAATAATGAAACCACATTTTTATTCAAGATGTAGGATGTATCCTAGAAATTTGTGAACAATATTTCAATTATTACTGTACTTCCCATTTTAAAGTCTTTGTTAACTGTGTTATATTTTTCTGTTTAAGTAATACACACACACACACACACACACACACACACACATACACACACACATATATATATATATATATATATATATATATATATATATATATATATATATATATATATATATATATATATATATGTATATGTATATATATATATATATATATATATATATATATATATATATATATATATATATATATATATATCTAATCTATATCTATATATGTATGTATATATATATATATATATATATATATATATATATATATATATATATATATATATATATATATATATATATATATATATATATATATATATATATATATATATATATATATATATATATATATATATATATATATACTGTATGTGTTGACAAGAGTTATATATTATAAAAATTATTCTCTTCAGCTGATTGCAAATAAAGCTGGAAGCAAGGAAGCACTTGCTGAGGGTCCTTACATTGCTGCCAAGTTTCTTCATCGCAACATTCCATATTCTTTCTCACTTGGGGATGGTCAGATATATGAAGGATTTAAAAACAGGCCTCTGCAGAAGAAAAAGAAGTGAGTAGTAGTAAGAAACTACAGGGAGCTTTCATGTCACCTGTTTTTTAATCTTGTTAGTAGATTACATTACAGATCATCTGTAATTGCTGTAAATCTTACCCTGAGCTTTAATGAATATACTGACAATTCTCTGCCAAACCACAAAGCTTATTATAATTTTCTTTAGGTACAAGATATTTGTTAGAGCTGTGGTGGACACTCCTGGTCAGGTGAGTCAATATGACCCTTTTTTCTTCATATTCTCAATTTTTCTTCAAGATTATTATTATGACTGATTTTTTATATTATTTTTTTATACACAAGGAAAGAAATACCCCTTAGATATATTCGTATCAATTAACAATACTTTTTATGAGTTAGGTAATCTTTGATAAGTTGAGATTGGTGAGATTTTGTTTATAAGTTGAATTAATAATCAAAATGTTTTTATGTCTTCATATTAACTTTGTACAATGATACATTGATAATATTTCTCTAGTACAAAGAATTCTTTCTTTTTTTTTTTTGCAGCACTTGTATACATCTTCCCCATTTTCGGCCTTCATTTCGCTTGACATGAGACCAGCTCCTTCAGGGGACTTGCCACAGCGACCAAACCCGCTGGAGCCAACTGATGAAACAAATACAAATATTACAGGGGAGCGTAGTGAGAGAGAAATGCTCATGATTGTTGGGCCAGTGATTGGTGCAGTCCTCTTGGTAGTGATATCACTATTCCTCTTTCTCTTTGTTTGGAAGTGAGTATTGTTATGGTTTTAATAGTACATTATTGTATATTTATTTATTCTTTGAATACTTTTATTTCACAATGAAATATGCTTTATAAAAACAATTTTTATAATTACTGTATTTTCAGTTAATGCAACATGATAGATAATATCAGCTGTAAAAAAAAAAGTATTATGTGAAGGGTGATTACCACAGTGATAACTTTTTTCACACATAAATACAAAACATTGTTGCCAATAATTTTTATGTGAAGGGTGATTACCACAGTGCACACACTGGGCCAGCAGGGTGAACAAAAACCAAATAAATAATTGTATCGTTTCATCAAAATATTATGAAATACCTGAACTAGATAAATTATTAGAAAGTAAAATGTACATTACAAGATTATTTAGGGAGAGTAGGATGGGCAGACACAATCAGTATTAGAAGTTACCGAGTCAAGGTCATTCCCTCATGTGAAACACTTGTTACATCAAGTTTGTAAGCAAACAGCATCTATTTTTGGTAGCCGCTGTTCGTCCTTAAAGGAGTTGGGCTCTCATGGTCCCCCCAGGGCTCCAAAAGACAGACCAACCAACTACAAAGAATTTTCTTACACAGGCAGTCCTCGCTTATTGGCCGTGTCGGTTAATAGCGTTGCAGTTTTATCCCTTTAAAGTCCACCCTAGGTTTTATGGGAAATTTCAAAAAACCCTCTTAGTATGTGATAGTATATCAAAATACAAGATTAAATCATTCTTGTGCATTTTTTGAAATCTTGCAAAACTTGGCAAATAATTGCATTCAATGAAGTAACCCATCACGGATGCCTCGGTCGAGCTCCGACGGACCACGCTCATCCCAGACGGGACACTTCGGACCATAACGTAAACTTTTTCCGATAATACCACTCTTTATATACTCACCTTTTACCAATTACCATGATGAATTTATTGTGTTTGACATTAATATGACTTGCTACTGTGTTTATTATGAATTTTTTCTGTTTTTTCCCTCTATTGATGTATAAAAGATACCCTGGATAGTTGAATACTTTATTTTACAAAAATAAAAAAATATACAAGTAATACTGGCAGTGAAATGTGTTAGTAATTATAATTTACAGCTTAGACTTACATAGGTTAGCATAAAAAATAGACAATAACAAACTTACAAGACTTCCACAACATACAAACTTACACAAAATATATACAACAATATTTACAAAAGTTATGCCTTGTGGAATAGTGCAAAAACAGTTCCTTGCATCAGTCAGACACAGTGCCACTTTACAGTCCTCACACACCCACCGGGACCTGTGGATGTGGCCCTTACAGGAACAAAACTTACAGGTCTGCCTAGCCTTGACATCAGCAGCACTATCTACCACATCTGGCATAGGGTGTGGCACTGCAACAGGGACAGGACAGCCACCTGAAATAAGAAAAGAGTCACATTAGTAATACAGACAATAAATCATGATTGTGTTGTGTGTGTGGACAATGAGTGTGTTATTGTGTGTGTATGTGTGTGCATGTGTGTATGAGTGTGTCCATGTGTGTGTGTATAGTGAATAGAATGATATGTAATCCATCAACAATGAAAAGTTTCAAAACACATGAAGTTATGTGTATCTGTATGAGTGTGTGCATGTGTATGAGTGTGTTGGCTCTATGTATAATAACTAGAATGATATGTATAATAAATAGAATGATATGTAATCCATCAACAATGAAAAGTTTCAAAAACACATGAAGTTATGTGTATCTGTATGAGTGTGTGCATCTGTGTATGTATGAGTGTGTGCATCTGTGTATGTATGAGTGTGAGCATGTGTATGAGTGTGTGCATGTGTATGAGTGTGTGCATGTGTATGAGTGTGTTGGCACTGTGTAAAATAAATAGAGTGTTGGCACTGTGTAAAATAAATAGAATGATATGTATAAATGATATATAATCCATCAACAATGAAAAAATACATGATGTTGTTATGATACTAACCTCGTGAAGTAGTAGGCTGAAGAAATTCGCGTCAGCCAGCTCGTCCCTCATCAGGTTGGTATGTTGGGTCCTCAGTCACTGTCTACCTCCACATCAACATCACTATCTTGGCATCTTCTGGGACTATCCATTTTCCTCCCTGTGTTCCAAGGCAGCATTCCTTCGCTCATAAAACATATCACTCCTAATCTGCAAAAAGTAAAAGCAATTAGCTTCTGAAAAAAAATTTTTTGAGGCGTCGCGTGTGCGCCATACTTTTACCGTTACGCACCGAAGTAGCCCGTGCGGGATATATACTTATTACGGCTATGATTTCAAATACTAAATATTCACTTCACCTTGAAAACACTTCAGCATGAAGACACATCATTCAACAACAACCTATGAAAAAACTGTGTACTTACCATGATTACAACGGGGTGTGGGGATCTTTGGAACAATTTTAGCGTGAATGCACCCTATCACGTCATTCAAGAGACTGGTGGCGATTCAAAAGCACACACGCCCCACCCCATGGACAGTGCTGTCTTCTGATTGGTTGATTTGAAGAGTTGGGAGGTGTGACAATAAGGTACCAGATAGTCAATTTCATACATGCATAAGCTTGTTGGCCACGAGTTCCCAAAAGTAGCCAATTTTAAGAGCCCGTACGGGACACTTGGTCGGTAAAGGGTTATGGCACTTAGCTAACAACGTCGTTAACCAGATTTCGGCAGTAATAAGCGATTTTAGGCATCGGTAAGTGGTTTATCGGCATCAGTAAGAGGTTTATCGGCATCGATAAGCTGCTAATCGGCACCAATAAGCTGTTAACTGGGGATTGCCTGTAGTTGGTCTCAGCCAGAATAGTGCTTGTTGGCGCAGTTATAGAATATAAAGGACTCAGGACAGGCAAGGTCTGTTTCCAGTCTTACAACGATTACCTAGGTTCTACGTCTTACTTGCACGGATGTGACAACAGCATAAGTCGGCAGCCATCTTCCGCACACGCCAGGTCTATGCAAGATGAGTGTTCACCCCAGACCTATGCCTTTTTGTCAGGGAAAGTGGGTGGTTTTTAGGGCTCACAGTGGCTACCAAAAATAGGTTTTTCCTAAGTCAGAACCTATTTTTTGATAGCGTAGCTGCCGTTCGGCCTCAAAGGAGCATACAAAAGAAATTGACTGGTGACAAAATTACTGGCGTAGCTCCTAATAAATAAATCCCAACTACCCAGAATAATTTTGGGTCCGAGGTCTAGTCACAGGTTATTAACCCTTAAACGCCGAGCCTCTATTTACAAAAACGTCTCCCGTATGCCGGCGGCGTTCGGTGAGTTTTGAAGCGGAACAAAAGTTTTTTCAAAAAATCACAGCACGCTTAGTTTTTAAGATTAAGAGTTCATTTTGGCTCCTATTTTTTTGTCATTGCCTGAAGTTTAGTATGCAACCATCAGAAATTAAAAAAATATCATTATCATATATAAATATTGGAATATATGACAGAAAAAAAAAACTCATATAATTGTATACAAATCGCTGTAAGCACTGCAGTTAAAGCTAATGAGTTAATTTTTTTAGTTGTATTGTACACTAAATTGCGATGATTTTGGTATATAACAAATTGTAAAACGATCAAAGCAACACAGAGGAAATATTATCACAAAATGATGCATGAATTCGTAACGAGCGGACGTAAAAAAATGTTTTTTTCAAAAATTCACCATAAATCAAAATATTGTGCTAGAGACTTCCTGTTTGTTGAAAAATGAAGCTAATTGATTGAATATTACTAGACTGTAAGTGTTTTAGCTTACAATTGCAGTTTTCCACCATTTCGGTCGAGTTAAAAGTTGACCAAAAGTCGAATTTTTCTATTTATTGTGATTTATATGACAATATTTCAAAATTGATAAAAGCTACAACCATGAGTTATTTTCTGTTGTATTGTACATGAAATTGCGCACATTTTCATATATAAAACTTTATGTAACGACTAATATAAAATGGTGCAAATATTACGACAACGAGACGAAAGAATTTCTGAGATGTTCGGCGAGTTACGCGCAGAGACGTAAGGAAAATGTTTTTTTCAAAAATTCACCATAAATCGAAATATTGTGCTAGAGACTTATAATTTATTGCAAAATGAAGGTAAACGATTGAATATTACTAGAATGTAAGAGTTTTAGCTTACAATTGCGTTTTTTTACCATTTCAGTCGAGTTAAAGTTGACCGAGGGTTGAAATTTTGGCAGTTATCGTGATTTATGTGAAAATGTTTCAAAACTAAAAGCTACAACCATGAGCTATCTTCTGTTGTATTCTACATGAAATTGCGCACATTTTCATATATAAAAGTTTATGTAACGACTAATGTAAAACGATGCAAACATTACAACAACATGACGAAAGAATTTCTGAGATGTTCTGAGATGTTACCGCATGCAGACGTAAGGAAAAAGTTTTTTTTTCAGAAATTCACCATAAATCGAAATATTGTGCTAGAGACTTCCAGTTTGTTGCAAAATGAAGGTACATGATTGAACATTACTAGAATGTAAGAGTTTTAGCTTATAATTGCGTTTTTAACCATTTCAGTCGAGTTAAAGTTGACCGAAGGTTGAAATTTTGGCAGTTATCGTGATTTATATGAAAATATTTCAAAACTGATAAAAGCTACAACCATGAGTTATTTTCTGTTGTATTCTACATGAAATTGCACACATTTCCATATATAAATTTTTATGTAACGACTAATATAAAACAGTGCAAACATTACGACAACGTGACGAAAGAATTTCTGGCATGGACGTAAGGAAAAAGTTTTTTCAAAAATTCACCATAAATCGAAATATTGTGCTAGAGACTTCCAATTGGTTGCAAAATGAAGGTAAATGATTGAATATTACTAGAATGTAAGAGTTTTAGCTTACAATTGCGTTTTTTTACCATTTCGGTCGAGTCAAAGTTGACTGAAGGTTGAAATTTTGGCCGTTATCGTGATTTATATGAAAATATTTCAAAACTGATAAAAGCTACAACCATGAGTTATTTTCTGTTGTATTGTACATGAAATTGCACACATTTTCATATATAAAACTTTATGTAACGGCTAATATAGAACAAGGCAAAAATTGCGACAAAATGACGAAAGAATTTCTGAAATTTTCGGCCCGAGTTACGCGCGAGGCGTAAGAAAAAGTTTTTTCAAAAATTCACCATAAATCGAAATATTGTGCTAGAGACTTCCAATTTGTTGCAAAATGAAAAATTGAATATTACTAGAATGTAAGAGTTTTAGCTTACAATTGCATTTTTCGACCATTTTGGTCGAGTCAAAGTCGACTGAAGGTTGAAATTTTTTGTAGTCGACGTACGGTACGTCCACTTGGCACCCAACAGACAATTTTAGTCGATGTATGATACGTCCAGTAGGCGTTTAAGGGTTAACCATTTTCTTATTCCAAATTCTCATAGGGTTTGGCAATAAAGAACAGGAAAGAACACATGAACCAATATACGTATTATTGTTGTGGTTGGAAGGTGGCTTACCTGATTATGTTGGCTTACCTAATTATGTTAAGATTATTGCACCTTCCCCAGCAATATCTCAGCATGGCCACCACGTCATGGCAATAGTGTTTCAGGAGGTTTTGTATTCAAGGTAAAGTCAGAGTTAATCAACAATTTTCTTTATTCCGGATACCCATTCAGGTCTGGCAATAAAGAACAGGAGACACACACCTATATAAATGTATTATCCATTGTGGTTCTACTGTGACTTACCTAATTATGATGGGTCTGGCTGCAGGATTACTGTGCCTACATCAGTTCGGGAATACTCTAATAACCACTCTGTACACTTGAAGACTTCTTCGAAGGAAACATTTCCGAAGAAAGTTAACGATGTACTCACCTTTTGGATGTCATGTGACTCAGGAAAGGAGTGTCGGCCTTTTTAATGAGGGCCACTAAAATCATTCTCAGCCCATGTAGAGAGAGTGGTTTTTTTGTGCTAAGGTGTAGGAAAAATATGACTATTCCGGGATGTTTGCCATGACATTTAGGTAGACCTTAAGTGTTTGAATCAGGCATAATATTTTATATGAAATAACGAGTTCCTTTATCAGAAAAGGGGATTTTCCCTTTAAAAAGATCCTCATTCTTGGCCAGGAATGATAGACCAGGAGGCAACAACAGATGATAATTAGGTGTATGAGTGGTGAAATGTTGTCCTTGTCTAAGAGAGCCTAGTATGCTAATCCAAGCCCCTGATGCCAAAGCAGTCAAGAAGAATTCCTTATGCAGCATATGAGATGTAGTTGTATTGGGCCCATGAATTGAGGGGATGACAAGTCTAAGAACCTTGCACTGTAAAAGACTAGAGAATGGAATTAACAATTTCTATATATTAGAATAAATTCCACACCATAAGGTAAGGGTTCTGCCAGTGCTGCCTTGTAGGCTATGATTGGTTTTAAATAGCAAGGTGCTTGATCTCAAAAGATAATAAAATGTAAAATTGTTTTAACAGATTTCAACTGGGCTCTCAGTGTTGGGATAATCCAACCACATTTCCCATACAAACTGGGTATGTTGGATAGATGAAGTCCTTAGTTTTGCACTGGGTACCTAGCATTGTGAGGCAAATAATCTTCACAGTAGACTGTATTTAAAATTCCATGTGAAGGTCACAGCTCAGAAAGGAGGATGAGTAGATGAGTTCTTCTCCTCCTGTCTGGGGTAGAGCAATGGACAGCAATGGAATCTGTTCTTTTGCCTGTTGTTGAAGAAATAAGGAACCAGTGATTGTTTGGCTAATTCTGGGCTATTAGGCAAGTGGTTCCATTGAAAACTAGTAGATTGTTCAAAGCTTTCGAAATCTGGGACAGTGGAGGAAAAAGGTATATCATTCTCCATTTGTTTCAGTCTTGTAGGAATGCATCTCTTGCTATTGCCTGAATTTCCAGGTTCAGCAGTTAATACACTGGAAGTTGATGGTTCTTGCATGTGGCAAATCAGTCCACTTCCAGATTGTGGAAGCATGTTAGCAATTACTGATTTGAGAGGAGCTCATCATGAACCTACCTCTTTATATAAGACATTGCAGTCATATTGTCTAGGATGAACAAAATGTGAGTCTTTTATGGAGGTTTCAGTTTTCCGAGGTGGAAAGACAGCCAATAGCCCCAGGAAGCTGGTATGACACACCTTTCGAGCAGATGACCATCTTCCCCCAACTGACAATCCTCCTATGGCCTCTCCAACTTGTCAAGGAGACATCCATATGCATTATCACTCAAATGAACGATGGAGTCAGGTCGGCCTGTTTGCCAGAGACCCCTTCCAGGTTCACGGACAGAGTACCTGTATCTTCCCAATCTCAGATGAAGGCAATCACAAAGTCTTTTCCTGGCATGTGAGAGCCAGACACTGTTAAACCCTAGTCACAATCTCAGGATTAGATCTACCATGGACCCAAACTGTAACAGGCCCAGCCTCTGTTTCAGTTATCGTCTGGAAAAGCTTTGGGAAGAGACAGCTGGCCTCAAAGAGTAGTCCAACAAAGTCCCAGCCTCAGAAAAAGTCTTCTGGATATAAGTTGGGACCTATTCTTATTAAGAAACCTTTTGACTGGAGTCTGTCAATTAGCACTCTCAGGTTTCGTCGGCACTCTTCTCTGGTGGCTTCCAAGATTAGCCAATCATCTAGGTAGGCCACCAGTTAAAATCCCTCATTCCTGAGCTCCCATAAAATAGGTACAGTATATATAAAAATTTATGCAAGCAACATTTTTATATATGAAACTTACCAAGTAATTATATAGCTATTAGTTTCTACTTTCAACGGCAGCTTAAGAATTGAAAATTCATGGTAGCACTCTTTTGTTTTGGTGCAGGCAAGTGCCCCGCCCACTTTCGGGAAAGAATAGGTACAACGCAGCTGAAGAGCTCAGTTCATTTCTGCTGCTTGATGACTATACATCGGTTGTTCAGCAGCTTTGTTTTGGTAATTCAAGATTAGTTTCACCAGATTGTTTGGTTTTCTATCGAAGGATTTGGTGAAGTGTTCCTTCATTTGGTAGCCTCCGAGCTATATTTTCATAGCTTAGTTAAGCTTAGCTTAGTTTTTTTCAATTTTTGGACTAATTTTGACTATTATGTCAGACACGAGTGTGACCAGCAACCGGTATTGCAGCAAAGGCTGTACAGTAATACTAGGTTGACTTCATTCAAATATGAAGAACATTCTATTTGTCTTCACTGCCGTGGACAAGTACGTTCCCCTGACTTGACTTGCGAGGAATGTAAGGACTGAGATGTAAGTAAATGGAAAGTGTTGACCAATCATTTGGATAAATTAGAGAATGCTAGGCTTAGCTTCGTTGCGCCCACGCACAAACCCCAGATCAGGTTGCTCTGTCAGAAAGAAGTTCTCATCTAGACCAGTCTCTAGCAAGTGAGACTTCGGTCCTCCATCTACCTGTGGGCACCAGACTCCTACACTTCTGGAGACAATGAGAGGCCAGATCAGTAGAACCATGGGTACTACGGGTTCTCAAGGAAGGATATGTGATTCCCTTCAAAGAGAGTCCACCTCTGTTGCCTGTGCCCATCTTAAAGGCATACTTGGTAGGCTCCGAGAGGTTATCGGCCCTCTCAAAGGAAGTCACAGCTCTTCTCTCCAAGAGAGCTATAGAGGAGGTAGAAGACTTGTCATTGGAGGGGTTTTACAACTGCCTTTTTGTAGTCCCCAAAGCCTCTGGGGGTTGGAGGCTGGTCCTGGATATAAGCACTCTGAACTTCTTCGTCCAAACCACGAAGCTCAGGATGAAGACAAACAGCTCAGTTCTCGCTGCAATTTCCCAAGAAGATTGGATGGTCTCGATAGACATGAGCGATGCTTACTTTCATATCCCAATACACCGGGATTCCAGGAAATTCCTGAGGTTTGTCTTTGAGGACCAAGTTTTCCAATTTTGGGCTCTATGCTTTAGGTTGTCAACAGCCCCTCCAGTCTTTGCCAGGGTTCTTGCTCCTCTATCTCAATGGCTTCATCTAATGGGCATGAAAGTTTGCCTATATCTGGATGACTGGCCCCTATGATCATCACCCCGGAAGAAGTGCACAGAGGACCTTCTCAAAATCTTAGAGTTAGTCCAGGAGTTGGGCATTTTAATCAATCAGGAACACCCAACTAGTCCCTTCTCAGATGATAGTCTATTTGGGGATGAAGATAGACTCTCAGATTTTTTTGGACTTTTCCATCAGAATACAATCATGCACCCAAAAGGTCCGTCATTTTCTGAGCCTTCAGACCTGCTCGGCTAATGGCTGGATGAGCCTGCTAGGGACTCTCTCCTCCATAGGGATGTTCGTTCCTTTGGGGAGACTATATGCGAAGGCCTTTGCAGTTCTTCCTGAAGGCCAGTTGGAACAGGAAGATTCTTCCAGATTCCTTCGTATTTCCCATCACACACAAAATAAAAGATCTTCAGTGGTGGCTCATAGGAGGAAGGTTCCACTCAGGAAAGTCCCTATCTCATCCGAACCTGAACCTCTCGTTCTCTGACACATTGGATCTAGGTTGGGAATCGACACTAGGATGATTGGAAGTGTCAGGGAAGTGGTCCCTTCAAGAGAGGAAACTGCACATAAATCTGAAGGAGTTGAAGGCGATTCACCTGGTGCTTCAACATTTTGCTGCAGTAACTTGAGACTCAGTGATTGCCGTTCATTCCGACAACACGATGGCTCTGGCTTATATACAAAACCAAAGAAGCCCTTACTCTCTTTCACTGTGCAAGCTAGCCAGGAATCTCCTTCTTTGGGCGCACAATAACAATTCACAGATTTTCAGCCGCTGTGTTCAAGGCAAGTTAAACGCACAGTATTAGCAGACAAATTGAGCCATTGCAAACAGGTTCTACCCACAGAATGGTCACTGAATCCACAGGTGTGCACCGACCTGTGGAAACGGTGGGGAACACTGTGGATAGACTTGTTTGCAATGTCCAGGAACCATCACCTCCCCCTGTATTGCTCTCCGGCGCTGGACCCTCAGGCATGGGCAGTGGATGTGATGCTTGAGGATTGGTCACACCTGGAAATGTATGCCTTACCTCCGTTCAGTCTAGTAAGAGACGTGATCAGCAAATTCAAGACTTCTCATCATGCACCACTGCCTGGAAGTATAGAAAGTATAGCAAGCTGAATTTCATATTAGGGAAGCCTGTATGAACTGATGAGCCAAGGCAGTTATATCATCACTGCCAGGCTATCACCACTGCTTGATAGTATAGAAGTTATGGAGAAAAAATAGCAAATCACGGTGAGGATGTAAATCCAAAGACACAGATAACTATTGAATTTAATAAGTTAAAATGACAAGAACTGTTGAGTGACGTTTCTCTGCCCTAAGAGGAATTCACCCGTGATATCTCGGAGTGTATGCACCACTTCCTCTCCACTGAAATTCACTTCACCATATATAGAGGATCTACAATTAAGAATATAGCTATTGAAATAACAAATTTATCGTGGGAAAATAATTTAATATTAAATTTAATGTAAATAGCAAGAAATTCAGCAAGCCTTAACAAAGAACTAGCTTCGTGTAATTACGTCAATTTCATAAATGTAAAGTAGTAACTATGTAAGGAATAAATGTTAATTACGTAGGAAAATTTTCTTAGATATAATGAAATACTAATGGTTTGTAAACAACAGGCACAAGTTAAATGGTAATCATAGTGATTGAGTCCTTTACTTTAGTTCTTATCGACGTGTTGGCGACCATGATTTAAGCCGTAATATACACAAATCAAACAAAAGAACAGAGCAATCATATTGAGCCTGCATAAAAACTCTCAACTGACTGACATTCCGTAAGATGCTGGTCTTCAAAATGCTATACAGTAAAGGCAAGATGATAAAGCCAATGTTTCCCGGATCGCCTTCCTCTGCCCTTGAAATCTCTTCACTCGGTCTTGCTGAATTTACTGCTCCATGTCTGCTAAGCTTTCCAAAATATGAAAATCTCCAGAAAATCTATATGGGTTTGATGAAACTCCGCTCTGGATTGGAATCTGAACTCTGAAGTGGACTGGGCTGGACTCCTGAACAGAAAAACTCCAAGGCAAATCGATGTATGTTTAACTGCCAAACAGTCAGTTTCAAGAGCTATCCAGGCTCAATAGTAAACAAACAGATTTGTAAATTACCTTATTACCATTAAACCATTGCCTCCAGTTCAAACCATCACCAAACTAAA